>NC_064639.1:272147330-272513580 GCF_023864345.2 Schistocerca serialis cubense
GCAGCAAGACGGGTGGCTGTAACTGAAGACGCATGCATGGTGAATATCATGTGGGTACCGACTGTGGAGACGATGACACGACTACGTACTGAAGAATTTTGTGTTCAAGAAGTTTCACACCATAGTTCTTCAAAAGCAAAATATGACGTAACGTAACACATCAGATTGAACATTTCGTGATTGGTGCAAAGTGTGCTCACATGTACCAAACATTTGGACATTAATAGAAAGTAGGTGAATAGTATTAGAAAATCTGAAGCAGCAAGACGGGTGGCTGTAACTGAAGACGCATGCATGGTGAATATCATGTGGGTACCGACTGTGGAGACGATGACACGACTACGTACTGAAGAATTTTGTGTTCAAGAAGTTTCACACCATAGTTCTTCAAAAGCAAAATATGACGTAACGTAACACATCAGATTGAACATTTCGTGATTGGTGCAAAGTGTGCTCACATGTACCAAACATTTGGACATTAATAGAAAGTAGGTGAATAGTATTAGAAAATCTGAAGCAGCAAGACGGGTGGCTGTAACTGAAGACGCATGCATGGTGAATATCATGTGGGTACCGACTGTGGAGACGATGACATGACTACGTACTGAAGAATTTTGTGATCAAGAAGTTTCACACCATAGTTCTTCAAAAGCAAAATATGACGTAACGTAACACATCAGATTGAACATTTCGTGATTGGTGCAAAGTGTGCTCACATGTACCAAACATTTGGACATTAATAGAAAGTAGGTGAATAGTATTAGAATATCTGAAGCAGCAAGACGGGTGGCTGTAACTGAAGACGCATGCATGGTGAATATCATGTGGGTACCGACTGTGGAGACGATGACAACGACTACGTACTGAAGAATTTTGTGTTGAAGAAGTTTCACCCCATAGTTCTTCAAAAGCAAAATATGACGTAATTTAATTCGTGATAAATGTCGTAACACACCTAACAAAGGTGTCTTCCCTGCAACCCTGGCTGAGGAATAAGGCTACATTGTTGAGTCAGACATATTGAAGATCTTGACTGAAACTGGGTGCACAACTGTGATGAAATGTCTAAATGATTTGATACCGTCTGGAGCTAACAATTTGTCTTTATTCGTTGTACAACTGCACCATTTTCAAGTATCCTGTTAAACGAAAGGAGTTTGGATTCATTGCATTGACAATCGGTTAAAAGCTTACCGTAGTAACCAATCAGATCTTAAATTGTGATAGGATTAAGAAAACCTTTCTGCAAAAAGAGTCATCGATCGCACATTATCCCATACAAGCCTGTTTGCATGCCACATTCAAATGATGCCAGCAATAAGTGTCGCACCTGCATACAAATTCTGGATGACCGTAGACGCATTTCAAACATAACATGTCTTCTGCAGCGTAATGTGCTATCGCTGAACTTTTGTGCAGTACGTTTTTATTACCCGTAGGACTTTTTAAGATGTTATTTGTTACCATGTTTAACTTCCAACTGATTGTCAGTGCAGTGAATTCATGTTGCTGCCGTTTAAAACGGTATTTGAAAATGGTCTAACGCCGGTTTGTACCCTAGTACAAAGAATAATGAAAAAATTATTGCTGTGATCAATACCAAATCATCTAAGCATATTGAAAATTCGGTATGTTAATAATTAATCAAAAAATAGTTAGAAAAAAAGACGCAAGAAACCGTGAAAACTCTAGATATAAAAGAAAATGTGCTGACTCTCTGACTCATCACCTCTCTGTCCAAACCGCTAAGAATAAAAATTTTAAATTTGAAGGGGGTGCTCAGCTTACATTGTGGGCATCGTTTAATAATAAATTTCTCGAATGATGTTTTTTTTCAAAAATCTATCGCCATTAAGGCAATTTTGAAGCTAGACCTACGAAAATTGCTATTTGCCTTCTCGATCAGAGATAAAGAAATACGTCTTTCGGCACTTCAGGAGAATTAACAATTACGAGGGTGAAATAATAGGTGAATTTTTCTTAAAGTCATTACGAAGGAACTATTAAAGCATTTTTAAAGTTACATCTACGCAAATTGGTATTTAACTTCTTGATTATAAATAAAAAATACATGTTTAAGTTTTTGTTGAAATTCAACCCCTAAGGGGCTGAAATAGAGGGAGAAATTTTTAATGCAAATATTACATTATGAAAGCGTTTTTATAGCTGAATGTATGAAAATTTGAATTTGGCTTCTCGGACGGAAATAAATACGTGTTTCATCTTTTTTCTTTTTTTTGGGGGGGAGGGGACAAATTCGAGATCTAAGGTAAAATAAGGGGTGAAAGTTTTCATGTAAATATTTCATTACGAAAGCATTTTTGTTACTAAGTCTCTAAAAATTTGTGTCTGGCAACTTGATTAGAAGAAGAACATGGAAGAACCCTGGAGATACTAAAAGGTATCAGATATATTATATAATGGTAAGACAGAGATTTAGGAACCAGGTTTTAAATTGTAAGACATTTCCAGGGGCCAGATGTGGACTCTGACCACAATCTATTGGTTATGACCTGTAGATTAAAACTGAAGAAGCTGCAAAAAGGTGGGAATTTAAGGAGATGGGACCTGGATAAACTGAAAGAACCAGAGGTTGTACAGAGTTTCAGGGAGAGCATTAGGGAACAATTGACAGGAATGGGGGAAAGAAATACAGTAGAAGAAGAATGGGTAGCTTTGAGGGATGAAGTAGTGAAGGCAGCAGAGAATCAAGTAGGTAAAAAGACGAGGGCTAGAAGAAATATTGAATTTAATTGATGAAAGGAGAAAATATAAAAATGCCGTAAATGAAGCAGGCAAAAAGGAATACAAACGTCTCAAAAATGAGATCGACAGGAAGTGCAAAATGGCTAAGCAGGGATGGCTAGAGGACAAATGTAAGGATGTAGAGGCTTATCTCACTAGGGGTAAGATAGATACTGCCTACAGGAAAATTAAAGAGACCTTTGGAGATAAGAGAACCACTCGTATGAACATCAAGAGCTCAGATGGAAACCCAGTTCTAAGCAAAGAAGGGAAAGCAGAAAGGTGGAAGGAGTATATAGAAGGTCTATACAAGGGCGATGTACGTGAGGACAATATTATGGAAATGGAAGAGGATGTAGATGAAGATGATATGGGAGATACGATACTGCGTGAAGAGTTTGACAGAGCACTGAAAGACCTGAGTCGAAACAAGGCCCCAGGAGTAGACAACATTCCATTGGAACTACTGACGGCCTTTGGACAGCCATTCCTGACAAAACTCTACCATCTGGTGAGCAAGATATATGAGACAGGCGAAATACCCTCAGACTTCAAGAAGAATATAATAATTCCAATCCCAAAGAAAGCAGGTGTTGACAGATGTGAAAATTACCGAACAATCAGTTTAATAAGCCACAGCTGCAAAATACTACCACGAATTCTTTACAGACGAATGGAAAAACTAGTAGAAGCCGACCTCGTGGAAGATCAGTGTGGATTCCGTAGAAATACTGGAACACGTGAGGCAATACTGACCTTATGACTTATCTTAGAAGAAAGATTAAGGAAAGGCAAACCTATGTTTCTAGCATTTGTAGACTTAGAGAAAGCTTTTGACAATGTTGACTGGAATACTCTCTTTCAAACTCTAAAGGTGGCAGGGGTAAAATACGGGGAGCGAAAGGCTATTTACAATTTGTACAGAAACCAGATGGCAGTTATAAGAGTCGAGGGACATGAAGGGGAAGCAGTTGTTGGGAAGGGAGTAAGACAGGGTTGTAGCCTCTCCCCGATGTTATTCAATCTGTATATTGAGCAAGCAGTAAAGGAAGCAAAAGAAAAATAGCCTCTTCCCGATGTTATTCAATCTGTATATTGAGCAAGCAGCAAATGAAACAAAAGAAAAATTCGGAGTAGGTATTAAAATCCATGGAGAAGAAATAAAATCTTTGAGGTTCGCCGATGACACTGTAATTCTGTCAGAGACAGCAAAGGACTTGGAAGAGCAGTTGAATGGAATGGATAGCGTCTTGAAAGGAGGATATAAGATGAACATCAACAAAAGGAAAACAAGGCTAATGGAATGTAGTCGAATTAAGTCGGGTGATGCTGAGGGAATTAGATTAGGAAATGAGACACTTAAAGTAGTAAAGGAGTTTTGCTACTTGGGGAGCAAAATAACTGATGATGGTCGAAGTAGAGAGGATATAAAATGTAGACTGGCAATGGCAAGGAAAGCATTTCTGAAGAAGAGAAATTTGTTAATATCGAGTATAGATTTAAATGTCAGGAAGTCGTTTCTGAAAGTATTTGTATGGAGTGTGGCCTTGTGTGGAAGTGAAACATGGACGATAAATATTTCGGACGGGAAGAGAATAGAAGCTTTCTAAATGTGGTGCTACAGAAGAATGCTGAAGATTAGATGGGTAGATCACATAACAAATGAGGAGGTATTGAATAGGATTGGGGAGAAGAGAAGTTTGTGGCACAACTTGACCAGAAGAAGGGATCGGTTGGTAGGACATGTTGTGAGGCATCAAGGGATCACCAATTTAGTATTGGAGGGCAGCGTGGGGGGTAAAAATCGTAGAGGGAGACCAAGAGATCAATACACTAAGCAGATTCAGAAGGATGTAGGTTGCAGTAGGTACTGAGAGATGAAGAAGCTTGCACAGGATAGAGTAGCATGGAGAGCTGCATCAAACCAGTCTCAGGACTGAAGACCATAACATCAACAACAACTTGGTTAGAAACAAAAAAGAAACCTATTTCAGTGTTTTTTTGGAAATAAATCATCTAAAAGGAAGAAATATGGGATGGAAATTTTTATGAAAATATTTCGTCACATCAAATCGTTTTTAAAGCTACGCATATGAAAATTGGTATTTGATTTGGTCAGAAGTACATTCGGAGACGACCGTACTTCTATGGGCTTAATTAGCGAGAAGAGTTGATAAGATAGTGCAATATGTGAACAACATGAAAACTCGATTAAAGAGAAACATAAGTAATCTCCCTACACCAAACTGTCTATGTGAGTGAATCAGTAGGTGCTACGCTAGTTAATCATATTGGTAATATGCTCTAGTAATGGGAGTAAAATATGAACATTCACCTTCAGTGTCCTAAACTGTGTTTTCCAACGTAATATAGTATATGTTGTCTCACACGAATCAGAACTATGTATGTACATAAATTATCTTACAGTACGAATGGTAACAACCGTTAAATGACTGCCGTAACCACTGCAGTGCGATTCACATTCGGTGCATTCTCTGTCTCTGGCTTTGCACGTGAACCAGTTCCCCACAAGAGAACACTACGGTCCGGCTTGTTGGTGTGAGTGTGTGCGTTTGTGTGGGTGTGTGGAAGGTGGCGTATCTGCTTTTAACAGAGAGCTTAGTCGAGCGGCCTTGGAAACCAAGCACTCGAGAAAATTGTTCTTCTCACTGCTGTGCCAGTAGCATTTACTCAGAGAACTGCGAACAGATCCAAACTTCACAAAACAAATGCATTGCATCGATTGACGTCAGTAGTAAAATGGCTACAGCAATCTGATCTCTTTTTTTCTGATCTAGCATGGCCGCATTTAGTGGGTACTTGAAATCGGGGCACTATGGACTGGCAGTACACCCGTGGACTGTTCGAGCAAGAAATACGCCCGGAGAAAATGAAGAGTCATACCGCGGCATTAATTATTGTTCCGACGTCTTTCCACCAAAGCATAACTTCGGTACCTGTGTGATCAATAAACTGTAACCTTTTTTTTCCTTTTTTTTTTAAGGAAACTAACAACTTACGAAAAAAGCTACGGTTATTTCATGCGGCTATGTCACTATATGTTTTTCATGATGGGAGCTACCACTTTTCATGTCTGAAATTTCATTCAATCGCAGTACCGAGCACAGTAGTTCAGTTGCAAAACGCAGGAATTATGATAGTAAAATCTCGTCTTGAATACTTAGTTTTACTAATTCGCATCCATCCATTTGTTTGTACAAACGGGACTGCCTCCATATTTTGTGCAAGTAATACCTTTTTCACTTACGTACCAGTTGTTGATGTTTAATTGTAACTATCTAAAATAAAAACTACAACCTAGTGTAATAAGAGTAACAATGACCGAAGAGAGTAAATTAATATGAAAGGCACAATTCTGTTATAGATTATTGTAATTGTAGAATACAAATCGCCTTTGGCGTTGATGCACTGTTCACAGCGCGCAGAAAGGATGTAGATTGCTTCCTTGTAGGCACTCCCGAGTAGGTGGTCGACCTACTCTTTCCCGATAGTCTGCAGTTGCAAATTAGTTGTCGGTGTGAGATTCCGAAGATTTGGAATACATCTGCGGAGATATCAGGACAATTGCGAGATATTTCCAAGGCTTCCACCTACGAACATCCAGCCGATAAAGTACGCATACCTTCTTGGCCTAGTAGGACGTCGCGTTGTCCGAGAGGAGCCCAGTTTGATGAGGTATGGCTATCGTGCTGAACTATAGTTCAGCGTTAACGGTTTCTCATCCATTCAGTTCACGACTACGGCTCCTTCTTCGCTGAAATTAGAGTAAACACATTTTATGGAAGGCCGGGGCGAGGGAAGACTGTCGCCTCAGCACGCTTTCTTCTTTGAAGGCAGAATCGATTTAGTGACACCAAGCGTCACCTCTCGTCACAATAAAGGCAAGCACCTCCATTTCGTGATGCACCTACAGCAACAGGTATATAAATCGAAGATTCTGATCTGCTGCACCTGGCACGTAGAACTCATACAATTTGAATTCTCGAAAATAGACGTGCATGACATAGTTGTGATAATTTCCAAAACACCCATAGCGTGGGGTTTGAGAGAGAGGAATTAGACTTTTACAAATGTTGACCCTAATATTAATTTTTTCCGCAGATTCGGATAAGTTTTGTTTGTTTCTTGGTCATGAGGCCACATAACTTTTAATTATCAAACAAATCACCCCCATATGGAGAGAGAGGGGGAGTTTTAGCTAATCAAAATTTACGAAGTAAATAAGTGGTTTTCATCTATCCGTAACCATTTTCCAATGAGAACATGGATTTTCTTGAATTACAGCGCCAAGAATCAAGACAAATGTTTAAGACAAAATGTACGTAGTTTTTTTATGTAGAATCTGATTCTGCAATAAAAAATGGGGGTTCCCATTTAAAATTTTAAAGTTGCCCCCCTGTCCACCACCAGGGAGCTGGGGTGGCGGGCTAATTTTAGCCCCAGCAGATGTCCCCCTCGAAAATAATCTACTTTCGATTCTACACACTTTTTCGTGTGAAGCTTATTTTTCGAGTTATTCTGGTTTGTCAACTTAAAATTTACACCCTATATGTGAACAAACGAAATGTTCATGTTTAAATAGCCGGCGGCAGTGGCCGAGCGGTTCTAGGAGCTACAGTCTGGAACCGTGCTGCTGCTACAGTCGCAGGTTCGAATACTGCCTCGGGTATGGATGTGTGTGATGTTCTTAGGTTAGTTAGGTTTAAGTAGTTTTAAGTTCTAGGGGATTGATGACCTCAGATGTTAGTTCCATACAGCTCAGAGCCATTTGAACCATTTTTTGAACCTTGTTTACATAATCTCAGGAGATGCACGCCGTCATTGATTCGTCATATCTTATGGAGAAGACTATATTCCTTGTGATATCTTTCTACTTAGAAACCTGTTGCATCTTTAATGATCAGTGTGCCACGTTCAAATACTTTTTTTACAACAAAACGAACCAAACTCGTGCCCTTTTTTTATTTTAAAAATATTTTCCTAATGCGACCGTTCCGTGAAACACGTTACTTTAATGTCGCGCAAGTTACAATACAGAAATCACGAAACACACTTCAGCTACGGAACAGTGTATTGCAACATGGCCTCTAATATATCCTCCCCATGACGTAAAAGCTTGTTTGCAATTCATTTACACACCTACCATTTCACGTCCTATTCGCTTTCGGCATTGTCTCGTGGCATGTATTCTCAACGTCATGGTGAAATAAATTCGGCGTGGCATGTATTCTCAACGTCATGGTGAAATAAATTCGGCGTACTACGTTCCCACGTTCTAATTCACTACTTGTGTGAGCACAGTACTGACAAAACCGCGCTGTGGTGGCAAACGCTGCTCTTCGTAAACCTCCCCATTCTCTTACAATTTTCTGAAACATAATCCACTCCGGAGCGAAGAATAATGAGTAACAGCGTTTTGCACTGGTTTGCAGAAACCCATCGTGGATTTGACCGCGCACAACAAAGTCCAATAAATGAAGAAACCGAGACGAATCAATTCACTATAAAGTTAGTTTCAAAAATTCAATTTTCTTTTCCTTTTTTTTCACTTTCTTGCATGATTACTCCACTGTCCAGTCACGCTGATGTGACCACCTGTCAGGAGGGCTGAATCACCACCTTTTGCAGCGCTGACTGAAGGGAGACGTGCATGACTGGAGTCAGTGAAGTTCTCGAGGGTACAACAGTGATAAGGAGCCGTGCCAACTTCAACGCCGTGGCCAGCTTCGCTAGTTTTCTCGCCTGAGGATCCTTGGTTTGAACAGCTCGAGCAACGTGGTCGTACATTTTCTCACCTAGATTTAAATCCGGCTAGTTTGGTGTCCAGAGGAGTTCAGTAAACTCATCCTGGTGCTCTTCGAACCACGCACGTACATTGTGAAATGTGTGACATGTTATACTGTCCTGCTGGTACATACCATCGTGCCGATGAAAAACAAACTGCATGTAGAGATGGACATGGTCCTCAAGAATAGACACATACATGTGTTGATTCATTGTGCGTTCAAGAATGACGAAATCACCCAGGGAATGTCACGGAAATGTTCCCCAGGCCATAACGCAAGCATGGTGTTTGCTTTCAGACGTTTCACTCTGTACGCGCCAACGGCAGTGTGTCCAGTGGAGCATAAAACGTAATTCATCTGAAAAGGCCATTTGTCGTCACTCAGTAGATGGACAGTTGCGGTACTGGCGCGAAAATTCCAGCCTTTCTTGATGAACAGCAGTCAGCAGGGATGAATGAAACAAGCCCCTGCTGTGGAGGCCCCTACGCAATAACGTTCGCCCAACGGTCATGGAAGAGACATTGTTTGTAGCCCCTCGGTTCACGTGGATCGTCAATTGTTCAACAGTTGTACGTCTATTTGCCTGTACACATCTCCGCTACCGTCGTTCACCCCTGTCATCCATGTGTGCACCATAGCTGCCTCAATGCCAGTTTTGGGTAGCGTCATTTTGCCTTGCATCGGATACTGTAACCACGGCGGCACGTGAACAGTTTACAAACTTAGCTGTTTCGGAAATGCTTCCACCTCCTCTTCTTCTTCTTCTTCTTCTTTTCCTTCTTTTCCATCTTCATCTTCCGCTGACTACGGTTGTCCCTGTTTGTCTGCCTCATTCTGTGGTTGTACTGGACCAACTGCTGTCCCATTTCTTTTGTGGTTGTCCATATTTACAAATTGTAGCTAGTCTTGTGGGGTCCTTCCTTTCCACATAATCCTTACAGTTCATTTCTCTTGCGTTCGTTCATTTACCTACATTTTGTATTCCACAGTGTTCCTTTATCGACACATTTGTTGTTTTGTCCCACGTGGTTTCTATCTGGATCTTACTACCTTCATTTCAACTGCCGTTACCTTTTATTTCATCTATTTTTCGTTTCTTCTCTAGTTTCTGCTGCTTATGTCCAGACAGGATGCACCACTGTTTCGTATATTTTTATTTCCCCCTCACTTATAGTAAATTTCATTTTCCGTATTCTATTCTGCAGGCATCCGGCTACTGTTACTGCCCTTGGAAGTTGATTTTTCACTTCCATGGTTAAGTCTTTACAACTGGTGATAACAGTCCCTAGATAATTAAAGCTCATCATTATTCAACAGACACACCATCTATTTCTAATTTTGGTACTACAATACTCTTAGTTTTCTAGATGAGATTTCGGAGTTATATTGCTTGGCTGTTTAAGTAAATTGGTGAGCAAACCTTTGTATAGTATCCTCCTTATTTGCTATCAGTGCATCGTCATGAGCATCACATATAATATTTACCATTTTATTTCCCATTTTATGGGCCGGTTTCTTTCTTACATCATCAGTGATGTCCATTATTAAGTTGAAGTGGGCTTAATGAGACTCCATATCTAATTCTTTAATGTAGTCTAATGTAATATGTGAATCTTTCGTGCTTTTTAATTCTCGTTTTGTTAACTGTATATATCTCCTATGATTTTCACTAAACCACTGGCACTCCCTTGTCGATTAACGTTTGAATTGTATCATTTTTTTCTTGTCCTGTCAAAGGCTTTTGACAAGTCACACAAGCTGCGTTATTAAACTTTATGGATTTCTCCACAATGTCTAAAAGCGAAGCTAACATCTATTGTGCTCATTTTTTCCCGAAATAGTTGCTGTTCTTTTGCTACTCCTACATGATTCAGCATCCTAAGAACTAATGTTAAAAGTTTTAAAATGGTATCAATCAGGGTAATTCTCTGGTAATTATCTAATACTTCTTTGTCTCATTTTTTATACTCTGGAATTGTAATACTTTCTTTCCACTCTGTTAGTATCCTACCTTTCTTCATGACACTGTAAACAAAGCGAGATGCTGTTGATATAGTACCTACACTCACACACTCACTGGTCACACTCACCGGCAATCTTAATAATCTCGCGGTCTATTCGTGTGTTAGTGTACATAAGCTCCCACTCCCATCTCATCACTGGGCGGAGATCTTCCAGAACGTTTGGCTCCTTCAGGAACCCGTCGGGGGAAGACAAAGGAGAGGCGCCACCTCCCGTGCTTGCGGTTGCCCAGGGCAGTTAGTCTCGCAGGCCGACCACTTGTCACGTTAATTCTTGGCGCCGGTCCCCGCCAGAGCCTCGGAATATATATGCTTCAATTTTACGCAAGAGGAACTCTGCCCGCCAGCGAACAAAGTGATCGTTCTCTTTCATCCCCCTCCCAGCTGCCCCTCCCATTTTGTTTTATTCAGAGATTGGAGGAATCGTAGCAGAATGGTAATTACTTCTTCTTTGTCCACAAAAAGTCCACATTTCTGACGACACTCTTGATATTCTTCTTGCCGCAACGAAATAGCGGTCGCATGCGGACTATCTACATCTACATCTACATCGATACTCCGCAAGCCACCCAACGGTGTGTGGCGGAGGGCACCTTACGTGCCACTGTCATTACCTCCCTTTCCTGTTCCAGTCGCGTATGGTTCGCGGGAAGAACGACTGTCTGAAAGCCTCCGTGCGCGCTCTAATCTCTCTAATTTTACATTCGTGATCTCCTCGGGAAGTATAAGTAGGGGGAAGCAATATATTCGATACCTCATCCAGAAACGCATCCTCTCGAAACCTGGCGAGCAAGCTACACCGCGATGCAGAGCGCCTCTCTTGCAGAGTCTGCCACTTGAGTTTATTAAACATCTCCGTAACGCTATCACGGTTACCAAATAACCCAGTGACGAAACGCGCCGCTCTTCTTTGGATCTTCTCTATCTCCTCCGTCAACCCGACCTGGTACGGATCCCACACTGATGAGCAATACTCAAGTACAGGTCGAACGAGTGTTTTGTAAGCCACCTCCTTTGTTGATGGACTACATTTTCTAAGCACTCTCCCAATGAATCTCAACCTGGTACCCGCCTTACCAACAATTAGTTTTATATGATCATTCCACTTCAAATCGTTCCGTACGCATACTCCCAGATATTTTACAGAAGTAACTGCTACCAGTGTTTGTTCCGCTATCATATAATCATACAATAAAGGATCCTTCTTTCTATGTATTCGCAATACATTACATTTGTCTATGTTAAGGGTCAGTTGCCACTCCCTGCACCAAGTGCCTATCCGCTGCAGATCTTCCTGTATTTCGCTACAATTTTCTAATGCAGCAACTTCTCTGTATACTACAGCATCATCCGCGAAAAGCCGCATGGAACTTCCGACACTATCTACTAAGTCATTTATATATATTGTGAAAAGCAATGGTCCCATAACACTCCCCTGTGGCACGCCAGAGGTTACTTTAACGTCTGTAGACGTCTCTCCATTGATAACAACATGCTGTGTTCTGTTTGCCAAAAACTCCTCAATCCAGCCACACAGCTGGTCTGATATTCCGTAGGCTCTTACTTTGCTTATCAGGCGACAGTGCGGAACTGTATCGAACGCCTTCCGGAAGTCAAGAAAAATAGCATCTACCTGGGAGCCTGTATCTAATATTTTCTGGGTCTCATGAACAAATAAGGCGAGTTGGGTCTCACACGATCGCTGTTTCCGGAATCCATGTTGATTCCTACATAGTAGATTCTGGGTTTCCAGAAATGACATGATACGCGAGCAAAAAACATGTTCTAAAATTCTACAAGAGATCGACGTAAGAGATATAGGTCTATAGTTTTGCGCATCTGCTCGACGACCCTTCTTGAAGACTGGGACTATCTGTGCTCTTTTCCAATCATTTGGAACCCTCCGTTCCTCTAGAGACTTGCGGTACACGGCTGTTAGAAGGGGGGCAAGTTCTTTCGCGTACTCTGTGTAGAATCGAATTGGTATCCCGTCAGGTCCAGTGGACTTTCCTCTATTGAGTGATTCCAGTTGCTTTTCTATTCCTTGGACACTTATTTCGATGTCAGCCATTTTTTCGTTTGTGCGAGGATTTAGAGAAGGAACTGCAGTGCGGTCTTCCTCTGTCTTAATTTTACTTACGCCGCCTCGTGCGAGACAGCCTGTGCTGTACAGAATGGTTATAGCGTACAGCAGCAGACTGTGACAGTTTGGTTTTGGGTAGTTTATTGGACAAGCACCGTTACTGATTTAGAAGTCCGGTGGCTTACATGATTTTATTAAAACGCGTGTTACGTTTATTTACAAGTGAGCTGCACTTGGATACACAGTAACTCGCAGATAAAAAAATGTGAGAAGCAGGATTGCGCTCTAAACTCACGCTGCTACCGCTGCTGTTAAGCCTTCAGGGGGCTCAACATGGCAGTCATGAGAGCCCGTACGTTGACTGTATGAGACGAATGGGACTACAGTACACAAAATGGGGATAGCCTAAAATACAACATAAAACCACATACTCTCCCTTGTACTCTTTCTTTCATGAACATACACGACTGCTCTGGACGGTACAATGGAGCAACCGAGTCAAGGCAGACCATTAAAAACAATTATATTAGTTATAGCACACCACGTGCATCACAAATAGGCAGTTCTTCACGTATGAGATGTAAGCCATAGGTCATAGAACTGTGTACTATTCGAAGTCGCATTAAATAGATTTCATCAATTCTAGCTGGCTGGGTGCGCCATGGCCTCACCGTCTCTTTTATTGATCGCGACTTATTTTTCGTCACACCCAGCCGCTCTTCCTCCCAAAGACGCATGGCAGGCCTTCGCAGCAATGACAGCGCGGCGCAAGGAGGGATAGGGCAGTCGGTTATGTTGGGAAGGGTGCATGCCTCGTTGGGCACGGTATCAGCTAACTCATTCCCACGGAATGTGTCCTGGTACTCAGCAGAATGAGACCTTTCTTTGTCTTTGCAAGTGCATGATGGCGTCCTGGATGTTCTGCACAGTTCTATCTGCTGCGTACACACACTGGACGGTCTGCAGTGCACGAGCATATGAGGAATTTGCATCCACGTTCACGTTTCATCCGGTCCACAGCTTGAAGAATCGCATAGAATTCCGCGTCAAAGATAGTGAATTCACTAGGCAGGCGGAACCTGAAGACAGACGCCAGAAAAATGACTTAAGACCCTGTAGCATGCCCTGTTTGGACCGACCCTCATACACTACGTCAGAGTCCTGGTAATCCGTTGAAACTGTAATAATTTTTTTCTTGGAAAAGCAGTCTGGAGTGAACAATTTGTTGCACTCTGTCAAATCAAAAATTATTCTACACTACTGGCCATTAAAATTGCTACACCTAGAAGAAATGCAGATGATAAACAGGTACACATTTGACAAATATATTATACTAGAACTGACATGTGATTACGTTTTCACGCTATTTAGGTGCATAGATCCTGAGAAATCAGTAACCAGAACAACCACCTCTGGCCGTAATAATGGCCTTGATACGCCTGGGCATTGAGTCAGAGCTTGGATGGCGTGTGCATGTACAGGTACCCATGCAGCTTCAACACGATACCACAGTTCATGAAGAGTAGTGACTGGCGTATTGTGACGAGCCAGTTGCTCGGCGACCATTGACCAGACGTTATCAGTTGGTGAGAAAACTGGAGAATGTGCTGGCCAGGGCAGCAGTCAAACATTTTCTGTATCTAGAAAGGCTCGTATAGGACCTGCAACATGCGGACGTGCATTATCCTGCTGAAATGTAGGGTTTCGCAGGAATCGAATGAAGGGTAGAGCCACGGGTCGTAACACATCTGAAATGCAACGTCCACTGTTCAAAGTGCCGCCAATGCGAACAAGAGATGACCGAGACGTGTAACCAATGCCGGGGTGGCAATGCCAATATGGCGATGACGAATACACACTTACAATGTGCGTTCACCACGATGTCGCCAAACACGGATGCGACCATCATGATGCTGTAAACACAGCCTGGATTCATCCGAGAAAATGACGTCGTCGAACTGTTCGTGCAGATGGTTGTTGTCCAGCAAACGTCCCCATCTGTTGAGTCACGTATCGAGACGTGACTGCACGATCCGTTATAGCCATGTGGGTAAGATGCCTGTCATCTCGACTGCTAGTGATACGGGGCCGTAGGGATTCAGCACGGCGTTCCGTATTACCCTCATGAACCCACCGATTCCGTATTATGCTAACAGTCAAGGATCTCGACCAACATGAGAAGCAATGTGGCGATACGATAAACCGCAGTCGCGATGGGCTACGATCCGACCGTTATCAAAGTCGGAAACGTGATGGTACGCATTTCTCCTCCTTACACGAGGCATCACAACAACGTTTCACCAGGCAACGCCGGTAAACTGCTGTTTGTGTATGAGAAATCGGTTGGAAACTTTCCTCATGTCAGCACGCTGTAGGTGTCGTCACCGGCGCCAACCTTGTTGAATGCTCTGAAAAGCTAATCTTTTGCATACCACAGCATCTTCTTCCTGTCGGTTAAATTTCGCCTCTGTAGCACGTCATCTTCGTGGTGTAGCAATTTTAATGGCCAGTAGTGTATGTTTCAGTAATAACCAGGGCGGAGCTTTACACCAACTCTCCCCTGTATGTTTGTCGGAGTCAGTCCTAGATCCAAAAAATGCTGCTTTGCCAGTTTCCCGTACGGTTTCGTTCCTCGTGGACTAGTGCTGTAGAGTAGCCTAAGGATTCGCAGATATTAATAGTCACAGGGAAAGCCAGCGAAGTCGGAAACGCTCTGAGCTTGCGCGCCTGTTTAGCCACAAGGAACCGCCGCCAAGCAGGTAATGGCTACTGCCTTCCCTCTGCACAAAAGCTCGGTATAGGGATCCTCTTGTGCGCAACCTGATTCCCCCCTAGTGGTGTACGGAATCCAGCATCTTTAAAGATGATGGTTGTGGCGAGCCATAGCTATAAACTCATGTTAGAATGAAACGTAAGTGAGATGACCGCCGAGAACATTTGTTTTCACTGTCTTTCTCCAAACAGGCTCACGTTGTTCTTCATGTTTCCAATTATTCTCGCAGCGGGTTTCATTGTTATTCATGTTACCTCTGCAAATAATAATGAAGCCCACTGTGAACTGTTTATGAAAACCCAATGTTGTCCAAACTGTTACAATTCGTCGATGTACTGGACCTGGATGCCGGTTTGCATATAATGTAAATAAGCACTGCCGTTCTCGCCACAGATGGGCTAATCGGGTCCAACGACCGCCGTGTCGTCCATCAGCCAATGGCATCATGTGGATGCGCTACGGATAGCTGTAGGTCGGCACGCCGCACTCACAGCCGTTGCTGCCTTAGCAAAGCTAGTGCCGCTACCACTCGGTCTTGTAACTGCGCAAGTAGCTAAGTGCAGCCTGTGGCGGTCCTCTCACCAGCGAAAGATTCCTGGCATTACCGGAAATCGAACTGGGGTCTTCCGCATAGCAGCCAGTCAACCATGCTGCACGCTCAGTTACCGAGGCAGTTATACTTTGTCTGAAACCTGTCCTTGCTGCTGTTGTGTAATAGTTGCTGTTTTTCTTTTTTCTTTTTCTTTGTGGTGCTCAGTATGTGATGATCACCATTGCTACTCGTATAACAAAAAGCTTTGTAGACAGGGTAACCACAGCTATGACAAACCACCTATGAGATTAAGAAGCCGTTTCAGCTGTATTTAATCTTTTTATTACCAGATCACAACAGATTTAGAGGCACTGAAACCACATCCTCAGGTGAAATGTTCCAAGTGATAAGAGCTATGTAGCTCGGAACATGGAATCCAACATTTGTCAGGCAATACAAATAGAACCTCCAACTACCGTTTTATTAGTCTGGTCTGACAACGAATGTTGAGTTCGATGTTTCGAGCTACTTAGTTCCTAAGACATTCTTACATGTCACCTGGTGATGCTCTTTTCAGTGAAACGAACCGCTTATAATCTGATAATAAAAAAATTAAACACGGCTGAAGCGGCTTGCGTAACAATAAGTACGATTTTGAGATGTTTTCACTCAAAGTATTCAGTATTCTAGTGTTCTCAAATACAAACTCGTCTGTAACAGATTCTTAGAAAGAGAGAACTAGAGCTAGATACACTCCTGGAAATGGAAAAAAGAACACATTGACACCGGTGTGTCAGACCCACCATACTTGCTCCGGACACTGCGAGAGGGCTGTACAAGCAATGATCACACGCACGGCACAGCGGACACACCAGGAACCGTGGTGTTGGCCGTCGAATGGCGCTAGCTGCGCAGCATTTGTGCACCGCCGCCGTCAGTGTCAGCCAGTTTGCCGTGGCATACGGAGCTCCATCGCAGTCTTTAACACTGGTAGCATGCCGCGACAGAGTGGACGTCAACCGTATGTGCAGTTGACGGACTTTGAGCGAGGGCGTATAGTGGGCATGCGGGAGGCTGGGTGGACGTACCGCCGAATTGCTCAACACGTGGGGCGTGAGGTCTCCACAGTACATCGATGTTGTCGCCAGTGGTCGGCGGAAGGTGCACGTGCCCGTCGACCTGGGACCGGACCGCAGCGACGCACGGATGCACGCCAAGACCGTAGGATCCTACGCAGTGCCGTAGGGGACCGCACCGCCACTTCCCAGCAAATTAGGGACACTGTTGCTCCTGGGGTATCGGCGAGGACCATTCGCAACCGTCTCCATGAAGCTGGGCTACGGTCTCGCACACCGTTAGGCCGTCTTCCGCTCACGCCCCAACATCGTGCAGCCCGCCTCCAGTGGTGTCGCGACAGGCGTGAATGGAGGGACGAATGGAGACGTGTCGTCTTCAGCGATGAGAGTCGCTTCTGCCTTGGTGCCAATGATGGTCGTATGCGTGTTTGGCGCCGTGCAGGTGAGCGCCACAATCAGGACTGCATACGACCGAGGCACACAGGGCCAACACCCGGCATCATGGTGTGGGGAGCGATCTCCTACACTGGCCGTACACCACTGGTGATCGTCGAGGGGACACTGAATAGGCACGGTACATCCAACCCGTCATCGAACCCATCGTTCTACCATTCCTAGACCGGCAAGGGAACTTGCTGTTCCAACAGGACAATGCACGTCCGCATGTATCCCGTGCCACCCAACGTGCTCTAGAAGGTGTAAGTCAACTACCCTGGCCAGCAAGATCTCCGGATCTGTCCCCCATTGAGCATGTTTGGGACTGGATGAAGCGTCGTCTCACGCGGTCTGCACGTCCAGCACGAACGCTGGTCCAACTGAGGCGCCAGGTGGAAATGGCATGGCAAGCCGTTCCACAGGACTACATCCAGCATCTCTACGATCGTCTCCATGGGAGAATAGCAGCCTGCATTGCTGCGAAAGGTGGATATACACTGTACTAGTGCCGACATTGTGCATGCTCTGTTGCCTGTGTCTATGTGCCTGTGGTTCTGTCAGTGTGATCATGTGATGTATCTGACCCCAGGAATGTGTCAATAAAGTTTCCCCTTCCTGGGACAATGAATTCACGGTGTTCTTATTTCAATTTCCAGGAGTGTATTCCGTAATGCAAGAGTACGGAGCCGAGCTAACAAATAATTAATAGGAAATAAAATGAGAATGTAAAGCTTTTCCTGAAGTCCAAATAATGATATTTTCCAAGGCAGGCAAACGAGCAACATAGGGTCTGCATCAATAAAGCGTAAAAAGAAAAACAGAGAGTTTCTCCACTTACATTCGCCGCACAGTTGCTCGCCATCTTGGTGATTCGCCACAGTGCTCTCTTACACTTCTGTAAATCTTTCGATATTTGACGATCCAATTACTGTATTTGCTTCAATGTACTTCTTATTAACTGTTGTATTATCAAATTAAACTGTACAAAACAAATGAGCCAACAATAATTTTGAAACACGCCAGTGTTATTCTGAATACTGTTCCAATTAAGTTGGCGAAAACAATTAGGTCAACAACATACTTGAAATGCGACTTTTTACGCCTGTGGTACTTTGAATGCATAAACTCCCTGCGGCTTGAACTGTACTTACACGACTCTAAAATGGCTTCAAAAATGGTTCAAATGGCTCCAAGCACTATGGGACGTAGCATATGAGGTCCTAGGTCCCCTAGACTTAGAACTACTTAAACCTAACTGACCTAAGGACACCACACACATCCATGCCCGACGCAGGATTCTAACCTGCGACCGTAGCAGCAGTGCGGTTCTAGACTGCGGCACCTAGAACCGCTCGGTCACAGCGGCCGGCTCTAAAATGGCCACAGCGGACTTAAAGTACTCTCTTGACCTGATGAAACGAATTTATTTGTAGAATTCGCAACTCATTATGTCTGTTGAATTGTTTTGGTCGGAACCCCTCCTAAAAATTACTAATATAGTCTAAGTATCGTGAAACATAATATTTGTAACATTTAAAACATCATCAATGAAACAGTGTAGTCACGACAACAGACTACGAATCGTGCATGTGCAGAGCGTATGGGAGAACTATTAAGTTGAGTAAGGTAGTGCTATATGTGCAAGAAACAAACATCGTGGAAAATATACAAACGCGACGAGCTTTCGGAGCCTCAACTGTAGGACACGTTGAAATAAAACTCGTTGGATAAAAGTCAACTCACACTGGTCGTTACGGAACTGAATGTGAAAACATCCCACAATGCGTTTGAAATGGTGACGTTCACGCAGACCGTCAACGGGACGTCAGCGAAGAGGATTCTCGGGAAGAAAGTTTTGACGTTGGCGATGGTGTGGAGGGGGAGAGTGAGAGACGTCGTCTGCTAACAGTGGAAGTTATCCTCGCCGCCTCCTTTGTGTTATAGCAATGGATTTAACCCATTCGTGTCTTCTCAGCATTAATTTTACTGTTTGCTTTGTTTTCGTAGCACTTTGAGAAGGTTTCGTGATACATGGGTATTTTTCGTATTTTTGTTCTTTGATAAAAGAGGTCAAACATCAGAAGGGGAAGAAACAGGTCTTACAATACCTGGACGGAGAAAAAGACTACCGCTACGCTATTGATGAATAAGAACAGAAATAATTGTAAAAATTTTCGTTAAAATATTTTTAACAGTGAAAAAGTGGGTTCCATTTAAGCACAAACCAAACAGTAACTTTTAACTGTATATCATCCTAAGAGGATGAAACACACTGGAAAAAGTCATTGAGACCTATACACAGTGTTATAATTATTGCTTGATTTGCTTGTACACGATCCAGACCCATCTATCGGGCCACGCCTATGTTCCGCCTATGTTCGTAGGCCACGTGCAATAACCACTCACAGACGAGAGGTGGCAGCACTATCAGTAGATGATGCATGAAGTGTACCGGGGGGACGCGGAAAACAGTGTAGTCGTTGTCGTAGTGAGGAAACGGAGAAATTTATCTGACGAGCAAAAGGACATTATCATTAGCTTTAGGGCCAAGGGATGAGGCATTTTCGAAACGGCTAGGTTCGAAAACTGTTCGCGTGCTACCGTGGTTCAAGAATATTGTGCATGGAAAAATGGCGCTATCCAGATCTGGCGCCGAGGCAACTGTGGTACACGACTGGCCATAAATGACAGGGGTGATCGAGGTCTGCGTAGTTGTGTAGGGGCAAATAGACGTGCAACTGTCGAGCAGCTGACCACCCAGATAAACTCAGGGACTACCAACAATGACTTCGCAATGATCATTCAGCGAACGTTGCTGCATATGGGCATGTGCAGCAAGTGCCTGATTCATACACGTGTGCTGACTACGTTTCACTGCGACGAAGGCTGGAATTTTCACCCCAGTACTGCAACTGGACGTCCTCTGAATGGAGACAGGTGGTCTTTCCAGATGAATCACGTTTTATGCTCCTTTGGACAGACGGCCGTTGGCGTATGCGGCTATCAACAATCGTCGGAACGGTCCAGGTTGGAAAAGGGTGCTTTATGGCCCGGGGAATGTTTTGTGGCATTCTCTGGATGATCTCTTCGTTCTGAAAGGTTCAGTGGCTCAACTCAAGTATGAATTTATCCTTGGAGACCTTGTCCACCGTTACATACAGTTCGCTTTCTCCTTGGCACGATGGTATCTACCAGCAGGACAATTCACCGTGTCACACAGCTCGCAATATAAGTGCTTACTTCGGATGAGTTTACCCTACTCTCCTGACCACCAAGCGATTTCAGACCAATGGAGAATCTGTAGGCCCACCTCTGACGGGCTGTTCGCGCTGTGGATCCTCAGCTGCGAAACCCTGCACAGCTGGCCGAGGCACTGGAGGCGACAAGGCTCCACACTTCTGTCGGTGCCTTTCAGAACTTCATCGATTCTATTCCTGCACGTCTGCCCTGTAAAAGGTTGTTATGCACTTTGATTTTATCCATACTGGATGAGAGGGCGTGGTTGTGAATGTCAGTGTTAAAAAATATATCGGCTCAACAACTTGTTTATGGTGTAAAACACTAAGATTGACGCGTTTCGGAAGTCAAGCTTCCATCATCAGAATAATAAAAAGTAAAAGAACCTGTTAAAATTCGCTCGAGCTTTAACAGGTTCTTTTACTTTTTATTATTCTGATGATGGAAGCTTGACTTCCGAAACGCGTCAATCTTAGTGTTTTACATTATAAACAAGTGGTTGAGCTGATATATTTTCTAGCGTTGTTATGCACGTTTCGGCAGATGGTCAGCTTAATGTGATTGGACCGTGTGTACAAGTAAATGTCGATACTCTGGATTTGTTTTGTAAGTAGGCTGTTTAGGTTTTTATGTTGGTAACGTCACGTAGCGCTCTGTATGAAAATAACTTACTGTGCTGTGTGCAATCTGCGACTGGTTGGCATTGTTGGAATATTTGCTATTGTAGTGTTGGGCAGTTGGATGTGAACAGGGCGTAGCGCTGCACAGTTGGAGGTGAGCCGCCAGCAGTGGTGGATGTGGGGAGAGAGATGGCGGAGTTTGGAGAGCGGACTATCTGGATGTGTGTCCGTCAGAGACAGTAAATTTGTATGACTGGATGTCATGAAATGATGTATATATTATGACTTTTGAACACTATTAAGGTAAATACATTGTTTACTCTCTATCGAAATGTTTCATTTGCTAACTATGCCTATCAGTAGTTAGTGACTTCAGCACTTAGCCATTCTTTTGTAGGAACTATTGAAAGTCAGATTGCGTTGTGCTAAAAAATATTGTGTGTCAGTTTAGTGATGATCAGAATAAGTAAAGAGAGAAATGTCTGAGTACGTTCAGTTTTACTCAGCTGTTTGAAAATCAAATAACGTAAGGGTTGTATCAGCACAATCATTCATATATTTTTCTAAGGGGACGTGTCAGTTTATTTATTTTTCAAATTTGTAGCCTATTATCTGCAAAGCTAATATAGGCCATATAATTACATTTACTTAGATACTAACGAATGTGTATGTTAATATTTTATGCTTTTTATTTAATAATAAAAAAACTTACAGCACAAAAACGCAAATACTAAAACTATAATAAAACCCTTAACTATTTACGCCACTACTGGTACTACTGTTAACAGTAGAGGATCTGCATTTTCAACTTCTCGTGGCGTAATGAATAATCCATTAAATTTCGGCCTTGCAGCCACGCAAATAAAATTTCCTCCATTGATATTTCGGCCGCGTATCGTCCGGCCACCCGCAGAGTGATTCACAAGACTGACGACAAGATGCCAAGCGCGGCCTTATATGCTCCACCGCGGCGGTACTGCGCATGCGGGTCACAGATGCTGGTCAGCGGCGGAGAAATACATTTTGTTCCGGCCCACCACAAAGCTGCAGCTTTACTCGGCTCTGTGATGGACTATTTACAGCTTCGTAAAGCGGGAGTGTATCAGATTGTGGAAATTGTGAGAAGTCGTATATCAAAATGTTCAAATGCGTGTGAAGTCCTATGGGACTTAACTGCTAAGGTCATCAGTCCCTAAGCTTACACACTATTTAACCTAAATTATCCTAAGGACAAACACACACATCCATGCCCGAGGGAGGATTCGAACCTCCGCCGGGACCAGCCTCATAGTCCATGACTGCAGCGGCCTAGACCGCTCGGCTAATCCCGTGAGAAGTCGTATATAGGTCAAACAACACGCACCGTTCATGAGAGGTGTGTGCAGCATCGAAGATACACACGCTTATTACAGCCAGACAAGTCAGCTGTGGCTGAACATTGTATTGAGACATGGGCATTCCATGAATTACAGTGATGTGAAGATTTCAATATCCATCTCTTCTTTTTCGGAATCTGCCTTCAAGGAAGCTATAGAGATTAGATTAGCTCATAATTTAATAGATAGAGATAATGGTTTTCATTTGGACAAAGCGTGGAATCCGGCTCTTGGGGTAATTAAACTGCACAGAAGTCGTCATGGTGTCACCGCCCCGATCATACAAGCGAATCGAATGTCTGTACGCCTTCGCCACAGGCGGCGCATGTGTAAACGTATTTCTCTGCCGTTGACCAGCATCTGTGACCCCGATGCACAGTACGGTGGAGCATATATGGCCGCGCTTGGCATCTTGTCGTCAGTCTTGTGACTCACTCTGAGGATGGCCGGATGACACGTGGCCGAAATATCAGTGGAGGAAATTTTATTTGCGCGGCTGCATGCCCGAAATTTAATGGATTACTAGAGGATCTGTTCTGCTTTTGTCCTTTTATTTTGGTCCATTTAACCTGTATGTGGTTGTTTCTGCTACTCGGCCTGTCCTCATACTATCACGGGCAACAGCCTTTGCATACTGGATTCCAGGGGCGTAGGTCAGCACGTCAGCAGCGGTTCCACTGTAACAAGCAATTCCATTGCTCACGGTTACATCTTAGAATCGTCATTTCGGTGATCACTTTCACCGCCGCAATGTAAAGTCTTGAGAAAGCTTTTTATTCAGTGGTCGCCAGCCTCAGCCGTCTTCTCTCCATTTGCAGAGTATTTTGCTTAATCGTGACGGCAGCATACTGACATACAGTTGAATGCCTCTCGAGGTCTTGCTTGGCCTTCCTGCATACTGCGACTCCAGAACCGTCTAAGATGCGCCAGGTTGACCGAGTCCTCAGTGCTGCTGTGGGATCCGACAGTCTTAATCTCTGACGGCCATTGACCGCCGCATCTTTCATACAGCGAGCAGTCCTACAATGTGTGTTCTGGAGAGTCCACCCTGCCGCAGGCGCATCTATCATACATCTGTCTGCTGATTTTATAAAGATGCATAGCTTACGGACCATAACCAGTCTGGTAATGTATCCGCCCACTCGACTGGTTAAGAAATCTCAATTTGTAGTCTCCCCATAAGGTTTGGGACGTATTCGTATATTCTCCTATATTTGCCTGAAATGTCCCATTCATTTTGCCACAGTTGTAGTGTGTTCTTTTATATTAACGTTTCGACTTTTTTTTTACCATACAGCCTTTGCCAAATACATCCATTACGAATTTTTCTTTGGCCATTAATTAACTGTATCTGTGGCAGTGCCTCAATTGTGATAATATTTTTCAACGTTTTTTCTCATCGAATGTATCGTATTGCTCGGTACAGGGTAGATGTAATGAATTGATGGAAGAATAATTAGAAAAACATCTCAAACATTGACCAATAGAGAAAGTAAGCTCATAGTTTCCCAATATTAACCCAGTAAGTACAGGTTGAAATCATATGATTTAGAAAATCTGTAGGTTAATCATTAATCGGATAATACTACCCGTTTCAGGATAGACATAAAATATTTCGCTGAAAACATTAATATAAGATCTTGTAAATAAGCTCACAGGGTGAACAAACTTAACTGAAGAAATATGGAAGGCCACAAACACTTGCGAAAAACACCATGCCAGTGCGTAACAGCAACAGGTCCCCGCGGCCAGGTGTTGTCCCGGACAACACACCCGCTGTTAACATACTCCAATCAGGTGAAACATGAGCTAAAAGATACAAGTTAAAAAATTTAATTCGCAGGCGCCTTAATAACTTAATGGCATAAAACCTTCAAATCAGCCACAGTAACGTTACTCAAAATTACACTGAACAAACACAGCTTAATAACATAAAACGGTAAAATGAAGGCGTAATAAACGTCTTCCACAAAATAACTTAACTGAATAGATGAGATCATTAATCTCAGGAAGTTACATCAAATGCAAGACAGTCAATAAGTCACCTACGCTACAAAGCCAGAGACTTGTTTGCGCCAAACTGAAATTTCTATGAGCAACAAAAAGGGGTGGTTCTTGATCGCTAGCACTCACAAGTAAGGCTCACTTCCATAGCACTCAGATTTCAGAACGACCTAAAATACAGTTTGAACAGCATTCATTAGCTCGTCAAATTTCCTTAAAATAATTAAAACATTTAATAAGAAATTCCAGAAATATCCCAAGGCGTTAAAAACAACCACTTAATAAACTAAATTTACCACAGAGCTTATGAGCAATTTAACAGCACGAAATACCCAGTTTTACTAAACACTAGGGTGGCAACAAACGGTCTGATGGCACACAAGAAAATAAGACTTGAAGCCACCACATTTAAAGTTGCAGACAGCTTTTGGCGTAAAAAGTAACATTAAGGCAAAACTTTAAGTAGCACCTATAATGGCAAGCAGCCACCGATGAACGTGCGAAAGAAGTACTGGCAATTAAATGGATCAAACTCAAACAGACCAGTTGTAATAACATTAATTACAACAGGTGAAAATTTTTTTGGAGATCCATAAAGTGAGGGCCACAGAGACGGGCATATCACGGTGGAAGGGATGCCGACCATTGCTACACCAAAAAGTCGTTATTCCTTAATTTCAGCTCAATGCAAAGCACCAGCATCTAAAGCGCACAGTATAGACATGTTGTTATTGTGGTCTTCAGTCCGCTTTGATGCAGCTCTCCATGCTACTCTATCCTGTGCAAGCTCCTTCATCTTGCGGTACCTACTGCAACTTACATCCTTCTGAATCTGAATAGTGTATTCATCTCTTGGACTCCCTCTCCGATTTTTATCCTCCACGCTGCCCTCCAATATTAAATTTGGGATCCCTTAATGCCTCAGAATACTCCCTACCAACCGATCCCTTCTTCTAGTCAAGTTGTGCCACAAATTTCTGATTTAGAACTCTCTTTGTGTAGCTCTCTTGTACACAGTGTTCTCGAATACACTGTCGTGGTCATGGAAATTTGTAGCCATAACGCCAGGGTATAGGTGGAACTTCGGGAAACACATTGACACCGTAACCCAGAAAGCCCTTCATACACTAAACAGTCTCATCTCCATTCGACACAAAAGATTTCATCTCATAAAACTATATCACAACAGTATTCTAACATCAATTGTGGGTTACGGCTCGGGAGTCTGGGTACACAGGCTCACGAGGGTTGTGCCCGCCTTGACAGTGAGAAGGGTTCAGAGAAATATGATATTGATATCTGTAGTTCTAGAGAACTTCTCCGGGGAAGCCCTATTAGTCATAATGGGGCTCTGCCCCCTGGACATCAAAATTCGAAAACAGGCTGCGTGGTTCTGGGTTAAGAAAGGGAATACCGCGAAGACAGAAGGAATTTTAGGCAACGGCAAAAAGGTGAGAAATTGTGCAACAACTATGGGAAGCTGAAGAAACAGGGCGTAATTCTTTTGAATTTCTTCCTAGCGTCAGGGAACGACTGGACATGAGATACTTTGAACCTACTAGCGGACTGATCCATTTTCTCCCTGGTAATGGGCCATACCCGAAATATTTATGTCGGTTCGGGAAAAGGGCAGCACCCGCGTGTGCATGTGGTGAATCAGAGGGTACCCCCGATCATGTGGTCTACGAGTGCCCCCTTTTCAATAATGTAGCAACCACATTACGTGACCAATTACCTGAACATGGCACATACCACCTACTAAGACAAGAAGACACTTTTCAAACTCTTAACCAACTGGCAGATGAGGTATCGCGAAAACTGTTGGGAATACCTAAGGGACATAGACTAATTTAACAATTTGAGACACACCAAAAACTGAATTTTGCGCCCTATTCCCATACCGCCTGTGCGTGGACAGGCCGACTCTCATCATAGTCTGGAATCCGCCGCGTACAGGATTAGAGGGAGTGGGGTACAACATTTAAAGACATTACAAGACAAAGCACCGGACTTGACTTAGTTTAGAACTAGTTAGTAGGACTCAGAATAGGAAATTAGCTATTTAGGAACCTGCAGCGGCCGGCCGAAGTGGCCGTGCGGTTCTAGGCGCTGCAGTCTGGAACCGCGAGACCGCTACGGTCGCAGGTTCGAATCCTGCCTCGGGCATGGATGTGTGTGATGTCCTTAGGTTAGTTATTTTTAAGTAGTTCTAAGTTCTAGGGGACTAATGACCTCAGAAGTTGAGTCCCATAGTGCTCAGAGCCATTTGAACCATTTTTTGAACCTGCAGCGAATAATATCTTTGGCCTGCCCAGTGTCAGGCCATGCCCATCGGGATTAGCTCGATGGGCAAGGCTCTAAAAGTAGGTTTATAAACTACTGACACAACTGTCACGCTGCAGGCAATAGAGTCTAGTTAGGCGTAGGTAATATTCGTTTAATATTAATAATTTTCGTTGCCCATTGTTATTTAGTTAAAGTTGTAGCTCACAATTTAATCAAATCTGTATCTTGTTGCAATTAATGTATGGATAAAATTAGGACCCACTAATCATTTAAGGAAGTGGGTTAAGTTTGTGTAATTATTATTATTATTGTAATAAAGATTTTTTTTTTAACGCCAGGGTATGGCAAATTCATTTTCCGGAAATAGATCATGCTGTCCCGTTAACACTCAGTGATGTGTAGAAACCGTTCCTTTATTGTCAAAAAAGCATTATGCTGCTTTCTTTCATATTTCTGTTTCATCCGGCCACTCTTCGTCGACCGAGCTAGGACTAACACTGATCTTGCGGATCGCAGAACAGAACATACTGTCGTTGAGTCTTCAGAGCTAAGCATGTGGCAATATTCTCGGACCTTATTGTATTCTCCAACAGACAAAGGTAGTCCTCAACGGGGTTGGAGCTTTTGCGCCCGAGCAAGAGATGAGCTGATGTGCTCGATGTTGCTCAGAGTCTCACTTCTGCGGACCCCTCTTGCGCACGTTCTTGCGCAGCTCCCCTGGCTGTATTTTGCGAGCGGCGACAGTCCCTGGCGGCGCTACAGTAGTGCGTGCCGGCCACCTGCGCGCCGCACGTCGGCGCTATAAAACCGCGCAAGCCTCCGGCAAGCGTCACGCACAGCTGGTTTCCCCAGCAAAGGCGCTTCTGGCGAGCTGCCCTTTGTGTGGCAGCCTCCGCAAACCCACTCCCCCACCGTCCTTCTGTCTTTCTCTGGCCTACTCTTCATCCTTCTTACTCGAGTCCAACAGCTGCACGTCATAATGTTACAGTGTCGTCGGACAGGCGTCAGAAGCTTATATTCCTTCCTTCCCCCATACTTATATAATACCACAGTCAGCTGGGTGATACAACGGTCAGTAGACATCACATGGCTTTCAAGAAGACAAACCGACCAATTTTTCTAATTCGTTGGTAATGCGATGACGATACACGTGGAAGAAGTGAACGACGTTACCTTAAGCTTTCCAATTTCCTCCCTTTCACCAAACGTCTTTATCTTCTGACTCATAGCCACCAACTCCTGGTCAGTTTTGATTGTCTGCTTTTCCTTGGTGTAGTGTACACTGATGAACCAAAACAGTTTGACCACTGTCCACCGCAACGTTGGATTTCGCCTGGCGGCTGTGCGGACACGTGACGCGGTAACAATAGTATACAAGCGGAACAGACACGGACGGGGGATCATCCTAGCGAAGATAATGGATGCAAATGCGAAAACCCATTGAGATAAGCGACCTTGTCAAAGAGCGGATTATTATTATGCAGAGCCTGAATGAGTATTTGAAAACGGCGAAGCCGTCGAATGTGCACGTGCTACTGTCGTGAGCATCGACGGAAAGAGGTAAAAGGACAGTGAAACCACCACTAGGAGCTAAATTGTTGGTCGTCCACGGCTTTTTAGAGAACGTGCGGTTCGGAGGCTTATCTGCTCGGTAAAGTAGCACCTGTGGCATCTTTGCTGAAAGAGCATAACGCTGGTGCACGTACAGGTGCTTCCGACCACACCGTTCATCGGAATTTGTTGAACATGGAGCTCCCCAGCAGACCACCCCAGAGTGATCATATGTTGATCCAATATTATCAATTACGGATGCAGTGAGCACGGGACCATCGGGATTCGACCGTCAGTCAATGGAAGCGTGTCGGCTATACCAGGTCGGTGGTCGGCTTTACAAACGCCGTCATGGTGGTGGACGGCGGTTCGAAACGTCAGCGCGCTACGGAAATAGGCTGTTGCGAGCAGTATTATGCTATGGGAGACATTATCCTGCGCTTGCTTGGGACCTGTGGTAGTAATTGAAGACACCTTAACAGCTGCGAACCATCTGTATCCTGTCATGCTAGATATCTTCCCCGACGGCGATGTCGATTTCAGCAGTATAACTGCCCTTATATCGGAGCCCGAACCGTGCTACAGTGGTTTGAGAAGAGGTATAATGAACTCATGCTGATGTCTCTGCAACAAAATCGGCCTGATGTAAATCTTATGGAATCCATCTGGGTCGCTATCGAGCGCTATCATCGCTACGCAAATCAGCATCCCGTTATTTAAGCGAATCACATGACCTGTGCGTAGGCAGCTAATGCCACATATTTCCGCAAACGTACCAACAAACTTTCGGATTCCTGATACGCACAATCAGTCACGTATTTCGTACCAAAGAAGGACAAAGAAGCTATTAAGGTGGTGGTCATAATGTTTTGGTTCATCAGTGTACATTTCGAAGAGTTTAATTTTATTTATTGAACTTTTATTAGAAATGGTTCAAATGGCTCTGAGCACTATGGGACTTAACATCTGAGGTCATCAGTCCCCTAGAACTTAGAACTACTTAAACCTAACTAACCTAAGGACATCACACACATCCATGCCCGAGGCAGGATTCGAACCTGCGACCGTAGCAGTCGCGCGGTTCCTGACTGAGCGCCTAGAACTTTTATTAGAGTAAGAAATTAACACCATTGCGATATTATAACTCTGTAATTAACATCCCGTTGCGAGTCGGGACTACCGATATCGGCAGTGCCAGTCCATGTCTTGCGCTTGTTTTAAATGCGTTATTCATTTAGGAATCTCCTAGATTAACTATAGAGAACAGTAAAAGTTTGGTTGCTCCTGGTCCTGAAATTGATACTTTATTACATCGATGAATACCAGAGATTAGATCTTCGTCTCAGAGCTTCAGCATATTTACGTCACGTTACGACACTAAAGCAAAGACAAACTCGTGAACCTTGTCATCATTTCATAGTTTAATCAAGACCCGTATCAAACGTCCTGACAGATTAAAACTGTGTGCCGGACTGAGACTCGAACTCGGGACCTTTGCCTCTCGCGGGCAAGTTTGAAGACGGGGCTTGGGTAGCTCAGTTGGTAGAGCACTTGCCTGCGAAAGGCAAAGGTTCCGAATTCGAGTCTCGGTCCGGCACACAGTTTTAATCTGCCAGGAAGTTTCATATCAGCGCACACTCCGCTGCAGAGTGAAAATCTCATTCTGAAGACCCGTACCATCCATCACTATATTCTTACCGCACCTGCAGACCCGATAAGAACATCGTACCCTCAATTAATACGCAGGGATACTCGCAGTTCTGCACTGAGATTATGATATCCACGTATTAAGCGACCACTACTGCTGCGAGAGAGATGTTCTGTATTTTGTGAAGTTACACTCTAAAAAGAAAAAAGAAAATAAGACACCACGAAGGAATCATCCGAATGGGACGAAATTCTGTACATGTGTTGTACCTGCACAGACAAACAAATGATTATAATTTGATAAAAACTGGATGATTTATTCAAGAGAAAGAGCTTCAGAAATTGAGCAGGTCATTAAATCGTTGGCCCACCTTCGGCCCTTAGGCAAGCAGTTAATTCGCCGGGCGTTGATAGATGCAGTTGTTGGGTGTCCTCCTGAGGGATATCGCTCCAAATTCTCTCCAATGGGCGCCTTGTATCATGAAAACTCCGAGCTGTTTTGAGGACCAGGTTTTGGAAACCACACAGACAAACACTAGAAACTCTCACAGCGAGCAGACGGGCAATTTCTTCCTGAAATTTAGGCTCAGGGTGGCTTTCTATGAAGGTCAACACAACGGGGTGTAGAACATCGCACACATACCGCTGTGATGTAAGGGTGACGAGGGTGACAACAAGAGGTGTCTAGCTATGAAAAGAATTGGCACCGCAGATCGTCACTCCCGGTTGTCAGGCAGTATAGCAGACGGCAGTCAAGTAGGTATCCCACCGGAGCGTCTCCAGTCACTCCTAGCTGTACAGTATAATTGCCTTTCCGCTTTGAAATGAGCCCCGCTGACCAGCAAAGACCTGTCTGGAGACGCCTCGGACAATGGTGGGATACCAACCCACTCGGCCTATTTCCTCTTTGTCAGTCCTAACTTCTTTCATCTACGTCGTGACCGTCTTGCAGTTCTTATTGTACTCTTAACCCAGCGAGGATGTGGTGCAAAAAGGGAACATCAGGGATGTGGAGGGTCATATTGACCCTGTTTTTCATTTATAGTTTTTGAGTATTTATTGGCACTTTTTAACAAAAGAAGGGAATTAAATTTATGAATTATTTATTAGTTAAAGGATTTTCATAGAAATAAACACCATTAAGCGTACAAAAGCTTTATTACTTAATTTGTACATGAAGTCTACCAAACAATTATTTAACAGCTCTTAACTTATGTATATTTTAAAATCTAGAAAACCATACATTCTCATCAGTAATTCGGATTTTTTGCTGAGTATTTACGAGATAAATCCTCTCCGAACACAAAATGAACAATAAACTTCTGACATAAGCTGTTAGTCATCTCTTGCCATAGCACCGGTTTGCCTGCAGCATACGTGCGTTCACTGTTTCTACCAACTCTTGTTTATAATTTTAGCGTAAGTTACAATTTGTAACAGGAATTTAGTATACTTAGTCCTCGGTAATACGTGCATTGTGACTTATTGCTCTTCTTATAAATACGGCATACAAAGCTTAATTCCATTCGTCTGGTATATGTTCGATGAGCCATGTTTATATTATGAACGCCAAACAACATTTTGTTTCTTTTTTCTTTTGTAGTCTTCCATTGTTACTAGATCCACATAGTCACTGGTATTGGCGTTTATTTCTGATTCTTCTTCATTATCAGTATACACACATTAGAAGTACTTTGACCATTTCTTTCCGAATGTTAAACTTAATTGTAAAGTATCTCGTTCTTTTTTATTCATTTATTTCATACGCTTTGCTTTGCTTTCCATAAATATCATGTTTTATTTCGCCGAAATTTAATCTCAAACTTCCAGTTCAATTTTTTTTCTTTTGTTTTTCTTTACAAAAGCAGATTTACTTTTATAATTCTCATTGTAATTCACATTATTTTTATATACACCTCCTTTTTGTCTTCTACTAACTTGCTAATATGGTCAACCCAAATCATTAACTTACTTTTAAAGTATTTCTTTTTTCCGCATTCCTAAGGCTTCAGCGGCTACTTCTAATATGTAGCAAATACCACCGTTAAAGTTCTGACACTCGTCCACAGAGGTTCCTGTTTGGGTATCTCTTCAACCACTTCCGTGATTGACGGTAGCCGATGTCCAGTGCTAGGACAGCAATGACTAGCCGAGCCGTAGGTAAGAGCACAGCTCGTACGGAGAGCCGTTACCCGACACAGCGGGGAGAAATACACTGCGGACTGGGGCTTCATTCGCGGCGAGCGAACAGTGCGTGACAAATGGCGAGAGTGCACCGGCGAAAGTGGACGGACGTGAGGTGGCATTGTGTGCGGTGGCGCTGCCTGCACGTCGCCACCAGCGACCGGACCATACGCTGCGCTTTGTACCACAACGGCGCATCGCGTCCAGCTGATAGGCTCACTGTAATCCCGGGGGGAAGGCTGCCTTTTCCGATGACGCTGCGGGCGGACGTCGGGTACGTCATCACACACGCACAAAGGTGGTGTGAGCATTGTAATTCTTCTCTTGTCTCTCTACAGTGGAGAGAGAGATACAGGGAGAGAGAAAGAGAGAGAGAGGAGGGTGAAGAGAACATACGTGGAAAAAGAAGTGAGATCATCAGACGTAGATAGAGAGAAAGAAACAACTGCGTCTATATTCGCACTTTCAGTGATCGAATACAGACTATTGTACTGGCAACAGCTGTCTGATATTCTCGTCAATATTCGCTGATGATATCTCTTGTCAGCGAGCGAAATCTGAGATCTCATCCATGTCCCGCCTGTAAATGTCGGCCCTGCGATGTAGGATCTATAGCGGACATTATTCACTTGCTCTAACAGTGTTTCGTCCAGAAAAAAATGAATTCGTTAGCGATGTGACAGACAACCACGCAACGTGACGAACCCCAGAGAATCTCTGAAATTTGGAAACTAAAATGACAAAAATATCATTGAGACTATCGATCTAAATCTACTTTCAAATTTGGCGGTACGTGCTCGCGAATATTAGTGATCTGTTTTTTAGAAAAAGTTACTATTTATACTACACTCAAAACTATTATTACTAAGATTATTCTTGTTCGGAATGAATGTACTGATGGGAAACAAATGAACGAGACACAATCAACTTCAACGAACCGCCAGTTGAAGGATATTCTAATTCATGATGACATAATCAGTATATTTCAGATCAAAAACAGTATCTATTTCAAAAGTAGCGAGGTACACGCATTGTGACATACGTCTGTATAAAGCCACTGTTGTTGGTCTCAAGAACGAGAAATACGTAAAATAGAGTGTGAAACGCGTTTTGTTAAAATAGTTTTTATGAGAATTGCAGCGTATAATGTGAATACGATTCACAGAAACAGATTATTTATTCCGTTTGTTCCGTCATGTAGAACGATTTTATTTTCGATTTCTGATCGCAGAATGTGTCAGAGATTGCTCAGAAAATCGTACACAGAAAGATCAACATCTGAGTTTCACTTTTATATAAAGGTGTAATTATAACATGCTTAGAGCGGAGTTAATTGAAATTATTGATTACAGTTACTCATTTATTTCAATTAATATATTTATTTTTCAATGTTCATAAGCATAGTTAATACATATTACTACATTTCTCACCTAACCGACCCTGGTTGCGTAACTAATGGTCTAGTTAATCCCTAAGGTATTGGTTAGTATTCTCGACACATGGCTGTTCAACACATCCATTTGATCGCCTTACAATTACAATACAATAGTTATTCACTGTAATCGACATAGTCGTCGCGAGAGAAGTGTTCTGATATTTAAAATAGTTCACACATATTCTTCACTATCAGGTGCACATTTTTAAATGCATGACATGTCTCGATCGCGCTGGATCATCTGCACCTTTAAAATAAAGTAAAACTAGATACGTATTATTATTGTACTATAATGAGAAAAGAATTGTACATAAATGTAGAATTTACCTTCGTAGCTGCGTCAGCAATTCGTTCTGTCCGTTTCAGAACCTTACGTCAGCGTAATATATTTGGCAACTGCAATCAGTGTTTTAAACTGGTATCTGGTGAGGTATTGGAGAGGGCAGGCGTAAGGGAGGAAGAGGCGGAGGAAGAAAAACGGAGCCTGGGTGATCAGGAGAGGGGAAACAAAGCAGGAAGAGACTCTGGTAAGAGTGTCATGACTTTAAAAAGATTGTGTTGTCTGCTAAAATTTTACGAAGCGCAATTTCGTAAAATTTCTCGTTAAAATATTAGGAGTATAGAACAATGGATGTAAAAATTGTAAAAGACACAAAATAGTAGGTATTATAAAAGGGAAGAAATCGTAAATTATAAAAGTGGAATATAAAGTAGTTAAAACTGAATTAGCGTATTAAACTACGAAAAGGGTACGTCGCGGGTAGCAAGAGGAGAACCTCACCGGAAATGACCGCGGAGAAGCCCTCGGACATTGGCGCGCCAGGTACGTATAGTCTGCGGCTGCGGGCTCGGCTGCAGTAAAGCACCAGAAATGGAGGGTGAAGCTATGAGTATGCTAGCGACCAGTGCTGGCGAAACGTCGGTAAAATTGCCAGACGAACGTCGGCCGAGGAACCCGAGACAGTAGCCAATAGGCAGATTGTCAACAAGTGGCCACGAAAGCCTTAACAGTGTTGTAATATTGAAAGTATAAAACTCTAAGGGTCTTACACTAAAATTGTATAAAGACTCTAGATAAAAAAATAAAAGAATAGAACAATGAATGTAAACATTTTGAAAGGCACAAAATAGTAAAATTATGTGGCAGTAGAATTATGTAAAGTAACTAGAAATGAATTGTAATTAAATTGAAAACGTAAACACGTAGAGAGTATAAGACAATAAATCAGCAAAGTGAAATTATGTGCAGCTGCTACAGTTACAGGGAACAGCATGTGACAGTTATGGTTAACTGCATTTGCTTCTGGTTTGTGGCGTTGAACGGTACGCACCTTTGCAGTGTGTACGGAAGCCAGTCTCCACGCCGGCCTTCTGCTAGGGCGATATGTGAGCCGATTCGTTGCGGCTATGGCTTTTCGGGACGCGGGGCTGCAGGTCACACGTGCAATGCGTTGAGGTGACGACTGGAAGAGGCGTTCAAAGTTTCTGATAAGTTGACTGCTAATAAAATCATTCTTCTGATTTTATGTGTTGCCATGCTCTTGCAGACGGTGGGTGAAAATCTCAGTTTCTGTCAACATTGTCAGGAGGTGTCCCTTAGGTTCGTTGTCAACCACTTCCAAAAGCTTATAACAGCGTGCTTCGATATTAGAACACATTCACCAAACGCTGCGTTATTGACTGTGAACAGAAGTGTGCTCTTTGAAGTGTATTTCAAACGTCCTGCGTATTTGATCCACGTAAGCTTTTGGCATTGGGAAATTGTCAAGCATTTGTTTTTGAATCTGGTCTTTTACACTTCATGGCAATGTACATGATTTTATTATCTTCCTGTTAATGCACTGCCATTTATTTTTCGTTGTCGTTGTCTTGTAATTTTCTCTGGTAACTGTTAATGTTAAACCAGGACAACCACTGCTTATTGCAACTTGTTTCATACTAGAGATTTATTTCTTCCTCTGTTGCTCGGATAATGGCTGTTTCAATAACCTGTCAATCATAGATCGAAGATACGCCATCTTTCTGCTATCAGTGTGCCAAGACTTTGAATGAACAATAATGTCTGAACAGGTATGGTATCTGTACACTCCCGCCTCTTTTACTACCTTAATACTGATAACTGAGGGCTCCTTTGTTTTCGCGGAAGTGTGGAAACTGACCAAAAGCTAACATACGTGAAAGACATAGAACGTTTGAAATATGTTTCAAAAAGCACGTTTCATTTCGCAATAATAAAAAAAACGTTTTCTGGGAATCTTCTAACATTGAACCACTCTAATGCAATCATTCTGGAAGTGCTGCACAACCAACCAAAGAAACACCTCCTGACAACGTTTGCAGAAATTAAAACGTTTACGCACCCTCTACATGAACCTGATAACACTTTAAATCAGCAGAACGATTCTATTAACGGTGCATTTCTTAGAAAGTTGGAAGGCCATCGTCCAAAATACCACTCACGGAGAAGAGACAGCGGCATCACATAGGCTCATGCACCATTCTAGCAGCGGGCTGGTGTGCGGGTTGGGTTCCATACATACTGCGAACCTACGCGTCGTACTAAGCTATCAAGCAGAAGAAAACGCAATGAAAACCGTAACTGTCACATACTGTTCCTGTAACTGTACATAGTTCCACTTTTGTAATTTGTTGTTTCATACTTCCCATGGCTTCATATTTTCAATGTTTTTCCACTTTTAATATTTAATGATAATTCGATTTACGTAATTCCACTGCTATAGTTTTACTATCTTGTGTCTTTTACAATTTATACATACATTGTTCTATCCTTTTAATTCAATTTTAACAACTTTATATTCCACTTACATAATTTATCATTTTACAGCTTTACATGTCCACTGGTCTACATCTTTAATATTTTAACGAGAATTTTTACATAATCGTATTTTCCATGAAAATGAGCGTATGGCATCGTTGGCTGGAAGGCCCCATTCGGAGAAGTTCGGCCGCTAAGTTCAAGTCTTATTTCATTCGACACCACGTTGGGTGACTTACTCGCCGGTGATGAGGGCGAAATGATGATGAGGACAACACAACACCCAGTCCCCGGGCGGAGAAAATCACCATCCCGGCCGGGAATCAAACCCGGGCCCGTTTGCATGGGAGGCGAGCACGTTACCACCCAGCTAAGCAGGAATTTTAGCATACGATACGCTCTTGTTACAATCACAACATCCCTGCCACTCCCCCTTCCTACTTTCTTTCCCCTTCCCTAACCACCTTTGATCCGTTTCTCTCCCTTCCAACCCCCCTCTTCCTCCCGTTACCCTTTTCCTCCCCTACCTCACCAGAAACCGATTCAGAACATTCAGTGCAGCTGCGAAACACAGTACTCTGATGTGATGTTCTGAGACGGACCAAGTTGCTGATGCAACTACATAGGTAACTTCCACATTTGCATACAATATTTATTGTCAGTAAATATCAAGTTTTACTTTGTTTAAATCTGAAGATGATGTAAGGAGACGGAAATTAAATTATTAATTACAATATTAGAAACTGAAACTGAAGAATAAAAGACAGTTTTTAACTGTATTTATTGCCTGTTTGTTGGGTCATTATCATTCAGACTAAGACCGGTCACAGTTATTGCCAACGTGTGAAAGGCATGTTACTACCTGAAATACTTTCATAATCTTCTACGTCCCCCAAGCCATCGACCAAAACTAATGGTCTGACACTATAAAAAGGTAAACCCCATCATATGACCTTATGTACATCGAAAACTCTGTAGTCGCGATACACACAGGTAAATGAAGCTCTCCATGTAATCTCTGTGTCCACACATGCCCACGTGATTTATCCACCGTGTATGGTACATCAATCAGTAACCAGTCATTGCGCTACGAATCAAAGTGGTTTCGTTAACGTCACTCTACGCAATGTGGCGATCACTAACTTCAAGCATCTGGCAACTATACTACCTGAGGTCATTGACCGCCACCCGAGCTGCAACATCGGTCTTCTACACCGAGTGCCAACGATCTCAGGCGGTTGTTTTGTGCAGTCTGTTGCAAGCACGGTGGTTCTTATTGATCTGTTTACTAGGTTTCCAAGTGTGACGAGTGCATCTCATGATACAACATCGTTTCTCTTCTAACTGAAATCATTTACAGTCGATCTTACCATAGATCGCGCTTCACAGTGTTGTGAAACGTTTTAATTCACAAAATAAGTAGGTTTCATCTTCTGATACAGAACGAAGCTCATCGGTATATTCTTCTGTCGAAGAGTCACGGTTCTGCCCTGCTAGCTACACAGCAAAGTGTTTCATAGCACAGTCACACTGTCAACAAACCATCTGAAGTTAAAATAACACTTGAAAGGCACAATTGAAGACTGTGGTACTGTTCGTAGAAAATTATTTAATTTGGAAATAAGCACTTTGTAGCGTAGCTGCAGTGAAGATTAAACAGGACTAAACAACTGACCTCTGCAATTCTGGGAGCGGCTTCAGAAGTTTCTTGGAAAAGATGGGTTCATCCGGCTGTCGACTAAAGAGAAACTTTAACCTAAATATTGCAGTAATATGAGCTGAATTGAAATTCGGCTGGGATAGGAGAAGATTCAAAGCGTACAGCTCAATGACAAGTCAAAGTTTAATTATTGTTTAATACAACATCTGAGAAAAGTAACAGTGAAGTCCATATTCTCCTTAGTCAAACCAAGAATAGAAGTTTTACTCGATAACGTGAATCTGAAATCAGCTGAGCGTCCTATAACCGTAAACCAATTGAGAAGTAAAGCATAACTTCTCACTTTTAACAAAAAGGCCACCAAATCTCAACACATAATCACCAAGTGTCCTTGAACAAATTTGTTACAAGCGTCGACAGACACAAAGCGCTACATGTTACTTTAGACTTTAATAAGCGAGGGTCATAATCTTACTCGAGGCTGCAGGAGACGGGTCCGATGTATGATGGATTCAGTTCAGATGTGGGACTTGATCGATTGATTGATTGAGGGGGTACGGGACTAAACGGTGAGGCCAGCAGTCCCGCTGTTCCAAAGTTACACACGGAAGAGAGAGGGTCTGCTAAAAGTGGAGAGGAGTCAAACTAGAAAACAAAGAAGTTAAAATACGTACAGCAGAAAGTATAAAAGAGTAGGTTTCTAACAGCCGTGTACCGCAAGTCTCTAGAGGAACGGAAGATTCCAAATGATTGGAAAAGAGCATAGGTAGTCCCAGTCTGCAAGAAGGGTCGTCGAGCAGAAGCGCTAAACTATAGACCTATATCTTTGACATCGATCTGTTGTAGAATTTTAGAACATGTTTTTTGCTCGTGTATCATGTCATTTCTAGAAACCCAGAATCTACTCTGTAGGAATCAACATGGATTCCGGAAACAGCGATCTTGTGAGACCCAACTCGCGTTATTTGTTCATGAGACGCAGAAAGTATTAGATACAGGCTCCCAGGTAGATGCCATTTTCCTTGTCTTCCGGAAGGCGTTCGATACAGTTCCGCACTGTCACCTGATAAACAAAGTAAGAGCCTACGGAATATCAGACCAGCTGGTGGCTGGATTGGAGAGTTTTTAGCAAACAGAACACAGCATGTTGTTCTCAATGGAGAGACGTCTATAGACGTTAAAGTAACCTCTGGCGTGCCACAGGGGAGTGTTATGGGACCATTGCTTTTCACAATATATATAAATGACCTAGTAGATAGTGTCGGAAGTTCCATGGGGCTTTTAGCGAATGATGCTGTAGTATACAGAGAAGTTGCAGCATTAGAAAATTGCAGCGAAATGCAGGAAGATCTGCAGCGGATAGGCACTTGGTGCAGGGAGTGGCAACTGAGCCTTAACATAGACAAATGTAATGTATTGCGAATAGATAGAAATCAGGATTCTTTATTGTATGATTATATGATATCGGAACAAACACTGGTAGCAGTTACTTCTGTAAAATATCTGGGAATATGTGTGCGGAACGATTTGAAGTGGGATGATCGAAAGGAGGTGGCTTACAAAACACTCGTTCGACCTATACTTGAGTATTGCTCATCAGTGTGGGATCCGTACCAGGTCGGGTTGACAGTGGAGATAGAGAAGATCCAAAGAAGAGCGGCGCGTTTCGTCACAGGGTTATTTGGTAACCGTGATAGCGTTACGGAGATGTTTAGCAAAATGAAGTGGCAGATTCTGCAAGAGAGGCGCTCTGCATCGCGGTGTAGTTTGCTGTCCAGGTTTCGAGAGGGTGCGTTTCTGGATGAGGTATCGAATATATTGCTTCCCCTTACTTATACCTCCCGAGGAGATCACGAATGTAAAATTAGAGAGATTCGAGCGCGCTCAGAGGCTTTCCGGCAGTCGTTCTTCGCGCGAACCATACGCGACTGGAACAGGAATGGGTGGTAATGACAGTGGCACGTAAAGTGCCCTCCGCCACACACCGTTGGGTGGCTTGCGGAGTATAAATGTAGATGTAGATGTAGATAAAATCTAAAATCTGGTAAAACAGACGGATAACAGAACTGCCTTTGCAACGGGGAGTGGTGACGGGTCCCAGACCGAGAAAACATGAAGAGATGCCCCAACCACAATCACCCTTCCTCCCCTGATCCTGGAGCAAAGCAAAACCTTATATCTGAAAATAAAGACTACTTTTACACAGGAAACTATGACCAGTTCAACCATCCGTGAATCGTCTGCCAATACTAAATTTAAGGAATCTGGAAGACGATACTTAGGACGAAGGCTCAAAAGAAGAGGATACCGTGAGTCTAGCTCCACAACCACCTTGTGGTGGACGTTGGACGTGAAATGCTCTTAATGCTACTTGGGACGCCTTTTATACCGGAGGAGGGTCTCAATGTACTTTCGCTGACGTCGCTAAACGTTTGATGGCTGCAACCGCGAGTTCTGTCTTGGCCTCGAATTGTTACTCCTCACCGTGGATGATCTCGTGCGGGAAGTAAGATGTTTACCCCCTTGCGCTTGGCCATGATCAGTGCGACGAGCTGACGCCTCCCAAGTCCCCCTGCCACTTATGGAAACCTAGCTGACTACTGTGCGCCTCTATACCTCCGTACTGAAGCCTTTTAAATACCGAATAGCGACAATGATGCTGCAAACTTACACATGCTAGTTTCAGTATGCGACAACTTAACTGTACCATGCAACATAAGATAAAGACAAAGTTAGAACCAGATATGTATTGAAAAGGATTAAAAAAACTGTTGTTGTGTCATTTTCCAGCGATTTGACTCACTACAGTACTCATACCCACTATGTATCTATCTTACAGTAGGGGTAGATACTATATAATATTACTGTGTCTCGTGGTATAACGCCTCCAATTTCCTTTAGATATTGTGTTTGCGTATTTTGAAATATTTCGAAACAGAAAAAAAATAAGCAGTCCACGTGACAGGTGGGTACCGTAACTCGTTGAATTACATTATTCTCGAAATGAAAAATAAGAAGACGAAAGAAACGTTGGTTCGGAAGGAGGGCTTAAAGGGGATTTGAAGCTCTCCAAATACTTGTGGGCCTCGTATGACAAAGTGCTTGTGGGATTGCTACGCCTGCGGAGGAAACAAAGGCCGTCCGAAGCGGGCCCGGCAGCTTTCTACGGGCAGGTGGAGCCGTGTTGCGAAACCCGCTGACAATTGGCGCGATCCTGGCAGCGGCGCGTGCGATTGTCAGTGCGAGGAGCGTCTGCCGCGCCGGGAGAAAGCTGGCAGAACCTGCGGGCGCGACCTTTCCGCATCTGGGCCGTAGGCGGAGGCGAGACCCGCAAACCTCACTCTGCGCACTCTGGACTCCCGCCCAGTTACACCGCAAACACAGGAGGACCCTTCTACGTGATTCCTCTCTACCTGGTAACTGAACGCAACAGCAGTTCAGCGGGCTGTTCCGTGGTCGTAACATATTTAGAGACGATAATGATATATCGATAGTAAAACTATCGACGTTCTGTAGAAACAATATCGATCTTTTACATCGACGAAATACATACACTAACAAAGAAAAGAAACGAATCATCCAACTGAGGCGCATTTCCATTCGTTTGATGTACACTTACACACAAAAAAATGATTAGTTTTCAGAAAAATTGGATGAATTATTAAGTGAAAGAGCTTTACAAACTGAGCAAGTCAATAAAGCATTGATCGACCTCTGACGCTCATGCAAGCAGTTGTTCGTCTTGGCGTTGGCTGATAGAGTTGACAGATCGCCTTCTGGGAAATATCGTGGCAAATTTTGTCCAACTGCAAGTGAAGGGAAGTTAAGGCAATGGCTGCCTGAAAAATGTGAAGAAATCGAAAAAGAAATAATTGCCGGAATGACAGCATACAGAGAACTCAAAACTACCTCTGGTGAAATTAAGAGTAAGGGTGGTAACATTAATAGTGCAATGTGAATTCCACTGCTAAATACAGAGGAGAGAGAGAGAGAAATTGAGCAGATAGGTGGAAGGAGTACATGAAGGCCTCTGTGAGGGGGCAAACTATTCCGAAGTCATCGCAGAAGAAACAGGAGCCGACAAGGAAGAGATGGGTATTCCAGTATTTGAATCAGAATGTAAAAGTGCTTTGGACGACTTACAATCAAATAAGGCAGAAGGGATACACAACATTCCATCGGAATTTCTAAAATCATTGGGGGAAGTGTCAACAAATCGACTGTTCTCGTTGGTTTGTAGAATGTATGAAACTGGTGATGTACCATCAGACTTTCAGAAAAACGTTGTCCTCCCTATGCCGAAGATTGCAAGAGCTGACAAGTGCGAGAATTATCGCACCATCAGCATAACAGCTCATGCATCCAAGCTACGGAATATAAATGGAATAGAAAATTGAGGATCTGTCAGATGACGACCAGTTTGTCTTCAGGAAAAGTAAAGGCACCATAGGGGCAGTTCTGACGTTGCGGTTGACAATGGAAGCTAGGCTACGGTAAAATCAAGACAGTGCACTGGTTTTTCCGACCTAATAAAAGCCTCCGACAATGCAAATTGGTCCAATATGTTCGAAATTCTGAGAGAAACAGAGGTAATATACAAAAAGTAAAAGAACCAACAGTGAGCAATAAGACTGGAAGACCAAGAACAAAGTTCCCGGATTGAAAATCTTGTAAGATAGGGATGTAGTGGTTCGCCCCTACTGGTCAATCCACACATCGAAAAACTATGAGGTAAATAAAAGAAAGACGCATTCACTATCGCTGTTGGGGTCATGTAGATTCTCGAGAATAAGGCAAGCATACAACTGAAGTCATAACCGAGCAAATCAGGTGGTTTTCTAGACTAGTGAATAACTTTCAAGCTCGAAAGTAAAGGTTATCAAACAATTCTCCGATAGCTACCGTCGAAACCCTTGCGGTATTCTATTACACAATCCTCTCTGAATATGTGGGAAGTTATGCAGTACAATACAGGAAAAGAGTACACAGTGTCAACGTGCTTTACCGGTATGACTTAGTTTTAGGAATAAAAGTGTTTACCTGAGCCATATTGAGTGAGATTCAGCTATTTGAATCTCGAGAATTGGCAAGAAAGAAATACTGAATAAAATCATCACCCCTGTACTACATTGCCACAGATAATGAGACAAATATGCCATGTTTTCGAGAGCACATCAAATTTAATATGCTAATACTTCTAACTTCAGCAAGACGTGTGGTATTACTGTAGTTCGTATAGGTTCATAAATCTGTTATGTGCGGTTCTGAAAGAGAAACGAATGTTATTAACGTGGTGCAGAGGTTATTTCTCGAATATTATTCAAAAAGGAAATTAAGCTAAACCTCAAAGAAGAATGAAACTGTCAGTTCTCTTACATAACCTGTATGGTCGTATTGAAGATTCATTCTGCGTTATTGTGTTCGTGTCCTGATGTTATGAAAGGCAATTACGTGCTTTTGTGAACTTGCGCGATTAAGGTTACACGTGGAGCAGCGTACATACAACAGAAACAATAGACGAACAGATGGCATGTCACATATGAGTTCTCTTTGTACGTCAGCAAAACATGTACCGTGCATGCAGTGCGTCATGCGAGACTTTTACAGCGCATTCCTGCAGATGCAACCGTTGAGGTTGTGCTTTCACTTGTGAAAGAACGACCTTTGACTCGCAAGCATTCCATTGTTCATTGTCCAGGAATTTCACAAAGGTCTTTGTGGGGGCTTTTCATGATTTCTCTATACGTGCCTGTGGAATTTTCGAGATTGCAAACTGCAGAGCAGAGAGATAGCAGATTGAATATGGCTTGTGAAGAATTAAGTTTATTCCACCAGAACAGCACACCGTATTGGCGTGTTTCTTTCTACTTTGTTTTATCAGGGCGCTTCCTTGTATGTATTTTCGGTACAAATTTTGCAGTTTATTTTAAACTAACTTCCCGATGACTGAGAGAAAGGAAATTTCAATCTTAGCTGAGGATCCGACGACTATAAAATATTAACTGGCTTTCTTATCGTTCTCTTCGCTAGGTGTGGGAGTGGGGGTGGAAATTTTGGCAACGCTTGACAGCAGCCCTGCAGAACAAGTGTGCTGTGCGGATGCATCTATATCTACGTCTACTTACATACCCTGCTCGCCACCGTACTGTGCATCTCGAAGGATACCTTGTACCACTACATGTCATTTCTCTTCCTGTTCCACTCGAAAATGGAGCGAGGAGAAAGCGACTGTCTGTATGTCACCGTACGAGTCCTGATTGTTCTGATCTTCCTGGTCATTATGCGAAATGTACATTGGTAGTAGTGGAATCTTTCTGCGTTCAGTTTCAAATACAGGTTCCCCAGTTTTTCTCAGAAGTGTTCTACGAAAAGAACTTCGTCTTCCCTCCAAGGATTCCCACTGCACTTCACGAATACTCCATAATACTCGCGTGTTGATCGAAACTACCGGTACCGGTACCGCCTCTGAATTATTTCAATGTATTCCTCTAATCCGTGATGGAGATGCAAAACACTTGAGCAGTAGTCAAAAATACTTTGCACTAGGGTTCTGTTTGTGGACCTCTTTCGAAGAATTCCACCAATTAGCCGGAGTCGGCATTCGCCTTCAATACTACCGTCCTTACTTCCTCATTCCATTTCATATTCCTTTGCAACACTATGCCTAGGTATTTAATCGCCGCCGGCCGAAGTGGCCGAGCGGTTATAGGCACTACAGTCTGGAACCGCGCGACCGCTGCGGTCGCAGGTTCGAATCCTGCCTCGGGAATGGATGTGTGTGATGTCCTTAGGTTAGTTAGGTTTAAGTAGTTCTAAGTTCTAGGGGACTGATGACCTCAGAATTTAAGCCCCATAGTGCTCAGAGCCATTTGAACCATTTAATCGCCATGACTGTGTCAAGTGTCATATTACTACTTCATTATTCGAACATTGCTGTATTTTCTTTTTGTTTTTTCCTCTATTCGTCCGCTTTAGTAGTATAGGAATGCGTTCCCGGCGGTATGCGAGCGGACGGGTACGGCTGATGAGAGAAAGGAAAAGGAGATGGATATCGTATTTTGTCTGTGTGTTTGTTACAAATTTTGCAATTGATTTTAACTAATTTCCCAATGAGTTATAGACTTATGTCTCTGTTGTGACCTCAACAAAATGTTTGAAATCGATTAGAAAAATTCTTACACAGGAGTAAGAAGCAGACATTAATTACTGAAATAGAAATAAATTTTTAATGTACCACGTTTTTTAAGTCGGACTAAAAAGTATAAAGTAATGCCTCCTAGCACTACACAGGTTCCTGACCCCATACAGGCACTCCTGAGCATTTGTGCCTGTGAATTTTTTAATAGCTACAAAAATACTTGTAAGATTTAAAAAAAAACGTGAGGCACATGAAATAAATAATTGACGTGTGAATAGTTCACTTCATAATATTATACTATGTAGTAATTGATGCATGATTTGTTCGAATCCTTAATATTATCCACTGCATGCACCCCACGTTTTTCGTTTTAAGACTTACAAGTATTTTCATAGCTATTAAAAAGTCTCTCTCACAAATTATCCGAACTATCTGAATGGGGTTAGGGATCTGAATGGGGCTCGGAGAAATTGTTTTATACTTTTTAATCCGATTTAAATATGTGGTATATTATAAACGGCTATCTTACTGAAATATTATTTTTAGTTTTGTCTTTAATAGTTTCCATTGATATAGTTTTCTGTCTTTCACTCTTGTTCCGCTCTTTGTAAATCATCATATCAAATATATCCTCGATAATGTGTTCTACACCAGTGCCGTAGTAGCAGTTATCCACCATTCCGCTTTCTATTCTTTCTAGCAAGATATACCTTGAACAAGTACTATAATTAAAATTCCTGTATTAACGCAATGCAGATGCCTCAAGCATCTTATTCTCTGGTTTTCTGGCGGTATTTCTTCTATTTCCACGCAAACAGGTGTTGCAAGTATAGTTTTAACGTTTTCCCCCCTCAGTTGTATGTCAACATACGACGATACTAAGGTTTCAGTTCTGAAGATTCATATTGTCGCCGGCCACGGTGGTCTAGCGGTTCTAGGCGCTCAGTCCGGAACCGCGCGACTGTTACGGTCGCAGGTTCGAATCCTGCCTCTGGCATGAATGTGTGTGATGTCCTCAGGTTAGTTAGGTTCAAGTAGTTCTAAGTTCTAGGGGACTGATGACCACAGATGTTAAGTCCCAAAGTGTTCAGAGCCATTTGAACCATTTTTTTCATACTGTCCAGTATCACACGCATCACAAACACTCACAGGAGTCGTAGAACAGATGGTAGAACTGAAGGTATTTAGGACAGTTTGATTTTAGGAGAAATGGCAGCTTTCGAGAGGCTATTTTGCCATTGTAGTTGATGGATTGTAGTTGATGGGCAAGTGAAATGCAGCAGTTTAAAAATATTTAGGATCTTCCAGACGATGACGTACCGTCGCAACTGTTGAAGAACAATAAATATTTTAGTACATTTGTGATAGTTATACATAAAAATGCGTTCTGTAAACGCTGTGAGCCACAACATAAAGAAGACAGAGAGTCAATTTAGTTTCGTTCTTTGGCAGGAATATATGGTGGAAGGGTAATTCATTCTCTGTATGTCGATCTGCTGGACTAGACAGCACTAATGGAATAACGTATGAGGCCAAAAGCAAGAGATGCGTAAGTCAGAATTGCTCACTAATTTGTATACTGAAGAGGCGACGTGGGAAGTAAAGTACTGTCTCGGTGCTGGACGATATGCGCAATTCCGAATCTTACAGAAACTAACAGCAGCTGTGAGGCTCACGTTGTCGATCTAGGCGTACGGAATCAACAGGAAGATGCGAAAGCATAGAATCTATTGTCAACTTTTATCCGATCATGATATTTGATAGGTGACCAGATCGCATGGAACTGCTTTTGTTGTTGTGGTCTTCAGAAAGGTTTGGTACAGCTTTTCACCTTGACCTGTCCTGTGCAATCCTCTTGATCCCCGCATCGTTAGGGAAACCTACATCCATCTGAACCCACTTACATTATTTATCGCTTGACCGTTCTCTACAGTTCTTACCCCTCAGCAATTCCCTCCATTATCAAACTGATGATTCCTTCTTGCCTCAGGAAGTATACTACCAATAGATCCATTATTTTAGTCAAGCTGTGCCATAAATTTCTTTTTTCTCCAGATCGATTCAATACCGCTTCATTGGTTATTCTATCTACCCGTCTATTCTTCAGCATTCTTCTATAGCACCACATTGCGAGAGTTTCTGTACTTTCAACTTATACAAATGGAAGAACGGAACTGCGACTGATTCGATGACTTGCAGAAATCAGATATCCAATAGACGTAAATTTATGGAACAATTGTATTATGCTGCCAGTTTCCGTGCCTGCTCTTCAGGCCCCTGTACGAATCGATAAAATTGTCAAGCTCAGACAGAATACAACTCTACTAAGCGACGTCAGCTTTCGTTATTTGAAATAAACTTAACATTTACATTAAATTTGCTCACCTTACCTATGTTTTATTTCGTGTCTCATCTTTCACACCTTTGCAGCTGTTCTACGATTCGACAGATGTAGGTTCACATTATGTCTTATTAAAATTATTTAGTCTCTCCTGATCCTTTGTTCGAACGCACAGTTTTGTTGAGGATCAGTTCATATTATTTCAACGTATCAATTTTCCTCGTAGACTATATTATTGTATGCTACTTCAGTTTAAAACAATTGAAACTGTTTGCTGCTATAGTAAATCTCACATCTCCGCTTTAGCTAATATACGTGTTAACAGATTTTTCGAGTTCATTTGAGCTTTGCTTTTACACTAGTGTACCCCGTTTGAGAGCTGATTTTGTTAATGGCGTCTAGTTTTTTTCTTTTCTATCTTAAAACTTTGATTACACTATCTGAAATTGGTTTCTCAATAGTTATGACGCACAAGTAATAATACATGTTCATCCTTGCTACATACTACAAGTTTAAAGACAGTAATTTGTTTTCACTGTTTTACCTCTTATCTGTACAACGACAAAAGAAATTCAGAAACGTAAGACATCTACATCTACATCTATACTCCGCGAGCCACCTTACGGTGTGTGGCGGAGGGTACTTATTGTACCACTATCTGATCCCCCCTTCCCTGTTCCATTCACGAATTGTGCGTGGGAAGAACGACTGCTTGTAAGTCTCCGTATTTGCTCTAATTTCTCGGATCTTTTCGTTGTGATCATTACGCGAGATATATGTGGGCGGTAGTAATATGTTGCCCATCTCTTCCCGGAATGTGCTCTCTCGTAATTTCGATAATAAACCTCTCCGTATTGCGTAACGCCTTTCTTGAAGTGTCCGCCACTGGAGCTTGTTCAGCATCTCCGTAACGCTCTCGCGCTGACTAAATGTCCCCATGACGAATCGCGCTGCTTTTCGCTGGATCATGTCTATCTCTTCTATTAATCCAACCTGGTAAGGGTCCCATACTGATGAGCAATACTCAAGAATCGGACGAACAAGCGTTTTGTAAGCTACTTCTTTCGTCGATGAGTCACATTTTCTTAGAATTCTTCCTATGAATCTCAACCTGGCGCCTGCTTTTCCCACTATTTGTTTTATGTGATCATTCCACTTCAGATCGCTCCGGATAGTAACTCCTAAGTATTTTACGGTCGTTACCGCTTCCAATGATTTACCACCTATGGCATAATCGTACTGGAATGGATTTCTGCCCCTATGTATGCGCATTATATTACATTTATCTACGTTTAGGGAAAGCAGCCAGCTGTCGCACCATGCAATAATCCTCTGCAGGTCCTCCTGGAGTGCGTACGAGTCTTCTGATGTTGCTACTTTCTTGTAGACAACCGTGTCATCTGCAAATAGCCTCACGGAGCTACCGATGTTGTCAACTAAGTTATTTATGTATATAGTAAACAATAAAGGTCCTATCACGCTTCCCTGCGGTACTCCCGAAATTACCTCTACATCTGCAGATTTTGAACCGTTAAGAATGACATGTTGTGTTCTTTCTTCTAGGAAATCCTGAATCCAATCACAAACCTGGTCCGATATTCCGTAAGCTCGTATTTTTTTCACTAAACGTAAGTGCGGAACCGTATCAAATGCCTTCCTGAAGTCCAGGAATACGGCATCAATCTGCTCGCCAGTGTCTACGGCACTGTGAATTTCTTGGGCAAATAGGGCGAGCTGAGTTTCACATGATCTCTGTTTGCGGAATCCATGTTGGTTATGATGAAGGAGATTTGTTTTATCTAAGAACGTCATAATACGAGAACACAAAACATGTTCCATTATTCTACAACAGATTGACGTAAGCGAAATAGGCCTATAATTATTCGCATCTGATTTATGACCCTTCTTGAAAATGGGAACGACCTGCGCTTTCTTCCAGTCGCTAGGTACTTTACGTTCTTCCAGCGATCTACGATAAATTGCTGATAGAAAGGGGGCAAGTTCTTTAGCATAATCACTGTAGAATCTTAAGGGTATCTCGTCTGGTCCGGATGCTTTTCCGCTACTAAGTGATAGCAGTTGTTTTTCAATTCCGATATCGTTTATTTCAATATTTTCCATTTTGGCGTCCGTGCGGCGGCTGAAGTCAGGGACCGTGTTACGATTTTCCGCAGTGAAACAGTTTCGGAACACTGAATTCAGTATTTCTGCCTTTCTTCGGTGGTCCTTTGTTTCGGTGCCATCGTGGTCAACGAGTGACTGAATAGGGGATTTAGATCCGCTTACCGATTTTACATATGACCAAAACTTTTTAGGGTTCTTGTTTAGATTGTTTGCCAATGTTTTATGTTCGAATTCGTTGAATGCTTCTCTCATTGCTCTCTTTACGCTCTTTTTCGCTTCGTTCAGCTTTTCCTTATCAGCTATGATTCGACTACTCTTAAACCTATGATGAAGCTTTCTTTGTTTCCGTAGTACCTTTCGTACATGATTGTTATACCACGATGGATCTTTCCCCTCGCTTTGGACCTTAGTCGGTACGAACTTATCTAAGGCGTACTGGACGATGTTTCTGAATTTTTTCCATTTTTGTTCCACATCCTCTTCCTCAGAAATGAACGTTTGATGGTGGTCACTCAGATATTCTGCGATTTGTGCCCTATCACTCTTGTTAAGCAAATATATTTTCCTTCCTTTCTTGGCATTTCTTATTACACTTGTAGTCATTGATGCAACCACTGACTTATGATCACTGATACCCTCTTCTACATTCACGGAGTCGAAAAGTTCCGGTCTATTTGTTGCTATGAGGTCTAAAACGTTAGCTTCACGAGTTGGTTCTCTAACTATCTGCTCGAAGTAATTCTCGGACAAGGCAGTCAGGATAATGTCACAAGAGTCTCTGTCCCTGGCTCCAGTTCTGATTGTGTGACTACCCCATTCTATACCTGGTAGATTGAAGTCTCCCCCTATTACAATAGTATGATCACGAAACTTCTTCACGACGTTCTGCAGGTTCTCTCTGAGGCGCTCAACTACTACGGTTGCTGATGCAGGTGGTCTATAGAAGCATCCGACTATCATATCTGACCCACCTTTGATACTTAACTTAACCCAGATTATTTCACATTCGCATTCGCTAATAACTTCACTGGATATTATTGAATTCTTTACTGCTATAAATACTCCTCCACCATTGGCGTTTATCCTATCCTTGCTTTATATATTCCATTCTGTGTCTAGGATTTCGTTACTGTTCACTTCCGGTTTTAACCAACTTTCCGTTCCTAATACTATATGCGCACTATTTCCTTCAATAAGAGATACTAATTCAGGAACCTTGCCTTGGATACTCCTGCAGTTTACCAATATTACGTTAACTTTTCCTGTTTTTGGTCTCTGAGGACGGACGTTCTTTATCAACGATGATAATGTCCTCTCTGGTAAGCCGTCAGGTATTTTATCGTTTCGCCCAAGGGGGGGGTCCCTCTAACCTAAAAAACCCCCGTGTGCACGCCACACGTACTCTGCTACCCTAGTAGCTGCTTCCGGTGTGTAGTGCACGCCTGACCTGTCTAGGGGGGCCCTACAGTTCTCCACCCAATAACGGAGGTCGATGAATTTGCAACCATTATAGTCGCAGAATCGTCTGAGCCTCTGGTTTAGACCCTCCACACGGCTCCAAACCAGAGGACCGCGATCGACTCTGGGCACTATGCTGCAGATATTAAGCTCAGCTTGCACTCCGCGTGCGATGCTGGTTGTCTTCACCAAATCAGCCAGCCGCCGGAAGGAACCAAGGATGGCCTCAGAACCCAAGCGGCAGGCGTCATTCGTTCCGACATGTGCTACTATCTGCAGCCGGTCACACCCAGTGCGTTCAATAGCTGCCGGAAGGGCCTCCTCCACATTACGGACGAGACCCCCCGGCAAGCACACCGAGTGCACACTGGCATTCTTCCCCGACCTACCCGCTATTTTCCTGAGGGGCTCCATAACCCGCCTAACGTTGGAGCTCCCTATAACTAATAGGCCCGCCCTCTGTGACTGTCGGGACCTTGCCGGAGAATCGGCCACTGGCCCAACAGGCGAGGCATCCTGTGGTGGCTCGGAAACGATGTCATCACCACTAGGAAGCACCCCGTACCTGTTGGAAAGGGGTAAGGCAGCTGCCACGCGGCCAGATCCCACCTTCGCCTTTCGGCCAGGCACGCGCGAGCCCACCACTGTCCGCCATTCACCCTGGAGTGATGGCTGACCGGTAAGATGCTCACTGCCGGAAGACGCAGCGACATCAGGGGTTCCATGTGATTCCAAAGCCACCGAAGTAGGCATAGGTCTCACCACAGTTGCCCCAATGCCACTACGAGCCGACGCCTGCGCCTCGAGCTCGATGAGCCTAACAGACAAAGCCTCCACCTGCCCCCGAAGAGTGGCCAATTCTCCTTGCGTCCGCTCACAACAACCACAGTCCCTACACATGACTATGTTTACCCTACTCTATACGGTGACAAATTCCCAAGATAATCTTCTGATGAGCTACTCTGATAATCAAGAAACACTCACTGAAATACGAGACGCGAAAACTACGCTAGGTTTTCCCAGAAAAACTATTTAAAAGCTAAGCGCAGCAAATAAGTACAAAAACGCTTTATACAAACAGTACTCGCTGCTGCTGGTGCTCTCGCTCTGGCTGTCACAAGACAACTGCTGATTCAAGTGACTAGTGGCTAACGGCCGCGAAACAAACAAAAGACGGTTTTAGGGCGCTTTCTGTTCTAAACGATCAAGAAAACACTAAGAAATCTAACACGAAAACTACCTAAAGTTTTATCAAGAACTGTTAGTTACTATGCAGAGCAGATAAACACAAATAGAATCCCTTCCTTAGTGGAAGGTCGTAAACAAAATGCAAAATAAACGCTTTATACAAACAGTACTCGCTGCTGCTGGTGCTCTCGCTCTGGCTGTCACAAGACAACGTTTCTGAACATATCGTCTTGCTTTGACCTAAGGGCATGGTTCTCATTTCTGGTTTTCTATTCTTTTTAACGGTTTTTGTATTCTCCACAACCCAGTTACTCCATTATAATCCGTTCGTCTTCTTCCATCCCTACTTATTTTGTTATTATTTCGTTTTCTAACTTTTCGAGTCGTGCTGTAGGCTACGTTAATTTTCGTCGTGTTTTTGCTCCTTAATGTACAGTACTGTCAGTCCTGTGTACGTATCACGGTTGTAAGTAGGCTGTTTAGGTTTTTTTATTGGTAACGCCACGTAGCGCTCTGTATGAAAATCACTGGCTGTGCTGTGTGCAATCTGTGGCTGGTTTGCATTGTTGTTGGCTATTGTAGTGTTGGGGAGCTGGATGTTAACAGCGCGTAGCGTTACGCAGTTGAAGGTGAGCCGCCAGCAGTGGTGGATGTGGGGAAGTGAGATGGCGGATTTTAGAGAGCGGATGATCTGGACGTGTATCCATCAGATACAGTACATTTGTAAGAATGGATGTCATGAACTGCTATATATATTATGACTTTTGAACTCTATTAAGGTAAATACATGGTTTGTTCTCTATCAAAATCTTTTATTTGCTAACTATGCCTATCAGTAGTTAGTGCCTTCAGTAGTTTGAATCTTTTATTTAGCTGGCAGTAGTGGCGCTTGCTGTATTGCAGTAATTCGAGTAACGAAGGTTTTTGTGAGGTGATTTCTGAAAGGTATAGTTTAATGTTACTCAGGGCCATTCTTTTGTAAGGATTATTGAAAGTCAGATTGCGTTGTGCTAAAAAATATTGTGTGTCAGTTTAAGCACAGTCATGCATAATTTTTCTAAGGGGACGTTTCACGGTGTTTAACTTTCTTCCAAACGCGGATTTATTTATATGTTTACTGTTATTGCCTTGTTTGTACGTACATATGGTGTAGTACATTTCCATTTTCTCTCTTTCTGCACTTGTAAGCAATGGAAGCCTACTAATCGACAAGCAAAAGGGCGGATATGATATTCTGCTATGGTTTAGCAAATGAAAGTAGCCTGAGAGCCCTCGTCCTCTACGCTGATAAATATCCACAGCGCGAAGTACCCTCTTATAAGCTGTCCGGTAGGCATTTCCGGCGTCTGAGGGACACGAGTACCCTTGCACCTCGGATGACTCACAGTGGGAAGCCCTGCACAGTCCGTACGCCTGACATGGAGGAGCGTGTGCTATGTTCGGTAGAACCAGTGTGTGACGATTAGCAGCAGCAGAAGGTGAATTTCACTTTCTTATCTGGAGGAAATGGAAAAACTGGTAGAAGCCGACCTCGGGGAAGATCAGTTTGGATTCCGTAGAAATGTTGGAACACGTGAGGCAATACTAACCTTACGACTTATCTTAGAAGAAAGATTAAGAAAAGGCAAACCTACGTTTCTAGCATTTGTAGACTTAGAGAAAGCTTTTGACAACGTTAACTGGAATACTCTCTTTCAAATTCTGAAGGTGGCAGGGGTGAAATACAGGGAGCGAAAGGCTATTTACAATTTGTACAGAAACCAGATGGCAGTTATAAGAGTCGAGGGGCATGAAAGGGAAGCAGTGGTTGGGAAAGGAGTGAGACAGGGTTGTAGCCTCTCCCCGATGTTATTCAATCTGTATATTGAGCAAGCAGTAAAGGAAACAAAAGAAAAATTCGGAGTAGGTATTAAAATTCATGGAGAAGAAGTAAAAACTTTGAGGTTCGCCGATGACATTGTAATTCTGTCAGAGACAGCAAAGGACTTGGAAGTGCAGTTAAACGGAATGGACAGTGTCTTGAAAGGAGGATATAAGATGAACATCAACAAACGCAAAACGAGGATAATGGAATGTAGTCAAATTAAATCGGGTGATGCTGAGGGGATTAGATTAGGAAATGAGACACTTAAAGTAGTAAAGGAGTTTTGCTATTTAGGGAGCAAAATAACTGATGATGGTCGAAGTAGAGAGGATATAAAATGTAGACTGGCAATGGCAAAGAAATCGTTTCTGAAGAAGAGAAATTTGTTAACATCGAGTATAGATTTAAGTGTCAGGAAGTCGTTTCTGAAAGTATTTGTATGGAGTGTTGCCATGTATGGAAGTGAAACATGGACGATAAATAGTTCGGACGGGAAGAGAATAGAAGCTTTCGAAATGTGGTGCTACAGAAGAATGCTGAAGATAAGGTGGGTAGATCACGTAACTAATGAGGAGGTATTGAATAGGATTGGGGAGAAGAGAAGTTTGTGGCACAACTTGACTAGAAGAAGGGATCGGTTGGTAGGACATGTTTTGAGGCATCAAGGGATCACAAATCAAGCATTGGAGGGCAGCGTGGAGGGTAAAAATCGTAGAGGGAGACCAAGAGATCAATACACTAAGCAGATTCAGAAGGATGTAGGTTGCAGTAGGTACTGGGAGATGAAGAAGCTTGCACAGGATAGAGTAGCATGGAGAGCTGCATCAAACCAGTCTCAGAACTGAAGACCACAACAACAACAACATCTGGAGGGGGGTGGGGGTACTTCATGAACGATTGTTGTACTCATATCACCTACAGCGCGTTCAGGCACTAAGGCCACAGGATCATCATGTCAGACGGTGGTTCCATCAATGGCTTTTGGAGAAGTGTGTCGCAGATGCACTTTTTTTGCCAATAAGACAGGGTTCGCAAGAAATGGTGTTGTGAATTTTCATAACCACCGCTTATGTGCAGATGTAAATCTCCAAACAATTCAGGAAAAAGGGCATAAACACCGACTCTCAATCAACGTATGTGGAGGCGTACTTGGCGATAGATTAATAAGGCTATATGTGCTACCAAAAAGGTTTAACTGGGGCTTTCTCATTACTGTATTGCCTACCTTTCTGGAGGTTGTTCCATTTCAGCAAAGAATGCAAATGTGGTTCGTGCATGATGGCGCACCATCACTCTTTCGTTACAATGAGCGCGAACATCGGAGGCAGACATTTCAGGACCGCTGGATGGTCGTGGGTGGGAGGCCGGAGAGGGGGCGGTGGCACACCTTGGCCATTTTGCTCCCCAAACCTCAATCATCTAGACTTCTGGTTATGGTGACACTTGAAGGAATTGTTCTACGCCACGCCAGTCAACGATGTGAAGACACTACAGGGTCACGTCTTCAATGGGAGCCAGGAGGACAACAGCTACCGGGGATACTTCATAGGGTGCGTCATTCCTTACGCCGTAAGGCAGAGGTGTGCATTGTAAGGAGAGACAACAAGTTGAAGCCGTTCTGTAAAATGCGTGTTTATCGCAGAAAGCATGCACTTCCGGACCCATGTTTATTGGATTTATTTTTCTTTTTTCGATGAGTATTAGTACCTCTATACTTGTTTTAACATCCTGATAACCTTTTCACTGCACACCGAAAGAGCGTGTGAATTTTCTACTGAAGCAGTGCTGGAACACTTTATTACTACACCACCAGGGTAACAAGAAATTACAATACACTGACTGAAAATTGCAACAACATTTTATAGTCGAAGAAAAAGTAATATAGCCCGTAGAGAAACTCGAAAGTACACTTTCTATGAGTTACACCACTAAAGCCTCATAAATCGTACGCATATCATGTCGCCTATACTAACACGCTGTACATACTAGTTGATGTCTGTGAACGCAATACAATACAGTCACCACTACTGAAATGACAGTCATGAGTAATATAACTTCAAAACATACAAGAAAAAATTCATACCTCTTTCTATTTTGAATCGTGCCATGGAAATTAAGCTGCTTTCTTTAACGAATTTTGTACCTCTTGTATTATAATTCTCGTTCTACTTTGTTTTATTTTTGTTGACTAATTAGCAAATGCTGGCGTCCCGCAACATGAAAACGTACCAACGGAGAACGTGCTTCGCCGTTCGTAACCTTCAAAGCCGTCAATTAAGGTAACTTAAGTGACTAACTATTGCATCTTCGCACCGATATTTTATTTAACTTCTTGCGAAGGATGAATTCACGAACTAATTCCGATGTGGCACACCTGGTGACTAACGTTTATTTGAATACATAGATGATCACATTTTTTTTCTCAAATAGATAAAAGTAAGTTCATTTCTCGGTTTTCATTTTAGTGGTGAAACAGAATCTCATCGTGGGACTGTAGCTGTTTATTACAGTAAGTTATGTGACTGGAACTGGCACCGAAGTGTGAACTAACTTTAACATTAAAACTTCACAAATCTCGTTAAAAAAAAAACAGAAAAAAAGAAAAAAAAACTAGAAGGCTTATCCGACTCTCAGGATACTACTGTTCCCAACCTGCTCCTAAAATTTGGATTGAGTGGCGTCAAGACGTGACCCAAATTATTTTGTGTTCTACGAACTGACGTTAGATGAACACGTTCTCTTACATGCCTTAAAAATGTTTAATGTGCAACCTACTCAGAATTATTGCCCTCTCACTTGTGGATTTATGGTACCGAATGTTACGATTGTCCGTCGTGAAACTGAGAGATACATATTTTATGGTTTTTCTCGTAAAAGTCAGAACCTTGTGAATCTCATCAGACCAAGACCATTCAAAAGAAGCTGAGTAAACAATTTGATCTCCAGGTATATCAAAACAGCACTAAAATTTATGATGTCGCTCTTCTAATTCCAGATAAACTTTTGTACAATAAGCAAATTTTTATGACATGACATGACGCGACTACTAGTTACTGTTTGTGCAGAAACCTCTCAACTGATGTAACTCATGAGATTCAGGGCAATTTCATTTGAGAAGTGATGCAAGACTCGAGATTAGTCTGAACCCTCCCATACACATTTCTTAAAATGAACTAGTACTTAATTTAACACATTTTTCTCATTTTACAATTTCAGATCTATTTTTAGCGCTGACGTTAATAACTTAAAGGTCTTCCCTCTTTGATGTATTCCACTTTGTGTGCTAGTTTTCAAAAGTGCATGCTATATAGCACGCAGTATTTCACGTTTTGTTCAGTAAAATGTACGAAGACTAAAACCAGCGGAAAAAATCAGCAAAGACTATAAACGTTAGATAATTACATTTATTCATAATTTGTTGTCCTTGGTTAGTAGAACAACTAAAAGCAACCCCAGAAAAGGAAACTGATTGCCACACACAGGTAACGAGCTGATAATTTATCTACAATTTTTTTTATTCATTTATCCCGAGCAGATCTGTGGTATCTCTCACTGCCAACGTGTCTGTATACATATTTCACTTAATGATCTCTTCTTAGTTTTAGTTTATTTCATAAGGCGCAGAATGGTTTACAAAGGGCCTGATTTGTTAAAACGTGTTAGATACTAAGACATTTACCAAACTTATTACTTCTTCCAAATGAAGCATATACTCAGGGAAAGACGCTGTGATTCCATTAAATATCGCTCCGATAAACTTAAAAAGGCTTTATTCCTACCAGAATAAAAGTTGATCCGACTGGCGAGAATGACAATTTTTGGTTAAAAAATCAATTTTTAGAAGCCAGTAAGGCACTTTACTAATACCCCTTATTTGTATTACTACCTTCGCTAAGTGTTTCTTCTCTTGCAAGTGAGTCTGTGATCATTCATTACTAACTTATGTTCAGCAACGATCCTCGTGTTCGTTCTAGGGTTTACCTACTGTGATATAACTGATTTCTGTCTTTTGACTTACAAATATTATTGTTGTAAATAGAGATTCCTTTTATAAATCAGCTGGAATAAATCGCAAAGAATTACTTTCAATCCTTGCCATTCTATATTCAGAGCATTCGGAAAGCATATTATTGAATATCTCGGATTTAGTTTTATTTACTGAAAATCTATAACATAATACTGCAGAGTGAAAATCTCATTCTGGATAATGCTATCAGTTCACACAAGCCCAAATAACTCTGTCAAAGCCTTTTGACTTTGAATTATGTTTGTGGGGGAAGAATTATTAATTTATTGAAATAAATGCAGTATGCATCATTATTTAGTGATAAGCACTGAACCAAGTATTTTTCATTGTACATGTCATTAGTAGTATAAATATTACATGAATAAATTTAGGCTACTCCAAAAATTCTAAGATTATTTCCATTGTTACCTGCATAAAGATCCGCTAGCCCTTTTTTACGTTCACTTCGTTTTCTTCGGCGGATTTTACACAATTGTGCGAGCTGTAATCCCCAGTACTGAGACAGATATTCCATATCAGACTGTAAATAGGTTAAGGAGCAGATGTCACTTTTATTCTGTGATTTGCGCATGAGAGAAATTAATTAAATAATGATAATTAACGAAAATGAAGAGCAAAATTAATGTTTAAATGTTCAATCTCTCCTTCACCTGAAATACCGTAATAGCAGTCCTTAATCTGAGTGATACGTTTTATTCTGAACCTTAGATAGGTCGCCATCGTATCGCATCCTTCATTTCTTTCTAACTTCTGTAAGCCTAATAGCTTACTATTAGATTTTTGTTACATACTTAACAGCCCATGCCTTAGCGTCACTCATGCATTTTTCTGGCATTTTTCAATGATTTTTACTAAGAAAGCATAGTATCCACATAGCTTTCAAATCCATTGGCTCTCCACCCTTGTTAGCACTCTACAGGTTTTCTCCTCTCATGTATTCCTAAAGAGTTCTTTATTTTTATTTCCGCCTGTTCATGAGATCAACAGGATTGTTGACCAACGCCATGCCTCGAAGTCCTGCAGTGTTTTCTATTTAGGCTTCTTTACCATGAAGGGAAAGTCACCAATCACAGCGTCCACGAACTGTTTCATAGTGTTTAAATTGTTCGTATTCAACTCAATTAGTGCTGTTCTAACCTGAACAATTTCGAGCGTTGTAGGATCAACCAACTCTACTAGCTAGATGCTTTATACCGGTGACGTGTTCCCGCCACACACATTTACGTTTTCTGCTATGGACACTACATACTTACGTTTATCTTATTTATATTCGTATTTAATACTTTAGAAAACACCTGCAAACGTACGGCCACAAAATCTCACTTGTCAGAGGACGAAAAAGCAGAAGATCCGTCTTGTACGACCGTCGGATGACTCCATCAGTTTCCTTCACTCATGAGGATGCCGACGGACTCACAAAATGAAGATATTTTCGCCAGTGAGATTAGTAGCGGTATAACGAGATATTCGCTGAGGAAGAATCATCCAGGAAGCATTACATTTAAAAACAACATGCAACACCCCAAGCGGAAGCTTAATTTAAGCTGGCTGGGCATTCACAGGTAATGAATTAATATATGCGTTTCCCTCTTCAACCCTCTTTGTGGCAACACCAACCGTCCCTCTGATCTGTCCATCCGATCATCGAAGCCACACGGAATAATTTGTCCCACTGGCAGAGTTTATGAACATGACTGATTATACCAGAAGTAATTGTTCTGAGGATAGGTTATAATGCTTCCCACATGTCAAATAACAGTTCGAAACTCTGTACCCAGTAACTACCAAATACAGAGAGACCGGTAATGTTTAGAACTATAGTTTCGAAAGTTACAGGGAGACTTCTTGTCAGTGAAATTACTGTGCACCTATTATTGTGTCTTGTCTAATCTCTTTATTATGAAGCAAAAATGGAATACCAAAGTGGAAGGATGACACGTTGCCTATATGAGAGAAGAAGCAAAAACAATGCAATATATAGACATTACAAACTAAGTGTTCTCGGCCACACCTTGCTGTGTCTCAATCTGTTTGTATGGAAAAAAGGAAATAAGAAGTACAAACTTGTATCATGTATGGAACTGGATATACATCCCAATCTCAATCCTCCCCCTCCCCACCTTCCCCGTATCTGCTCACGTCCTCCACCCCACACTCTCTGTCCACCTTCCTCCTCCTCTTTCCCTTTCTCTCTGTCCATCACTTTCTCCCCCTTTCACTATCCATCTATTCCTCCCATCTCCCTCACCACCTTCTCCTCCCCTTCTCTCTGTCCAATTCCACGTTTCCACTTGCTCTCTCCATTTCCTCCAAACCCCAATGCTACTTTCCACCTCTCTCTCATTTGTAGAACGTTGCTCACTGTTATTGTAAATTTTGTAGGAGTATTCTATTAATAGGCCGATAAGCCATAAATATATCGTAATTCCTGTTTGCTACAACCTCGCATGCTTGTTGCGTTTCATCTCGCTTTGCTGCGTTATGCTCAAACATTTAATCGACGTGACTGTACCAAGCGGCATACCACTAATACTGTACCCGAACGCTACGTGATTGCTTCTCCCACTCATCTGCATGAACATGCATTTTTCTACATATAGAACAATTTCTCTAAAGCTCTCCATGGCGACCAGTGTGAACTTCTGAGGGCTTGACTAAAACTTTGTCTGGTGATTTTTTTTAAGAGGATACACCGCCATTTGACTGTATATTACTGTATTTTTCTCCTGTAGAATCTAGATTTCGGCTTTCACATCATTATCGAGTACCATATTCTTAGCCCATTAACATAATTTTGCCGTGTACCATGCTGGATGAGAAATACTCAGTTCAACACATTTCCTTAACATTGTTGTAAATGGCACAGCATTAACAACTTGTGAAAACGCAGCACATTATTGTACAGGTACTTCATATCTGGGAAAGTCAGCCCAATGCAGGGCCTGCTCTCGGCTGACTTTACCAGATGTTACTTCGTTGTACAATAATGTGCTGCATTCCTGCAAGACGTTACTGTGTATCATGTATATCAATCATAAGCAAATGCGTTGAGCTATGTATTTGTCATCCTGTACAGTGCACAGCAAAACGATGTTTGGTCTAAGAACATTGTACTCGATGATGGCGTGAAAGTTGAAATCTAGATTGTACAGAAGAGAAGTACAGTAATATACAGTCAAATGGCGCTATATTCTTTCAAAAATGCTGTACGAGAGTGGCTAAGCAGTAGCGAAAACGTTTTTGCCCAGTGAGCTCATCTAAATTAATTTACGATATATAGACGTTAACCTCTCATTAAACCAGTTCGTGCTTATCAGATATGTGCGTTGGTACCGTATAAAAGAGTTTTATACAGGGTGGTCCATTGATCGTGACCGGGCCAAATATCTCACGAAATAAGCGTCAAACGAAAAAACCACAAAGTACGAAACTCGTCTAGCCAGATGGCGCTATGCTTGGCCCGTTAGATGGCGCTGCCATAGGTCAAACGGATATCAACTGCGTTTTTAAAAATAGGAACCCCCATTTTTTATTACATATTCGTGTAGTACGTAAAGAAATATGGATGTTTTATTTGGACCACTTTTATCGCTTTGTGATAGATTTCGCTGTAATAGTCACAAACATATGGCTCACAATTTTAGACGAACAGTTGGTAACAGGTAGGTTTTTTAAATTAAAATACAGAACGTAGATACGTTTGAACATTTTGTTTCGGTTGTTCCAATGTGATACATGTACCTTTGTGAACTTATCATTTCTGAGAACGCTTGCTGTTACAGCATGATTAACTGTAAACACCACATTATTGCAATAAATACTCAAAATGATGTCCGTCAACCTCAATGCATTTGGCAATACATGTAACGACATTCCTCTCAACAGCGTGTAGTTCGCCTTCCGTAACATTCGCAAATGCATTGACAGTGCCCTGACGCATGTGGTCAGGCGTTGTCGGTGGATCACGATAGCAAATATCCTTCAACTTTTCCCGCAGAAAGAAATCCAGGGACGTCAGATCCGGTGAACGTGCGGGCCATGGTATGGTGCTTCGACGACCAATCCACCTGTCATGAAATATGCTATTCAATTCCGCTTCAACTGCACGCGAGCTATGTGCCGGACATCCATCATGTTGGAAGTACATCGCCATTCTGTCATGCAGTGAAACATCTTGTAGTAACATCCGTAGAACATTACGTAGGCAATCAGCAAACATCGCACCAATCAGATTGTCATCGATAAAATGGAGGCCAATTATCATTCCTCCCATAATGACGCACCATACATTAACCCGCCAAGGAAGCTGATGTGCCACTTGTCGCAGCCATCGTGGATTTTCCGTTGCCCAATAGTGCATATTATGGCGGTTTACGTTACCGCTGTTAGTGAATGACGCTTCGTCGCTACATAGAAAGCGTGCAAAAAATCTGTCATCGCCCCGTAATTTCTCTTGTGCCCAGTGGCAGAACTGTACACGACTTTCAAAGTCGCCCCGATGCAATTCCTGGTGCATAGAAATATAGTGCGGGTGCAATCGATGTTGATGTAGCATTCTCAACACTGACCTCTTTGAGATTCCCGATTCTCGCACAATTTGTCTGTTACTGATGTGCGGATTAGCCGTGAGAGCAGCTAAAACACCTACTTGGACATCATCATTTGTTGCAGGTCGTGGTTGACGTTTCACATGATGCTCATCACTTCTTGTTTCCTTAAATAACATAACTATCCGGCGAACGGTCCGGACACTTGGATGATGTCGTCCAGGATACCGAGCAGCATACGTAGCACACGCCCGTTGGGCATTTTGATCACAATAGCCATACATCAACACGATAACGACCTTTCCCGTAGTTTGTAAACGGTCCGTTTAAACACGGGTAATGTATCACGAAGCAAATACCGTCCGCACTGGCGGAATGTTGTGTGATACCACATACTTATACGTTTGTGACAATCACAGCGCCATCTATCACAAAGCCAAAAAAAATCGTCCAACTAAAACAATGCTATTGCTTTACGTACTACATGGATATTTAATAAATAATGGGGGTTCCAATTTTAAAAAAAGCACAGTTGATATACGTTTGACCTATGACAGCGCCATCTAGCTTGCAAACCACAGCGCCATCTGGTTTCCCTCTTCAAACTAGACTAGTTTCGCTCTTTATAGTTTTTTAGTTTGATGCTTATTACGTGAGTTATTTGGCCCGGTCACTATCAGTGGACCACCCTGTAGTTGTTCTTTCACGTTTACCGTACGCACGACTTGAGTGCAAGGATATTGTAACTGCAACTAAAATTGAAGCAGATATTGACTGCACCTCACACAAAGCCACTTTTTCTGTTGTGACACTCTGTCCGTGACCTCATTCCAAGTATTTCTGAATAAAGTCGTAGGATTCAATAATAATATGTACAGCAGGGTCGGTTAAAAAAATCACGATTACAAATGGCTTCCATTGTCTACCAGCAGGCAAAATATGAGGGCTGGAGAGATTTTTCCGATAGCCCAGTGCAATTCTCTTCAGAGAGTTATGTAAATAATGAATAGCCTTACACGGGCTATTCTGAGGGAAGGAACGGAAGCGACGGAGGGGTAAGTATTCAACAAACATCTCGAAAACATTTCAATTCCCTTGCTACCATACCACGATGCTATTGCACTTGGCCTTCTGTGGCCTTTATGGGAAACATGCGGTGACGTTACAGTAAATAAATAAATTTGTGATTAAGGAGAACCAACAGCACTACGAATGATTTCAGGACACCTGTGAAGATACTGTCAAATGGTTCAGCGTGTCCTCGTAAAATATCACGATAAAAATTCGCAATAAGCAGACCGAATCAGCCTCACTCCCAGGTGCAATAATATTGTAGTCTTCTAATATTTAAAGACTAAAACAGTGTGTTGAAATAACCGAAATAACCTGCCCGTAATGAGGGAAAGAATGACTTTACTCTAGGGAAAAAATGACTTTACTCACCAGAGAACAGTAACTAGAGAACAATGCTCACCAAGTAGACAACTTCCATTGAAAAAATTCGATTTTGTGAGGCAAGGTGTAAACTTTGGTAATTAAAAGTGCTATAAGGTGACATAAGTGCGGTAACGTTAAAACACAGTATCTTACTAGATGGAGTGTGCTTTCTTCTTCTCTACATCAAATCGAATTTAAAAGAGATACACCTGCTAAATAAACTTTATTTTAAAACTGATTTATTCATTATTAATTGTTCGCGAAAATTAGTACATTTAACGGATAAAACACGAAATAACAATATGAGGATATATTTATTACACTTACAAATCGTTCATCCAAAAACACACTCCACTACTGTTGCAATCTACTGAGGATACCTTTTTCAAAACGCTCTTTTTCCGACTTCTACGAGATTTTTATGGGAATAGGTATTACAGCCACGAGGTAGCAACAAGTACAGCATATGAAGTGCTGACAAACGGGACAAAATCCTGAAACACACCCATACCGGAAACAACTTTATAACCTAGCGAGCACGGCTCAGAAGTCTAAGGTTTCCCTGTCTTCTAACAGATCTGACGCGGCTCACCACGTATTTGTCCCCTGTGTCAACCTCTTCGTCTCAGAGTATGCCACGAATCCAGCATCCTCAATTCTTCGTGTGGAATATATTGTAATTCTTTGATATATTCACAGATATCCTATCATCATGTCCCCTTCTACATACGATCCTCATCTCACCAACTCCATTGAGATCCTCATTTCTTATCGTATCAGTCCATTTAACTTACAATATTCTTCGGCAGCACACCTGAAAGTCTTCGGCTTTCTCCTTTTCCTGTTATTACACATTCCCCTATTCATTTCCATACAGTGCTGTGCTTCAGATGCACATTCTCCGAAATTTTTTTCCTGAAATTACGGCCGATTGTTGATACTACCAGACTTCTTTTGACAGTAATGCCCTCTTTCACTTCGCTAGTATGCTTTTCAAGTCTTTCTTGCTTCGCCCATCATGTGTTAGCCTATGTGCCTTACAACGTAGCAGCTTTCTTTCACTTTGTCCATTTCGTGATCTCCCATTGTTAGGCTTATCGCTAATTCCATTTTCTTTTATAACTGTATAAGACTTGTTGCAGAGTTCAATTAAACTCTCTCGGTCATTCCACAGAGCTCACTTTCCCTCGTAACTCTGACTTTTATCCCTTCCCCTACTACAGCGTTCCAACCAATCATGATATTAGATTTTCATCTCCCTTTACAAAGTGAATCACACGTTCGAAATGCTTACGTATTTTCTCAGACTCCATCTTCTGCATGTGACGTCGACATGTATGAGTGAAATATTAGTTTTGGTGTTAGTTCGCTGTCGATTCTGTTAAAAATTATCCTGTCACTGAACGGTTCACAGTAACTAACTATCTGCCCTAAATTCCTTCCTCCCCCAAGCCAGTCACCATCCGATGGTCAAAGGGAAACTGTAACGGAATATTTTGCAGTTGGAGAGATCATCATAATAGTTCCCAATTACAGACCATATTTGCTGTGTATACACGTAATGTGCCTTTAATGCAGTGGTTTCCGTTGCGTTCTGCATCCTCAACCTGCTTTTCACTAATTCGTGTTCCACCTTTTAGGGGCAGTTTTCCACCACAAGGGCAAGGGTGGGACCCAACCTCTGCCCGCTACTCCACTTTCTTTGATAAGGCTATTGGCAGCACGTGAGTAGCTTTAACCGAAAGTCTTCCAACGCCGTTTATGATGATTTTTATTTAAAGTTAGACGTTGAGTGAAAACGAGCTTGAGACCCACGATCCTTTCAATACTAGTCAGAGACTAGTATATTTGTATCAGAAACTACACATGGACAAAAAAATATTCTGGGAAGTACATCATTTTCTGCCTGGACTGTTTCGGAACGTATTTGTTCATCACGATATGATTTCAGCGTATAATGCCATTTTCAAGTGGTAGCTTGAACAATATAATTTGCTTGAAGAAAAAGTTTAAGAACAGATTCAATTCCTAAAATGTCTTATAAAGACGAAGTTGTATTTAAAAATAAACGGGACGATATGCATGCACAGGTATTCTAACATTCTGCGTGGTGTCTGTTTGTTCTATATCGTGTCTCCCTACCACTTTCGGGCAACGACGCTCTGAGCTTCTTTTTTAGGGAATTGACTAGTTTGAACCTGGGACCTGTTGCTGGTAAGGAGACGCCAGACCACACATGACGTGTAGAGTTCAGAAGAGTTCAGTGAGACTATCAATGATATAACCAAATACTTAATGATTTCACCAACAGCTCCACTGCACTCCCTGTAAAAGAATCTTAATACTAACTAAATTAAGTGGAAGGGGTTCAAGGCTTTCCTATTTTTAGTTAGCTGGTAAAATAACGTCGAAAAAGCAGTTAAGTTTACCATTGGAAATTTTATTCTACTCACAAAACATTGTTTATAAATTGCACTATTGGTAAAAGGAAATGTTTTAATACAGGATGATAAAAACCAACTTCGTTCAACAAAATTGTTAACGAATATCCCCTGAATGGGTTTCCAAGTTCTACAATGGATCGAAGGATGATCTATGCCATATCACATCTCTAATCTAGGTTTAAATTAAGTTTCACAAAAGAGAAAACTATCAAAATGGTCTACAATGACCCTCAATTATCTTTAATTACTTATCTAACTTGTCGTAAATTACAGTGGCTGATGTGGCTTCTCAATAACTATATAACAGACAAACATCGCGTTTTAGATTTTTAATTCAAGTGGCAAATGTGAACACCATGAGCTTTAATTGACGATCGACACTAGTGTTACGCAAAAAGGGGGTGCAACAGATGACACTTCTGCAGTTCTGAGTGATGCTTTATGCACTGTTATGCGGCATCACGTGCGTTCATTACCTTGTCGGTGTTCGTCAGGGGGCGGCGGGCAGCACAGCTCTGCTCACCTCGCTGTCTCGGAAGCAACTCTTTCCTAACTTCTCCTTACTACAATTTACCGAAGTTGGTTTAAAAAAACTATCTGGCTGTGTTTTCATCTGACCAATCAGGTTCTCAATGTTAACCTTAAGCTCCGCCTACAAAAATTCTGTCCATCCAATGAGAAACGTTATACTTTTCGTGGTGGGGCAATGTTTTTAGAGTTGGCAACGTAACAGAGACATGAAAAATTCTCACGCTAAAACTTGCAGTTGGTGTGGTCCTTTTAGTGTTATCGTAAGATCTATACTGTTCTTCTGGAGGGCTCTAGCTTTTAACATGGGGTGGTCCTAGCGGTTACCTGCCGACGTGGGTGTCCCTCCATTATCGTAGGGCCTTCCAGCTTAACACGGTTCTGCTCTCGGCTTCTGTTCTCGTTTCTCCCCTCGGAACTGCGTCTGTCTCACGGTGGAAAGGCATGACATGCATTTAGGCATTCTTGTGTTAGTCTGTGGTATTCCATTTGCTCACTCGTTACTCGTATTACTTTGGTTAATTTAATGTCACGATTTATTCGGAGCTATGTGACATACCACTGGATTTGCTTATCATGTCAGGGTTTTCATGGAAGGTATGGATTTGCCCGACACCTTACAGTATATTTCTTTAATAGACGTTCTTAATTTTATAAAACATTTTGAGAACAGAATTTTTTTTTAACTTGAACTGGTCTTTATGCTATTTCTGTTTTTACAGCTGTCACTTGCTAATGGAATAACAGCCCGAAATCATGATCGTGGTGAATTACAGCACTTAAAAACAGACCTGGTGAGAAATGTTGTCCTTTCTAAAACGTTGCAGGACTACGGGCGCAAGAAAAAACAGAAATTAAAGAAAGAGTAATAGTTTACTATCCAACACGTATTTACTTTCTAGTAATTATAACCACTGAAAGGTAACTAGACCTGCCAGTTATACGAGTACGCACCAGGGCATGATAACAGCGTTTAGATAAAAAATTCTAAGTTTAGAAAACATGCCGGCCTTAACTAACCTAGTAGGATGAAGGGATACCATGCGAAGACAGTGCTACCTTAGATGTAAAAACGTGTCTTGGGTATCAGCCCTGGAAAGGAGAGTGATGTCAAGATTCATCTCTGGTATAGTCTTCAGTGGTCATAAATCCATGTGTATATGAACTACGAAACGTATGATCATGACATGATGCTACGTTATTGCCAGTATCTGTAGTGTTAAAAGTAAAGTCCAACCGCAACTTAAGTATATCGTTGATTTTGCTGCCGCCTCTACGCAAAGTGCACCGTGTTGAGTGGTGGGGCGTTCTTGCGCTGTTGGCAACAGTGCCTACGCAGTTGCACTTAATGTTGCAAAGCGACGCTTCTGGGAGTTGTTTGCAAGCAGTAATGAATACGTTTTGGCGTGTGGATAAATAGCCGCACTGAGAGGTTCTGCTGACAAGAACTAACGGTGTCTTCCTAGGAATCCAAACTGGCGATCGGATGAGTATTAAGCGCGCTGAATCTGCCGAGTTTATTTTGGTGATTTCTATGGTACGAAGTTGCGATCTCTTGTCGACTACTATAGCGGTGTGCAGCATACTGAAGTAAATTATTATAGCGGTCATGGCATTAACAAAACATGCAGTAATAAAATCGTCAAATGAGAAGCAACGGCAAAATTCCATAGTCGCAAGAGAGAGAAATTTTTAATTCAGAGAATGTCGATCACGTACATTTAGGGATGAGTTCATTGAGACTGAGCAACAAAACGAAAAAGAGTTCGATTGTGTGAACTGTTCGTCAGACATTGCGGTCAGAAAAAACAGTGAGATGTGTGATCACTGTTCACACTTCTCCATAGATTCAGTCGTTTGCCGAAAACTAGGCTGACGCATCTAAATTCAGAATAAGAAAAGATGATGTTACAATCAGCAAGCGATTTGATACTTCCTTAGTGCGACCTGCGTACGACAAGTACGCTAGCAGGTGCATCATGTCGATGTCAGCGTCACATATACGCTTAACAAACTCTTTTGGAAGGCATCACAGGAAAGCGTAGTGCGCTGTGGAGATATCCACACTCAAAAAACGTAGGCTTCTCGTCCAACTTAAGTGAAGATGTACATTAGTCCATCCGACTTACATCTCCCATGACCTAGTGCATTTCTAATGTTGATATCGAGATAAAGTTAGTGCACAAAAGAGATTAAACTGTGTAGATCAAGAAAAAATTGTTTTGTACCACTGATTTTTTGAACTCAAAACCATAGCATCCTCCCTTAACATACGGTCAAACGTTAGGATTTTCTGCGAAGTCTGCAACAGAATTTTACTATCGAGCTTGTCGTACGCTTTACACGTTGCTCTCTTTATGCTAATTTTTGTTTCGTTCAATTTTTGTTTGCCTGTGAGGCTTTGGCTGCGTTTACATCTAGAGTGAAACTCCCTTTGCTTGTATAGCAAAAGCTTTTTGAATGGTTGCCGACTCTACTGCTACTTCCGGAAGTAAATCGATCAACAAGAGCTTAAAGCCTTGCCATATGGCACTATACAGGCAAGATTCTTTGATTTCCTACTTGGTACCCGACGTTACGATCTATTCCAGACCACAGGTGCCGTGATCATGAGATATTTGTAAGCTCTTCCGTGATGGAAGCACAGACACAAGTTTCTTTCGTAGAGGCTAGCTGCAGTTAACTGAAACTTAACAGCTTGTCACTTTGCTGGCTAAAAATTTCTATGTTTCCACATAAAAAAAATAAAAAAATAGAGATGAGGCCCCTCCACGCCCGCACCAACGTGGTGACCAAACCAAAAGTTCTACTGTCTCCTCCGTCAACATGTTAGTTATCTAGTAAGTGGATGACAGGATGCTGGGCTGTGATGTTATCCGTGCGTCTGGTAAGACTACGCATTAACACGGTCCATCAGGTGATAGTGGACGAAACGCGTGTGAGGGTAGCGATTTGAAGAGCAGAGAGGAAAATAGTGCCAAGGCTCGCCGTGGGAAAAAACCTCTGCGACAGTGGGATGGGTAGTAAGAGCAGTAGTGGCTTACTAGCTGCGATAGTTCATCCAAGGCTGGATTTGTTAGTATGGGTATCATGCATCATTACCGTGGCAAGCGATGGCGAAGTGTCCCAGTTGCTGCAGCCGCTACATTCTTGGAACAATCAAGATCGTTATATAGTAGTGGGAGATCGGCCATATATCATCTCACTGTGTGGGGGATGTGTGGAGCTTGCCTGCATGCAGTGTACGGTAGGGCTTCCCTACGTGGTGCCAGTTATTCGGCAGTGTATTCCAGCTGGATATCCAGTAATGGCGTTTGATTTACAGGGGCTCACCTGTACCGTTGTGTTTGCGTGTGCTTGGCCATAGATGTTAGGTCCTTACAAGTTTGTCTTTTGGTCTTTTATGTTTCCATCTATGGTTGTGGTCGTAGTTCCCCAGATTCAAAATAAACGGGTTCTGCGAATGTCTGGAGTTTCTGTGTAGTCTTGTGGTGAGTTTGTGGATTACCTCCGTGAGAGTCTCAAGTCGGTATTCCTGGTGAAGGTCCGCGATGCGTGTGTATCGTGGAGCATTGCTTATGATTTTGAGTACTTTGTTTTGTATGAGCTGCAGACGGCGCAGGCGTGTAGGCGCAGCGTATCCCCAGACTGGAGCTGTGTACGTCATCAGGGGTCGACTAAGTGTCATGTACATGGACCTCGACACCCTTCTGCTCAGTGTGCTACGCCTGTTGAGCATAGGGTAGAGCTGTATGAACCTCGCGCTAGCTCCGTGGTCGTGTGTTGTACGCGGTCCCCCCAGAGTAATTTCCGATCCAGCCAGACACCGAGGCATTTGACTTTCTCATGGAAACGTATTGGGCGTGCATGTAGAGTTATTGGTCTGCAGTGTCGGTGTTTGCGCAGTTGCTTCGGACTTCTAGTGAACAGAACGACTTCACACTTGTCGACGTTTACTCTAACAAGCCATTTCTCCAACCAAGGCTCAGCCACTCTTAGTGCAGTCTGTAACCGTGACGTAATGTTTGATGGCTTCCAATCTTGCACGAGGACAGCTGTGTCATCTGCGTAGATTGCCATCGTTGTGTTGTGTGTGGTTGGGAGATCGTTTATGCAGAGGTTAAACGGTAGGGGCCCTAGGATGCTTCCCTGGGGTACTCCCGCGTGTATACCGTGTCGTGTTGATTGTTTCCCCTGCACGTCAGTGTTGAAACTCCTGTCTGTGAGGTATGAGTGCATCAGACGCACCAGCCCGTCGGGGAATCCCACGTCGCTGAGTTTGCGAATGAGGCCGTTCTGCCATAGACGGTCGAAAGCCTTTTCGATTTCCAGGAACACCGCCCCTGTTGCTTTGTTTATGTTGAAGCCATGTGTTATATGTTCAACGACCCGTAAGAGTTACTGTGTTGTGTTTCCACATCAATAATGTTTCGAACCATTAACCTTCACGTAGAGTAAAAACGTACTAACGTAAGTTGACATCCCCGCATATAACGCACGATCAGCCTCAAAATTCTTCAGGACGTCTTCGTCTGACGCATCCGAATTTCTCCTAAACGCTCCGGTGGCGACATCTCAATATCCGAAAGACAGCACTGTGGAATGCTCGTAAAAAGAAACGACTGAACACTCTGCCGGGTGGCTGACCACGCTAGACTGGAAAACCGGTTCCCGGCAGCCGCACCGCTTCTGAGGAGGAGAAGTGAGGCGTGGTGTAAGGATAAGTCAAGGCCGCGCATTGCATCACTGCTAGCGGGTGCCGACAGACGGACGTCGGGAAGGCGAAAGCTCGCCACGTACTGCTCTTGTGGTGATAGCTCGGGAATGCTAACGCGTGACGCGCTTCAACGACTGAGTTTCTGCAATGTGGAACTGTCCGAATGGGACGAAAATTCGTGGAGGTGATGTGCATCTACAGTCAAACACATGATTACAATTTCAGAGAAATAGGATGATTTATTCAAAAGAAAGAGCTTCACAAATAGATTAAGACAGTTTCACAAATAGGGCAAGACAATAACGCGTTGATCCACTTCTGGCCCTTATCCAAGTAGTTATCCTACTTGCTATTGACAGTTGCTGGATGTTCTCGTGAGAGATATCGTCTCAAGTTCTGTCAATATCCCGAGCTGGTTATAGGACCCTGTCCATAACGCTGCAGATGTTCTCAATTGGGGAGACATCCAGCGACCTCACTCACCAAGATAGGGTTTGGCAAGCACAAACACAAGCAGTATAAACTCTCGTCATGTGCGGGCAAGCATTATTTTGCTGAAATAAACCCAGGATAGCTTACCGTGAAGGGCTTAGCATGTCACTGGCCTTCCGCCGTGCTGTAATTGTGCCGCGGATGACAATAAAAGCGGTCGTGCTACGATATAAAATGGCACTCCAGACCGTCGCTACTGCTTGTCGGATCGTCTGGTGGGTGACAGTTAGATTGGCATCTCATCACTGTCTGGGGCGTTTCCAGACACGTCATCGCTGATCATCGGGACTCTGGCAGTTGCTTTCTCTCTCGTTCTGTCTTCTCTCTAGGACGACTGCTCCCCTCTCGACGCTGCGTTCGGCCATGCTTCAGCAATATCTGCCAACATCGTCGAGTATTTGTTAGATGTATTTCAATCCCTGTCTCCCTCTACAGTTTTTGGCCTCTGCGGCTCCGTCTCTTACCATGGAAGTCTTTCTCTGATGTCTCAACAGATGTCCTATAATCCTACCCCTTCTCCTTATGTGTTTTCCACATATTCCTTCCCTCTCTGATTATGCGCAGACTTCTTCATTCCCTACCTTAGCAGTCAACCTAATTCTCAACATTCGTCTGTAGCACCGTACCTCAAATGCTTTGATTCTCTTCAGTTCCGGTTTTCCCATAGTCCATGTTTCACTGCCATACATTCTCAGAAATTTCTTCCTCAAATTAAGGCGTATGTTTGATACTAGCAGACTTCGCTTGGCCAGGAATGACCTTTTTTCCATTGCTAGTCTCCTTTTTATTTCCTCCTTGCTCCGCCCGTCACTGGTTATTTTGCTGCCTAGATAGTAGGATTCGTGACCATCAATCCAGATGTTAAGTTTCTCGATGTTCCCGTTTCTGCTACTTGTCATTCCTTTCGCCTTTCTTCGATTTATTCTCAGTCCATATTCTGTACCCATTAGGTTGTTCATACCATTCAGCAGGTCATGTAATTCTTCACTTTCATTCAGGATAGCAATGTCTTCAGCGAATCATATTATCGATATCTTTCCACCTTGAATTTTTGTTCCGTCCTTGAACCTTTCTTTTATTTCCATCATTGTATCGATGTACAGATTGAACTGTAGGGGCGAAAGACTATATCCCTGTCTTGCACCATTTTTAATCTGAGCTCTTTGTTATTGGTCGTCCACTCTTATTATTTCCTCTTGGCTCTCGTACATATTGTATATTACCTGTCTCTGCCTACAGCTTACCCCTATTTTCCTCAGATTTTCGAAAACCTTGCACCATTTGATATTGTCGAACGCCTTGTCCAGGTCGACAAATCCTATGAACGTGTCTTGATTTTTATTTTGTCTTGCTTCCATTGTCAACCGCAACGTCATAATTGCTTCTCTGATCCCCCTACCTATCCTGAAGCCAAATTGATTGTCATCTAGCACATTCTCAATTTTTTTCCATTCTTCTGTATATTAGTCTTGAGAGCAAATTGAATGCCTGAGCTGTTTAGCTGATTGTGGGATAATTCTCGCGCTTGCCGGGCAACAACGGCGCACCTAGGTTTGTCGTAGTAGTCATTTTCTTCGAAATCGCCTTTCCCAACGTTTTGTTTTTCATTTTGACATTTGTCTAGTAGCAAAACGTATAACATCATTAACACTAAATTGAGTCATACATGATGAACTGGTATTCTAAAGACACATTTATCAGAAATAAGCTAGAAATATTTTTCTATCGCAATACACGCCCCCGATATGCATCAACTTCAATGTCCGTTGTTATGTTGGATTGTTTAGCAAATTTTTCCCAGATAAATATATTCTAAACGTATATTCTACATACATACATATACACGTATATGTTTCCTTTTAATTCTGTAGTGTATGAAATATCTTGTGTTGTACTTGCCGTTTATTTTTACATTTGGTGTATTTTGTTTGTTTTCAAGCTATGACCTTTTCAGATTTAATCATTTTACATTTGAAATTGTTCGTGTATTATTGTTTTAACGTTATTGTAAATCGCAATTTCATTGCAGTAGAGGATAGGAAGAGACGACTGCCCGTCTCTTTCCCTCAGTAAAAATTGCCGAAGTGCACGGGCAGCGGAGAAGGGACAACTGGTGTGAGGTAAACGCTGGATGCCAGGCCGCCTAGTTAGCATCATTGATTGTGATGCCGACATGCCGAGTGTTGAACGCGCAGTCTACTTTTTCTCTTGGTTCACGTACCGTTTTTCAGACTTAATTATATTACATAATTACGATATTATCTTGGTCTCAAGAAAAAATAATATACTAAAAATAATTCCCTCATTTACCATCACTTTTCTTCTTCCACATTCGTCAGCTTTTTTAAGTGTGCGTGGTACTGGAGTGGCTACACTGGACAGAAATCACCTAAATGAGAGACATCTGTTCACTTTTTCTTTACGTGCTTTTATCCTTTTGTGACTCCTGCCATGAAGTTGCAAAGTTTCAGATATAACGTTATTAAATCTGAAAAGATTAAGACTCGAAAACAAACAAAACACACCAAATGTAAAAAGAAACCACAAACGGAAATTGTTTAAACGTGTGTGAATTCCTAATGGACCAAACTGCTGAAGTCATCGGTTCCTAGACTTACACACTACTTAAACTAACTTACGCTAAGGACAACACACACACCCATGTCCGAGGGAAGACTCGAACCTCCACGACCGCAAACAAAACACAAGATAGTTTGGAGGCCATAAAATAATTTATCCTGGAGAGGCTTATTAAACAACCCAAGATGACAATCGACATTGAAGTGGACACAGTGATATAGAAATATTTCTAGTTTGAAACTTCCTGCCGGCCGGAGTGGCCGAGCGGCTAAAGGCGCTACAGTCTGGAACCGCACGACCGCTACGGTCGCAGTTTCGAATCTTGCCTCGGGCATGGATGTGTGTGATGTCCTTAGGTTAGTTAGGTTTAAGTAGTTCTAAGTTCTAGGGGACTTATGACCACAGCAGTTGAGTCCCATAGTGCTCAGAGCCATTTGAACCATTTTTTTGAAACTTCCTTGCACATTAAAACTGTGTGCCAGACCGAGACTCGAACTAGGGAATGTTTCGCAGGAGAGCTATTGTGAAGTTTGGAAGTTAGGAGACGAGATAATGGCAGAATTAAGGACGGGCCGCGAATCGTCCTTGGATAGCTCAATTGGCGTAGCCAACACGGTAGCTCTGTAATAAAAAAAAAAAAGAAACCGAGTGAAAAGATCAACAATGAACTTCAGCGGATGTCTTGTGACGTTCGCTACGACGAAACACAACGCACAACGAGCAGAAAAAAAAAATGGTAGAGCACTTGCCAGCGAAAGGCAAAGTTCCTGAGCTCGAGTCTCGGTCCGGCATATAATTTTAATCTGCTAGAAAATTTCGTGTCAGCGCACGCTCCGCTGCAGAGTGAAAATATCATTCTATTTCTAGCTGATTTCTGACAAATGCGTCTTTCGAATACTTCATCATATATGATTGAAATTGGTACCAACGATGCTGTACGGTTTGCTACTATTCAAGTTCCGAAATGAAGATCAACATTGTGGGAGGTGAGATGATTTGAAAAATAAATAATTTTTCGACAAATGTGCATGTACTGTTGTAGCGTAAGTTAAAAACCATACAACTTTCATTTGAAGTTCCTTTCTTTTTATATCTGTTTGTTACAGTTCCAAAAGTATTCATTCAGAAACATTAAAGTTTCTTCCAGGTGGTGCTTCAGCTCCTTAACGGCCGTATGGGCACGTATAAAAAAAATTACGTCTCTCTTATTTTGCTGTATACTACAACATTTCGCCGACCAAAATCGAAGTGCATCATTTGGGCAGGTTTACTTGCTAGCCCTCCGGGAATGTAGTGTCGGAAAGCTTTGGCACACTGTAAATCGAAAGAATCTTTTTGGGACACGTTGTACTTAACGTCCATTACGAGTAAAGTGTGATTCAGTTTATGCCACGTTGCAGCAGTGTGATGTTTCCTTTTGGTAGCCTTCACACTGGATGGACGTTCGATATCGTCAACTCTGCGGAGGAGCCCTTGGATCTGCACGCCATCACGGCACGCCGCGCCACTATGCCGGCGGTCCCAGGAGGCGCGCGGAGCTGGTGATTGGCCGGCCCCGCCGCTTGTTTGGCGGCGGCAGTAGTAGCAGCAGCGGCAGAAGCAGCAGCCCGACAGACTGCACGGTGTAGCGAGCTTTTATCGGTTCATCCGGCCGCCCGACGTCGCCACAATTCAAACAAATTACTGCCATTGTGGGAAAGCCGTAATTTTCCGCTCCGCTTAAAGCTTTACCTCGGGCTTTGCAATCAAAACAATTGAGTCCCTCCCCCTCCCCCATTCCCTCACCCCTTTTTGTGCGTTTCGCCGCTTGTCGCAGTTCCGTGCTTTCGCTCGATAGGAGAGAGAGTTTGTTTACCCGGACGTGCTGGTAGAAACTCGTAGCCGACAAGGGCACTCGAAATGAAATAAATGAGTTGATCTGTTGCGGATGTAAAGGAATGCTCTACAGCGTATAAGGGAATAGCACTGCGTGGGCAAGTTCGTTGGCCTTGGCAAATTAACCAGGGAAGAGATTGGGGGTTAGAGTCGCCACGAGAACATTACAAACGGAATGAATCAGCGAAGGACCAACGAAAACAGATTCAAAAAGTACGGATGGCTTCAGTGACCAATCAAATATACTTCACTTTAATTTGGTAAGCGTTTTACTGTGGGCCACGCGCAGCACTTCTCCACACTCTCGCTTGATCTGGAATGTTCATTGAGGAATCACTGGTTTTATTAAAGGTATTAGGGAATAAATTCATTAGTGATGGAGAAACATACTCACGAAAAAGAGAGGATTAAGAATCGTGATTGCACCTATCACCAAGTCCATGTCTCTGTTTGTGGTTTGTGATACAGTTTACTGCAGTTTTTACCAAAATTAAGAACTAACGTAATGTTCTCAGTTACATTTAATAATTAATGAGAAAACAATTTCAACCTAGCACAACTTAACTCCACAAGCACACTCTTTATCGTCTTCACAAAACTATTTTGCTTTCGCTAATGTCGCTCTGGAATATTCACCACGACAATTGTGCAAGCTTAAATTAACCGCCACCTTTTATGACAGGTTAAATAACTTTCACTGAATGCTTCACTTCTCTTGGAAGTGGCACATATACGTGACTCTGTTTTTCAAAGTAGTCACCTAATATCTGAAACAGTCGTCGGAACGCTCAACCAACGGATCTCCTCCTCGATGGCAGAAATCCGCTCATCGGTCAAGGAGCCATTCGAGAACCGCTGTGCCAGTGTCATCATCACTGGATCATCTCTTCCCCCTCCCCCCCCTTCCCCAGATATTCTTTCAATTTGGAAAAGAGTAAGATCGCATGATGCAAGATATGAAAATTCCAATCAGCTTCACTCACGTCTATGCGGCCTTGGTCAAATTTTTGGCACCATTTCACTGCGGATGGACCTGACATTGCATTTAATCCATATGTCGCCATAATTTCATGGCGAATCAGTATGCTACTTAAACTTTTTACTCAAGAATCGTGTTGTCCCGCGTACTTCAGCATCAGAGTAGGTTTGCATTTATCATATCATTTCACTCCCACACTGTATGCAACTGTTATTCATATTGCTCGTACTGCAGTAGAACTGTGTCTCTATGAGTAACGAACATTTTGAAGTCCTTAAGTAATTTCTTTAATAATTTCTTATTACTTTTCCTGCTGAATTGGTTAACTGACATGTTTCTATTAAACATACCACTACTTCTTACCTTTCACCTCACTTTTAATAAACACAGTCTCCATTGTAACTGTTTCATTCGAGATTCTATCTCCCCTCGGGGACACACTTCCAAACTCGTCTCTCGGCTCATTCATTGCAAACACTTGAAAGCGAAAAACTCGACGGCTTGACAATGTCTAACAATGTCCATCTCCCAACTGACTTTTGCTCCCCTGGTCGATATGTTTCCCTTGCATCTGGATTTACATAAATTCTTCGTTCAGAAGACTGTATTTTTTCCGCATGTTTTCGATTACTGCGTTGCTCAAATGGTCTACTCTTCGTGCACAAATAAGTAAAATATCATTTAATTTCAAGTATCCATGTCACTATGCTGCAGCGATTGACATTTTAATCACACTAAGATCGGATAATGACCATAGATTACAGACAATTATCCTTAGTATGGTTTCTTATGCAATTACTTTGGACCACACTACCCCGCTGTGCATGGTCTAGGGGCTAGCGTTGTTGCCTCTGGATCACGGGGTCCCGGGTTCAGTTCCCGGCCGAGTTGGGGATTTTCCCTGGCCGGGGACTGGGTGTTTGTGTTGTCCTCATCATTTCATCATGATTCGTGAAAGTGGTTAGACTGGACTGTGTAAAGATTGGTACTTCGCACGGGCGCTGATGACCGCATGGTGGAGCGCCGCACAAACCAAACATCATCCACGGCCGCGGTGGTCTCGCGGTTCTAGGCGCTCAGTCCGGAACCGCGCGACTGCTACGGTCGCAGGTTCGAATCCTGCCTCGGGCATGGATGTGTGTGATGTCCTTAGGTTAGTTAGGTTTAAGTAGTTCTAAGTTCTAGGGGACTGATGACCACAGATGTGAAGTCCCATAGTACTCAGAGCCATTTGAACCATTTTGAACCAAACATCATCATCACCCAGCTGTAAATCAAAGAGTGGTTCACGATATCCTGATATGTATGGACTGCATTGCCAAATAAAGTTTTTACTCTCCCTGTGGCTGGAAACTCACTTTTCGGCTGCAGTGTCTCGTCCAAAGCTCTTGACCGGTATTCTGTCAGTTATCTTCTGATGGTAGCTTTTTGTACCGTAATTCAGATAGTAAATGAATGATACTTAGTCGAGCTTCAACTACACATCCGATTCGAATGGTTAGATCGAAAGCGAGCCTAGTGCCCGTTTGCATGGAGTAAATCTGTCAGTTTATGAATTGATTAATAGTTAAATCAACTATGCTTGCTCTGAGTCACTGGAATGTCACCTCCCTGACCAGTTCAGACTAGGTTCAAGGTGTAACTTTTGTATGAACATCCAACAACTGACTCTGAGGGAGCCAGACCAAAAGTTGGAAGGATTGTACAAGTTAAGTTGCGAACACAGCTTAACAGCCAGTTAACATTTATTTCACGAATCAGTTCGTATAAGAATATCAATCACGCACAAGCCAAAAGTTGGAAGGGTTGTACAAGCTATGTTGCGAACACAGTTTAACAGCCAGTTAACATTTACTTCACGAATCAGTTCGTATAAGAATATCAATCACGCTCAATGTAGATCGCCATAGTAATTCTTGACACTACACGTATGACACAGTGGCTACTTGAATAACTATCTTTTTGGGAAAAACGTCTATCTGGATCCACCTCATGTACATGTACAGGCACCTTCTTCCCACAATACACGCATAGACAGAAAAGAATTTTAAGACAAATTTGTACACCAGATAGAAATGCGGTGGGCCAGTTTTACTGATGAACCACGTGGTCGGTAGACTGCGTAGAAATAGTCCATGCCTGAGATACAAAACGTACGGACAAGTATAGAATGAAATCAGATTCTCGTTCGATTCATTTGGTAGTACTGAGCTCCAAGGATGTGACTAAGCCATGTCTCCGCAATATCCTTTCTTCCAGAAGGGCTTATCCCGCACACAGGAAAGCCTCTGTGAAGTTTGGGAGGTAGGAAATATAATAACAGATGTAAGGCTGTGAGGATGTATCGTGAATCGTGTCTGAGTAGCTCACGTGGTAGAGAACTTGCCCGCAAAAGGCAAAGGTCCAGAGTTCGAGACTCGGTCCGGCACATAGTTGTAATCTGCCAGGAAGTTTCATATATGCGCACACTCCACTGCAGAGTGAAAATTACATCCTGTACGAAACAAAACAAGCGACAAAGTGTCTTGCCTTTCACTTCATATTGAACCCAATAGCTCCTACAATTTTACACATCTTTCATTACAGACATTTCCATGGCCCAGATACACATGGGACACTTCAGACGTTGCAGAAAAGAGAGTACTAATAACCTCCAAATCTCCAGCAGAAAAGGTCTGTCAAACTGTCGGAGTAGTCCTCCGAAAGCCAAAATACTTTGACAACCATCTACGTAGGGAGAAATGTCCATCGTGATAAATTAAGAGAAAACAGGAGTCGTACTGAAATATTTAGGTATCCCTCTTTTCCCACATGCTATTTGAGAGTGAAACAGTAGAGAAACAATAATTTGAAAGTTGCCCTATGCACTCTGTACGAAACAAGTGTGGATTCAAACAAATGTAGCAGATGTACGTTGGTCCACTTTTTTTCCTTTTTTGAGGTGATAATTAAAACTTTATTAGTTTTACAAACTCACTTATTTCCGCGTCTGTGGCCAAGGTTACTAACGCACTCCTGTGCGGTGGCGCTCGACTCCGATTTAGGAAGTCGGTTCGAATGTTCGTGGTGGGTGAGGCGTTATTTGGCCGCCGAGAGGAGGAGAGGCTCCTGTTCAGCAGCCTTTGCACCAGTTATCTAGGTTTGATTCCAGACCTCACCGCAGTGACCCATGAAGTGACGGCTTATGACTCTGTTCATAATGATCCGTCCATCTGATGACGTTAAGCATGATGAGCCTCTTGGTGCTATTGGAGAAGAATAGGCTATGTGCGAGAACTCTACATCACTCTGTTTCTTGTCTCATCAGAACATAACACCACACTATACGCCCATCCATTACACCCTACAAATACAAACGCTACACAACTGTCACATACCTGAAAAAGAAGGGAGCATTGGCAGAACACCTTTACCAACAGGCGACCGAAATCACCTCGTGAGATATCACAACCAACTACGCCATATATTTACATTTTTACCTACTTGATGTTTTTAGCATGACTTCTATTTAATTCTAACTAGCTGAAGAGCAAACTGAAGTTTTACGGCTGTGTTACGTCACTAAGCCTCATTTGAAACCCACGGCCGCGTTAACAGGAAATGTGAGTGCAAAAGAAGATATTATTCGCTGCAGGTTCAAAAAATGGTTCAAATGGCTCTGAGCACTATGGGACTTAACTCCTGAGGTCATCAGTCCCCTAGAACTTAGAACTACTTAAACCTAACTAACCTAAGGACATAACACACATCCATGCCCGAGACAGGATTCGAACCTGCGACCGTAGCGGTCGCGCGGTTCCAGACTGTAGCGCCTAGAACCGCTCGGCCACCCTGGCCGGCAAACGTGAGTGCAGGCCGAGGCAAAAAGTATCAGAGGCAGTCAGGACCCGGTAAGGTGTTCTTTCACAAGAAACTACATGCAGGCAGGGCTGATGCAGCAAGTACACAACCAGGCCTTACAGCAGCGAAAGTTACCACACACTCAAGCCTCGACTCCGCAGACAGGGCTGTAACACCGCTGACATAGCGAACATACGGATGCCGGACTGTACCACTGATGATCTGATTACGTATGTCCGAGCCTTGCACTGTTCCTCTGCTGTGACCTAAGTGAGGCGTGAAACGTGTCACTGTTAAGTACCACCCGTTTGAGCTATGCAGTGACTGTCTGCGACTGCACCCAGCTACGGGAGGTACTCCAGATAACGCTTCCACTACCTGCTGAGCTATGAACACTGCCTATCTCATGCCTCTGGGTGCTGAATTGGGTGACTTCTATCGACTGCGGGACGCCTTCTTGGAGGACTGCAGTTCCTACCTGGGCCTGACTAGCTGTCATGCGACCACTTGCCTTGTGCGGGCACTCTACGCTGCAGACCACTGACGCTCGGGTCCTCAGTTGCTCACCTAACACTCGTATGTCTCCTGCAGTTAAGGTCGACCTCTGACACAGAAAAGACATAGTTGCTTGCCCCCTGCCTGGGCTGTGACGCTGCGCTTCTACGCCATCCAGAGTGCCACTCTGCAGCCTGCTTAGTACCATAAGCTGGCTGTGACTCTGAAGGGCACCTGCTAAGTTCAGCAACCTCTTCACTCTCCAGGACTGGCATGCGGCCCTGTCTGCAACAACACAACCCCTGTACCTGCGGTATAAATAAACGAATGGCTCTTCTGCTTCTGTGACTTATGAGCGGCAATTTACATAGCTCTATGAACATGCCACGGTGCTGATCGACTCGCATTGCCACCCAATCTGTAGTGGGATAGTGTGTGTACAACTGCAACCGACTTACAGTTATAAATAATGTGTCAAATGAAGAAGCAACTCTAATAGTTTTCCTTAGGAGTGCTCAGTGTGGCCACCATTAATCAGACAGCACACACCGAGTCGATAAGAAAATTCCTCACAAACCATGAGTAATTGTTGCATGAATGCCAAGTCGGGCAGATCAGCTGGTTGTGAAGACACATACACTAGGTTCCTTATGAAAGCCCATCGTGCATAGCGTCAGACAATGTGTGAATATGGAAGTCATGCAAAAACAGCTCTCTAATCTGGCCCCTTTAGGCCACTGCAGCGGTCGGCTGCAATGTCGTTTAATCAGTCACGCAGTGAGGTGGCGCACCATCTAGATGCCAAATAAAGTTCTGTTGTTAATCTTCTCCTGATTGAGGATAAAGCCATATCTCTAGCGCAACAAGATAACAAAGACCAGTTTCAGTTCCTTCACCGAAAAAGAAAGGCCCATAAACTTTCCGCCGGGGTATGGCACGAAAAAAAAAATGTTCAATTTGGGGAAGTCTCGTTGCAACTGTAACATCCAGCATCCAGTGGAGATTTTCTGACACCGATATGCGCACATAATATGCGCACGCTACGTGTGTTAACATTTTCACTCAGGTAAGACGTTGATTCATCACTGAAGATAACACGATCCAGAAAATCTTCATTGGCATGCAGCAAAAATTTGTTTGCAAAGTTAGCACGTAAGCTATAGTCTGTAGGCTTTATAGTTTGTAACAACTGCAAACGACAAGGACATAGTTGTAAGCCTCTATTTTAAAGTTTCCATATAGATATCAGTCGTTACTAGCCTTCCAAGCTGACTTCTTGGGGCTGCATAGGAAACACTGTCACTCGTTGAACACGATCTTCAGTGTCGTTCCATACTCTTTGCTTTGCGCATAGGTATACAAACAAACAACTGTCTGAGTTGCTCTTCCATTTGATGTATTATTTATAATTGTAGGTTGAATGCAATTAATGCTTCTACGAATTACAATTCTTATATTCATTTTGAAGCATCCTGTACTATCGAGCAAACAACTGAGCGGGAATGCAGTCAATAGCTGATACAAAATTTGCATGCAGGATCGGAAGTGAGTGTACTATATACAATAAATTTTCTCGATATTGAAGACAGATATAGATATCGTCTTAACTTTTTTGGTACGCAGAAAAATACGAAACCTATTGCAGAACTAAGTTCCGATCGGTCGCGAAATGGAAACCACTGTGAAAATCCGATCATGTCGCTCTTTTCAGTTCTGAGTGTAGTGAGCTGGTAAAGGTGCTTACTAAATAGCGTCTCCCGCCAAGTATGAGGGCCTGGTGAGAGATTTCACCTGCTGTCATGCAGCCCACATAACACAACTGTCATACGGTTCCTTCTTCTTGACAACTCTCGGCCGCACTCTGCAGGAGCAGTGAGGATGCTCCTGCAGCGATTTCGATAGGAAGTGTTTTATCACCCGCAATACAGCCCATAAATGGTTACCCCTTAATTTCATCTCTGCTCACATTAACCACTGGCTATGAAGACAAAAGATTGGCACAGACAGATGGCTCTGAGCACTATGGGACTTAACATCTATGGTCATCAGTCCGTTGGCACAGACAACGAGCTGTAGAGTAGCGTAGGGAATTGGCGGAAAGTACAGGCGGCTGCCTTCTTGAAGAGGGTTCTGGGAAGATGATAGAAAGCTACGACAAATGACTGTGTCGGAGTGGTGACTATCTAGTGAAGTAGCTGTAAGGTGTAGCCAACTGTTGCAAACAAAACATTTTTTTTTGTTTACACTGTGGTTTTCAATTCACGACCGATCAGAAGTTACTTTCCGAATAAACCTCGTATGACCTCTCTGTTTTTCATTGCAAACACTCGAATTTTGTGCAGTAGTTAGGTAATGTCAAAATATCACAGTAACCATGACCATTAACGTAATGAGAGGCAGTTCATGTTGAAGTTGATAGTTGAAGTTATGAGATACAAGAGAATGGTTCTTTTTTTTTTTTACAGAATAGTTTCTTTAAAATCGTTTGAGAAATATTGAACAACAGTCGGCTTGCGTGCGCCTCCATTCTCGCAGTGTAGGCGTAGCTGGCAGACTGTTTCGTTCGTAGGGCCGGTATTACACTATCAAATTTCTTTGTCAAATATCTTTGTCCAGTATCTTTGTCAAAGATATTTGATGGTGTAATAGGGAACTATGTCAAATGTCGTCCTATATTTGATCAAATCTAGGGCTTCGCTGTAGATTTGATCAAAGAAGCCGCTTGTCTTCTGTTTACCGCTATGTGACATGTTACCACATGGAGCGCTAGCATCGCTGCATTCTGTCGTCTGTAGTGTTTTTATAAACATTGCCGGTAAATACAATTGGTGTTTTCCGACAACTACAAAATTAATAGATATGTATGAAGCTGATGATGCGCTTTACAACGTGAGGCACGGTGAATACAAAAATTTATTACGAAGATTGGAGACCTAACCTGACCTAACCTAACCTAACCTAACCTAACATAACCCTCTCCTGTACCAAGGAATCGGAGTGTTACAGTGAGCCTGCCTTCTACAGATGTAGCAATTCTTAAGTGAATATTGTGCATTGCGATATGAGGATACACTTCATTGAGCACATACAGAAATGTATTCTCGTCCATTCTTAAGTAATTGATGTACGACTTGACGTCCTCCACTATAAGCTTACGCAACAAGTTTTGTTGAATGCTTTTATCGTGTCGTCGTAAAACCCACGGCTTCACCCAGGTATGTTTCCTTCTTTCCCCCCGCTTCTCTTCCGCATGTGCACGCAGTGTAATTGTGGTACATGCAACTGCTGCGGTTAATAACAAGTTGCTGTTGTCAGCCATCTTGAACTTTGACGAAAAATATGATGACAGTGTAATACCCATAGAGTAAATATTTCTGGAGTGGGCATTCACATACGCAGAACAGATTTTGTGTTGTCAACATACATTGCCGGCCTGGTCACGTGATCTCGGGACGTCGTGTGTTTGTCCGTATAGCGCCCTGTATATTTAGAATGTCACTACATCCCTAGTACAGACGGATTTTTTTCGTACTTGTCGTAGATTATTTGTAAATGTTGCGCAGACATTTTAACAGTATCCATTTGATACCGGGAATTAACCAGCCACTTAACTTTCAAGGGCAAGTGATATTACATCATGCTTCTTTGCGATAGGTGTCACAGTTCAGATGCACTCGATTTTTGGTAGTTTTCGGTATGATACAGCACTTTATAGTATTACAGAGCCTGACGTACATTTTTGCTGTGATAGTCTTGCAAAACGACTTGACAGTACACTAGTACTTTTGCAAGTGTCCGAAAAACACCGAATTTGCCACACATTAGCGATTATATCCCTGCTAATTCGTCCTTTTTTCTATTTCTGCGTATTTATTTTCCCGTTTTTGCGACCTAAAGTACAATTTTTCTTACTGGTGACACTTTGAAGCATTTATTTAACGCATTTTACGTACTTGCTCCCAGTTTATTAAATAAAGAGTAGGCTGAGTAATATACATACATAATCGACAAGTCACTGATAAATGCATGGAGGATAGCAATTGCCGAAACAACTAACCATTCCCTGTCCTGTTCCACTAGCAAATTTACGAGGGGAAGCGATTGTTTGTAACCTTTTGTACGAGCCGTAATATCTATTATATAGTCATAAAATCGTAGAAAAAATAGGTCTACCGAATCAAGCCTTAATTACAATGCGTCTCGAAACTTTTAAACATATACAGTGTCTCTTACTAATATGATAACTATAATTAGAGCTATATGGTATGTACCCATGAAAAGTTACTATCCCTCCATTCACATATTTTTCTTTGCATCAGTAGCAAAAACAGTAGTTTACCACCAAATGGTGAAACACAAAAAAAACCTCTTGATATTATAAACTACAAACGCTGCAGAAAGCACACACGCACAGCGAAGTCCCGAAAACACGTGACAATCCTGGTTTAATATTGACAACATGCGCAGAACGCATTGCTCACTCCAGAGATATTTACTCTATGGTAATACCCCTTCTAGCGCGCCGTCAAAGATGTTTGTCAAATATATTTGACGGAACATTTGATCACATCTTTGATCAAATCTTTGTTAAAGAAATTTGATAGTGTAATACCGGCGTAACGGACGAAGGACGCAACTCAGTAGGCAACTGAGGTGGCCACACCCCCGACGCAGAGTGGTGGACTCGCCCAGAGCTGAGAAAGAGAGATGGTTTCTTCTGTGCACTGGCCAAGTTACCTTGTACGAGCTCCCCTAATTACATCAGCCATTCTGACTCCCGTCGCAGCTGACAAACACCTCCTTCCCCCTTCCACTCTCCATGCGGTCGTCGGGGATAACGTAACAGTGAAGAAGGGTACTTCATTAGGGATTACCACAGTAACAGGTGTTTGCGTGTTTCATTCAGCCATTGTTTCCGAGCAACGCCGAGCGGCTGGCCGTCGTGCTGGCTCGGCTGCAGACGTGCTCGCGTTGCCGCCCGCGGCCCGGCAGCCACCTGAGCCTGCGCTGGCGAGGTAACCTTATCTACCGCAGTCCGACTGTGGAGGGCGCGGCGAGGCGGGGGACGGGGTCGCACCGCACCGCAGCTGCAGCTGCCGCCGCCGCCGCCGCCGCCGGCTCTGCCCGCCGAGTTACGGCGCGGCCCCACTAGCGCCAGCTGCCGCTGCCGGCCGCTCCACCGCCAACTTGCGCCCAACACACGGGGCCTAACTGCCGCTTACATCTCCCCAACTACAGGTGGGCCCACACGTGCCAAGTCCGGAGGAGAGCTGCGACCCTACTCGAGGGCCGTTTCACCGTCGGAAAAGGAGTACCCGGCCACCTAAACTGTGTTAGCAAACCAGCAAACCTAACGATTGCCACTGTGCACATTTCAACGTTTACCAACCCTTGCTTTCCTGTTGTAGAGGAGTAACTATAGTGCGAAAAACAGGGCACATGCCCTAGGCACGCACTCTTTCCGTGAGTTGTGCAATTTTGTGTGGCGTGCGGGGTTAGCCGAGCGGTCTGAGGCGCTGCAGTCAAAGACAGAGCGGCTGGTCCCGGCGGAGGTTCGAGTCCTCCCTCGGGCATGGGTGCGTGTATTTGTCCTTAGGACAGTTTAGGTTAAGTAGTGTGTAAGCCTAGGGACTGATGACCTTAACAGATATGTCCCATAAGATTTCACACACATTTGAACATTTTTTGGAATTTTGTGCCATGCGAGAAACGTGAGGAAGAACAAAATAAACAGATTTGAAGAAAAAGCGTACAGATGTTTTCTGAAATAATGCTCGTACGTCAGCGACGTGAGGAGACCAACGAGTGAAATTCCACCAGACAAATATCTTCGAATACTTTCCCAAAATTCCAACAGTATCCTAGGTTTAATATTGAACTTTAAACTCTCAATCGGCACCTCATGATTTTGTGCATCATTCAAAGACTTATCAAACCCTTTTATAATTTGTTTTAGTGTCTCACTTTCAGTCAGTCTAAATTCACAATACACTTTAAAATATTTCCTTCCCATTTTCTTTTTATAACTTCAAATTTTGTCCACAAAGCTTACGAAACAACAACGCAATGTTCTTAATAACACAGGCAATATTATTTCGTATTTATTCGCCAGTATCAGGTCCTCGGCTCCCAATAAATACGAGGGATATTCGGAAAGTAAGTTACAATCGGTCGTGAAATGAAAACCACTCTGAAAATAAAAATTTTCTTATTTGCAACAGTTAGTTACTACCTCCAGCTGCTTCTCTACATAGTCGCCGCTCCGACTTAGTCATCTGTCGTTAGTCATCTGTCGTAGCGTTGTACCAACTTCCCAATGCCCTCGTCACAGAAGGTAGCCGCCTGTGCTTTCCGTCAAATCTCTACGCTGGCCTACAGCTTGTTGTCTGTGCCAAAATGTTGTCCTGACAGCCAGCGGTTAACGAGAGCAGATATGAAACTTCTGGGGGCAGCCACTTATGGACTGTATTGTGGATGATCGCACACTTCCCATCGAAAACGATGCAGGAACATCTTCACTGCCCCTGCAGAGTGCGGCTGAGAATTGTTATGAAGAAGGAATCGCATGACAGTTGTGTCATGTGCGCTGGATGTCATCAGGCGAAGTCCTTTAACAAAAAATGGTTCAAATGGCACTGTGGTTGTCAGTCCACTAGAACTTAGAACTACTTGAACCTAACTAACCTAAGGACATCACACACATCCATGCCCGAGGCAGGATTCGAACCTGCGACCGTAGCGGTCGCGCGGTTCCAAACTGAAGGCCTAGAACTGCTCGGTCACACCGTCTAGCCAATCCCTCAACAGGCCCTCATACTTGGTGGAAGACGCTATTTAGTAGGCAACCTTACCTGCTCACTGTACACTCAGAAATGAAACGAGCTATATGACACGATCGACGGAGACACTGCCCAACACACCTGTGCAAGCAACACCGGATTTTCACACTGGTTTCCATTTCGCGACCGATCGGAACTTACTTTCCGAATGGGACTCGTATGTCGTTGCTGGACGAGAATATACGTAATATACGAGTGCAGGTTGTGACAAATAGACGACGACATATGAAAGTTTGAGTTCGTACGTGATTCGTGCTCGGTTGACTGAAGCAGCAGTATGTCTTCGGCAGTTAACTGCGAGGACATTTTGTTTCCGTCCTGTGGGTAGAGTCGTGAGCGCGCAAAGTTTGTTTCATCGCTACAAATGGTACTAGAGTCCAGTGACATTGAGTCACTATGGTTCATTTTTACAGAAGAGACACCATCAAGATTAGCTTCCAAACCGACCACGCAAGGCATCAAACCTTCGAAACCGAAAGCTTTCTCCGTGACGAAGTTCGAATAGAACCACACCACCTACCCATCAGAAATGTCGCCATTTATGTCAAGATAGTAGACGACATGATATGTAATTCTGTTGTAAACAGATGTATTAACACTCTTAAATTCAAACATTCCGATGGGCACTTCGGGGCGGTTACTATTGACCATGCAGGACTGGGATCACGTACACAGCGAGTCTTAGAAACCCCGTTCGAAGTGCCGCCAGACATAGTCACCACAGTTTTCCGACCGTACAGGACGGTAATCAGCCACGTGGAAGAAAAATGGAACACCTTAGAGACGTACTCGGACCTCAACGGCGTACGAAAAATTAAAATTGAGTTAACAAAACACGTGCCGTCCTACCTATTCGTAGGTGGATGTCGGGCGATCATGATGCACGATGGACAGCCACGAACTTGTTCTGGTTACGGCAAGAAGATCATGTACATTCGAAGTCTATTAAGCGTCGGCTGCAACTAATACCCTTTCGTGAATCGGCCCCACACTTTACGATAACAGCCCTCCCTCTCAGTTACGCAGGGGTGACGTGGTCGACCATCACGGGAGACGGAGGGTGACTGTGAAGACAAGGAACATAAGACTGCACATCCGTAGGATCTTCGCAATTGACCGAGACCATGACAAAGTAGTCCAGTTGAGGGACGTCACCCATCGACTGCCCAGGAAGATTCAGAAGAGAGAACAGAACTCGACACTACGGCTGTACCTACCTCTCCATTTCTCCCTGAGTGGCATGCAGACAAGAAAATACACACTCGTTCGGATTCGAAACCCACGTTCACAAACAGAGGTCAGCGAGGAAACATAAAAAGCGACGCCGTACACTCTCCAACGAGTACCTTCTGCGCAAGTGTTCCCCGGCTGACGGAAGGACGATCGACGACACAGGAAACATGGATGACCCAGGGTCGTCCTCACCTGTTGCTTTCCCTGGTTTCGACAAAGCCCTTTCCTGTCCGTCGGGCAAACAGATTACGACGACAGCGACATCTATAATACATAGCAGAAAACGACTGCAGATTCAGCTCTGGTCATCCAGCTAGAAAGGGCCCTGCCGCAGCCATAGTTAACTTACAGACCTTGGGCGGACGACGAAGATTCTGCGCCCGCTGCAGTGTTTGAGGAACGAGGTGTCTCCTCACACACATCGGTCCCTCCAGAGCAGCAGAAGACGACGGCGCGGACACAGTCTGCAGATAATAGGCTACAACATTTATTGCGACATTGACGGCATTCGCCATTGCAGGAGACGTTATACAAACCTATCCCTTAGAGATCATCAACGTCAACACTATTCGGACACGTACGAAATTGTCGTTGCTTCAAGACATGCTCAGTGCAGCAGAGGTCTACATCGACAATTTTTCGGGTGTGTAAGGTTATACAGCTGATGTGTCCACTCCTCGCCAACTAACAGCGGTGTTGTAGTTCTGAGCCTCGAGGCGACGAAGTACGACACGGGGAATTGCCGTAAAAGTCCAGTTTATCAATGTTTACACCCCTTCCGGAACGAATCGACTTCTCGGATGATCGCTCTTCTTCGCTGAAGGAGTAGCGCCACTCTTGCACGGTAGGCACGACGACTTGAGGTCAATGGCGATTTCAATAGCGACCCGGGCGCTTAAGGATCAGCTGCCACACCATTCACTGTGCCGCAAACTTGGGCACTGATCCGCGATGCGCACCTGGCAGACGTATGAGTATGTCCATGGAAATAGGTAGGGATTCACTCATTTTAAGGGTCGCTTGTAAAGGAGCATAGATGAGATTTACGTCTCCCATTCTCTAGTGGCAACAGTGAGCGACACGGAGGTGTGGCCAGAAGACTTCTCGGATCACGAGGCCCATATATGCGCCGCCACCCTTCGTCGCCAACAGGTGTGGCGCGGCCGACAGCCGTGGAAATTAAATTTCGCTCATCTCACTTCTCCGGATTGTCGGTGCGCCATGAGTTCGTGCGTCCGCCGCCTCCCAGAGTGTTCTGCATTGATCAGTTAGTACTTAAACTGTGTCAAACCGGCGCTACGAGGAGCGCTGATTACGTACGGTCGCGAAACGTCTGGTTTGAGGCGGCGCACCCTAGATTTTTATTTCATCGGACTTCGCGAATATGCCTCGTTGTCACCCACGCCAGAACGACAGATGACAGTACATCGTGCGAAGGCGCAGATCGTAGCCCATATACCACGACATCAGAAGGGACGATCGTCCGAGCCGCAACACACGACGGAATACCAACGGAACGACCCGCTATGTACCACATCATTCGAGAACGTAAATCACGACTAGGGGCAGACCATTACTACTCCGGACGGCTGTCGCCTCACCACACAATGCGGTATTGGTGCAGCCTTCTTCGGCCATTACGCACGACTTTATCCTGCTCAATGTTTCGACCCGACGACGGTAGCAAGAGTCTCACGATTGGTTTATGGTACTGTTCCACAGGACTTAGAAATTGAATTATTGGACCAAATCACGGAAGATAAAGTTATCGATGCCATGGATAAAGAAGTGTCGAATAAGTCTCCTGACCCCGACGCACGGTTTCATGTCGTCACAGAAGCGACGGTTTTTCACAGAACAGATGTCACAATACATCCAACAGTACTGCGAGCAGCACGTAAAATGAGTTATAAACGTTAGCATTTCAATTACGAGTGCTACAGTGATTCTGGTCGACATTCGTGTAATATACGTTCGCTACTTATACAGAAAAGAAAAAAGAAGAAAAAAGGAGAGAGAGAGAGAGAGAGAGAGAGAGAGAGAGAGAGAAAACCTGTAGCTTGGTTTGGAAATACGTCAAGAAATATTATGGAGTAGTTAGAGTGAAGTATTCTTACAGAGTAGTTCAAGTGACTCATCGGGCTCAGCACTAGGAAGTAGGAGTAAGAGTTTGATGAGGAAAAACTGGAAACTTTTGGTAGGTTACTATGGGACCAAACTGCTAAGGGCATCGATCCCTAGGCTTACACACTACCTAATCAAACTAACTTACGCTAAGGTCAACACAGACATCCATGCCCGAGGGAGGACTCGAACCTCCGACGGGGGGTTCAAATGTCTCTAAGCACTATGGGACTTAGCATCTGAGGTCATCAGTCCCCTGGACTTAGAACTACTTAAGCCTAACTAACCTAAGTGCATCACACACATCCGTGCCCGAGGTAGGATTCGAACCTGCGAAGCCGGCCGAAGTGGCCGTGCGGTTAAAGGCGCTGCAGTCTGGAACCGCAAGACCGCTATGGTCGCAGGTTCGAATCCTGCCTCGGGCATGGATGTTTGTGATGTCCTTAGGTTAGTTAGGTTTAACTAGTTCTAAGTTCTAGGGGACTAATGACCTCAGCAGTTGAGTCCCATAGTGCTCAGAGCCATTTGAACAATTTTTGAACCTGCGACCGTAGCAGCAGCGCGGATCCGGACTGAAGCGTCTAGAACCGCTCGGTCACAGCGGCCGGCTCTCCGACTGTGGGAGGCGCGCGAAATTGATTAGAAATTAGTACAATGTCTTAAGGGAATTCATATTTGTGAGAGTGGCTCGATTTTTATAACAGAATATTTCGTGAAGAATGGGTAAACAGCATACGTGGAATAGTAGGAAGGTTAGAAAATTTGGAGAGAACTTTATAAATAATGGGGGAAATGTTGCACATTAGAACAGTAAGGAAGTGCAGGAATAAAATTTTGTTAGAAAGCTACTGGAATGTCGCAAAATGGGGTGCGTTTGACAGCTACATAACGGTATTGTAATCGAATGTCGACACGGGAGGCTTGAGGTACAATGAAGCTGGGAGCTCATCAGACTATGCGAGAGCTTGGTTTGCAGATCGCCGAGAGGTGTGTGGTTCTTGGTGCGACAGATGTTGTCCCTAATTACCCGTACGACTTCTCATCAGATACCTACCAACTGCTCCTCTTTCCCGACGCGGGATACTTCCCGCAAGCGAAAAACAACTCTGTGGGGTGGATTTGTGGATACACAGTTCACTACTTGTGATTTTTGGCGCTTCCTTAATGAAGGCCATTGTGCAGTTGTCCGCAATCCAAAATACAACTTTTTTCCAATTTCTTTTGCGCTGTCTTCCTTAACCCACCCCAGAGCTGAGGTGTTTCTGTCATGAAGAGTTGATCCCTGCCTCTTCCACACTTAGAACCAATATATCCTCTGGTCATCGGAATACTCTTCTCGGAAAACTATACATTCATAGTCTCAATGAATCTGACGTCTTGCTGCGCGCTTCTCTTCCGGACGCCAGTTTCCTGCAATTCTGGGTGGTATTAATGTAAAAAAAAAAAAAAGAAAGAAAGAAAAGGAAAGTAAATAAACGGTGGTCATTGTACCGCTACTCCACTTTCCTACGCCTTCGTTGGTTCCTCGAAGGTCGGAACGGGACTTGGTGGCCAGGCCTCGGGTTGCAACTCCTGCCATCTTTGCCCCCAGACCTCCCTTTGGCTGCCGGGAAGTCCCAATATATGAAAAAAAAGAGTGGAAACGGTGTTGGGCTACGAAGTGGAAGATCAGGGTTCAAAACTCCGTCGTCTCATTGCTCTTTATTTATTTATTTTTTTCACAACAGTATGAACTGTCCGTCCGGTCATTGAAATGTTTGTTCTCTTTCTGTAGTCTTGCCAGAATATGAGTCATGTGGTAAGAATATATTACCGTAGCAAGCAAATGTGATGATTAGTTTGGCCGGCCGCGGTGGTCTCGCGGTTCTAGGCGCGCAGTCCGGAACCGTGCGACTGCTACGGTCGCAGGTTCGAACCCTGCCTCGGGCATGGATGTGTGTGATGTCCTTAGGTTAGTTAGGTTTAAGTAGTTCTAAGTTCTAGGGGACTGATGACCACAGCAGTTGAGTCCCATAGTGCTCAGAGCCATTTGATGATTAGTGAAAAAGGCGAGATACCACATAGACGTCCCACAGAAATGAAAACAACAAATAAAGGGGTGTGACCTATGTTACAACAAAGGAATTCGAGAGTGAAAACTTACAAAACTGAACGCACATTCAAAAAGCTAAAAACATGTTTTTTTGTTTTTTTTTTTTTCAGAGCGCAGAGAAACTGTGTGATTGTGAAACTGCTGTGTTCATTTGCTGCAACAATTATTGTGTTTGCATCATTTCCTTGTGAGTGCGCACATTTACATTCATGATAACACCTAATTCGGGCAAGCAGGCATATCTCGCTCACTCAACTGGCGTACAAATTAGGTGCGTCGGTAAAAGGTTACTATCATATGACACACTTACTGCCACTAATGCCGTGTTTGACAGACCAGTCGGTTTTCTCCGGTGGAGGATTCGGTTGACTTGCGTCTCGTCATCAAACGTTTGCGATTCCCATTCGGAAGCCACTTCCTTTCGGCTCGTGGTAGGACAGTTCCGCAGAATCAGCTTTCATTATAGGTCCCTTCCTTACCACTTTACTGGTGCAAACGGATGTTTCACCACGACACAGAAACAAATTTGAATACAGCTAGCAGTGGAAAAAAATTGTGCTGAGCGAGCTTCAGACACGGCTCACTCGCTTTGCAGTCCTACGCCATGACCACTTAACGACACCGTGGGTGCTGTATACTGCTGTATGTTGCACTCCTTGTTCTTGAACCGCTCGCTGGTGCCATTCTTTTAAATTATTATTATTTTTTATTTTTTTTTATCTTTTTTTTTTTTTTTTTTTTTTTTTTTTTTTTTTTTTTTTTTTTTGTTCAGTACATCTTCTTTCTGTTTTCATGCTTGATGTGTATTCAGCTTTTGTCGAGCTATCCACTGAGAGCTCTTACCAATAAATCTAGCCGGCCGCTGTGACCGAGCGGTTCTAGGCACTCCAGTCAGTCACCACCCTGCTGCTACGGTCGTAGGTTCGAATCCTGCCTCGGGCATGGAAGAGTGAGATGTCCTTAGGTTAGTTAGGTTTAAGTAGTTCCAAGTTTAGGGTCAGTTGACCTCAGATATTAAGTCCCATAGTGCTTAGAGCCACTTGAACCAATAAATCTAAGGGGGATGCGATGGGGATTTTCGCTTGTCAGAGTGAGGCGATTGCATCTGCGTCATGGATATCGACGGAATATCAGCTCTCTTATGTTGTAGGATAGTGTGGTGAATTCAACAAGGGTCCACAACTGCCACCAACTTGGAGGCCTCTGCTTCAAGACCACAGCCGTCCGACCGTGGCGGTCGAAACCGCCAATCGGGCTCTCCTTTGTGTTGCTATTGAGTCTTCCACCTTCACGTCAGCTCGACAACCGACTACAGGGACAGGGATACGCAGTATTCTGAAAAACGGGTACTTGCAGCTTCACTCATCGAGAGCGCTGAGGTTCCGACTGAAGTCCACCCCACCGGGCTGCGGTAACGCATGGCCGCCACACCCTTCGACAGGCCGCGACATTATCCTCATGCAGCAACAGGACCTGCGCTCAACGAAATCCTCGCCGGACACTGTCACGCCACCTCGTGCTTTCAAGCAGTGGGGACTCAGGGTAGTCGTTGCTATGCAGCGCCGGGAAGAGGGAATGATTGTAAATCTCACGCCAATAAATGACTGTTAACTGAACGATGTTTCACTAGCTCCCCGGCGCTCCACAGGATTACTCAGCCCCGCTCTTCGCTCGACGTCATTATAACAACACGACCCCGGGTCGGGTCGTAACAGTATGTTTTGTACGGTCAGATAATGGTGCATTAAGATCCATAGCTCTTCATAAAGGTCCATCATATCGCCTTTCTTTAATTTGTAAACTACACTATGTGATCAAAATTATCCGGACACCTGGCTGAAAATGACTTAGAAGTTCGTGGCGCCCTCCATCGGTAATGCTGGTTCAAATCAAATGGCTCTGAGCACTATGGGACTTAACATCAGTCCCCTAGAACTTAGAACTACTTAAACCTAACTAACCTAAGGACATCACACAACACCCAGTCATCACGAGGCAGAGAAAATCCCTGACCCTGCCGGGAATCGAACCCGGGAACCCGGGCGTGGGAAGCGAGAAGGTAATGCTGGAATTCAATATCGTGTAGGCCCACCTTTAGCCTTGATGACAGTTCCCACTGTCGTAGGCATACGTTCAGTCAGGTTCTGGAAGGTTTCTTGGGGAATGGCAGCCCATTCTTCACGAAGTGCTGCTCTGAGGAGAGGTATCGATATCGGTCGGTGAGGCCTGGCACGAATTCGGCGGTTCAAAACATCCAAAAGGTGTCATATAGGATTCAGGTCAGGACTCTGTGCAGGCCAGTCCATTACAGGAGTGTTACGGTCGTGCAACCACTCCGCCACAGGCCATGCATTATGAACAGGTGCTCGATCATGTTGTGCGATGAATCGCCAACCCCTAATTGCTGTTCAACAGTGGGAAGCAAGAAGGTGCTTAAAACATCAATGTAGGCCTGTGCTATGATAGAGCCACGCACAACAACAAGGGGTGCAAGCCCCCTCCATGAAAAACACGACCATACAATAACACCACCGCCTCCGAATTTCACTGTTAGCACTACACACGCTGGCAGATGACGTTCACCAGGCATTCGCCATACCCACACCCTGCCATTGGATCGCCACATTGTGTGTTCAATCGTACAATGTTTAGCTCCTTACACCAAGCGAGGCGTCGTTTGGCATTTGGTTCAAAGTGGCTCTGAGCACTATGGGACTTAACGTCTAAGGTCATCAGTCCCCTAGAACTTAGAACTACTTAAACCTAACTAACATAAGGACATCACACACATTCATGCCCGAGACAGGATTCGAACCTGCGACCGTTGCGGTCGCGCGGTTCCAGACTGTAGCGCGTAGAACCGCTCGGTCACACCGGCCGGCCATGGCATTTGGTTCAAATGGCTCTGGGCACTGTGGGACTTAACATCTGACGTCATCAGTCCCCTAGACTTACAACTACTTAAACCAAACTAACCTAAGGACATCACACACATCCATGCCCGAAGCAGGATTCGATCCTGCAACCGTAGCAGCAGCGCGGTTCTGGACTGAAGCGCCTAGAACCGCTCGGCCACAACTGCCGGAGTTTTCCATTTATCGGCGTGATGTGTGGCTTATGAGAAGCCGTTCGACCATGAAATCCAAGTTTTCTCACTTCCCGGCTAACTGTCATAGCACTTGCAGTGGATTCTGGTGCAGTGTGGAATTCCTGTGTGATTGTCTGGATAGATGTCTGCCTATTACACATTACAACCCTCTTTCAACTGTCGGCGGTCTCTGTGAATCAACAGACGAGGCCGGCCTGTACGGTTTTGCGCTGTACGTGTCCTTTCACGTTTCCACTTCACTATCACATCGGAAACAGTGGATCTAGGGGTGTTTAGCAGTGTGGACCCGACAACGTTCGAAGTCCGTGAGTTCCGCGTAGCGCCCCATTCTGCTCTCTCAGGATGTCTAATGACTACTGAGGTCGCTGATATGGAGTACCTGGCAGTAGGTGGCAGCACAATGCTCCTAATACAAAACGTATAAGTTTCTGGGGTGTCCGGATACTTTTGATCACATGCGAGGGACTCCCACTGCGACGTCGGTGGTGGACATTCGAAGGTTTCACCATGATACGGTGATAATATTACATATTTCAACTCTGTGTTCCAGAATATAATTACGGCATCCTGAAATAGTCACAGAATTGGTAAGAAGTTTATATAGTCAAATGTTGTGGTTCTGCAACGCCCAACTGTTCTCCATGTTTCCAGAAAGTACATGCGAATCACGTAAGAAAGCAATGGTTTCAGAGCAACAGACTTCCGCTTTCGTTCCCCGGAGCGGAAATAATTTGCGGGAAACCGCAAGTTGCTGGTGCACGACTTCGGCACGGTTTCAAATTACAGCGGCTCTCGGATAGAGCACAGACTCGTGGCGTGTTGCGCAACAGCCGTGATTCACTCATTTCCTTTCTGCTACGTGGCAAACTCTATTTCCTTTGTGAACAATGCTGAAAATAAGCCCATTTCCGCAAGTGAGATCACTATCACGAGTTTTATTGTCGCTGTAGATTTTAACAGTATTGTCCGTTGCCCTTCGTAACTCCATATTTATGGCCCTAATCTTATGATTCTCCTAGCAATACTAGGAAGAATGGATGAAAGAATTCTTCTATTTTTTTTTTGTCACCTTTACGGTCGATTTTTCTGTCTTTATGTCTTCTGATACTTCTGCCCAAGCACTTTCGTAAGTAAGTCATTCTCGGCATCACAATTAGCATATTTTATTTTTAATCCATACTATGTTGTACGTACACCGTTCCTTCCAGTAATTCTCCTAACACATTGTAACACCCCAAATATAGAACCCGTAATAATCACCCTTTTTGTTGCAAAAGTAATAGCAAAATTAGTCATCCTGACAGTGACGGCAGCTACTGACAACAAAATTTTCACTCTTCTCATTTTGATCAACAGGACTATTGTATAAATACTAATTGGTTATCGTAAAGAAAGGACTGAATGAAAGAATACCATACGATTCAAAACAGAAACTTTAAAGAAAGAACTCAAAAATTATTATTTACGAAGGCTAAAGCCCAGACCATAAATCGACCAAAGATAACATTTATTCTAGAAGAGAGTTGTAGTCTCATCGAGCTGTAAGTTCGCTGTGATTACAATGTAACACGGCAATGGAGACGTTAACTTCACTTCTCTCTTGTATTCTGCAACAGTAGTGCGCATGTTAAGCGCCGCTAGATTGTTTTAAAACTGATTCGAAGTTTAAAGTTTTACGATATAGCCTGGAAGTATCAGTCAGAAGTCGGACTAAAGTAGGATCTTCTTTACCGTCTGAACAAATAACTGGATTCTGATGTATGTGAAAGAAAAGTAAATCATGTGATTACCGATTTGTGATGGGACTTAGCCTTCATGATACTTAATAGTCACGAACATCAAAGGACACAGGAAGAGATTTATCGCCGACATAAACTCGATTATTAGACTTGAGTAGGCCACAACTAAACGCAATCACGAAGAGATTACAATTTCGCCGTATTGTCAGAATTTATCGTCAAAGTCAGGGTTACTGATGTTAAAGGACATAATTCCCTGAACGGCTGTACTCAGCATAGGGACAAACAATAATTACGAAAGCCAATAAACATTTATCCAACTTTAATTCTTCGTGTCGCCTACATCATTTAATGGACATTTGAAGTGTTTTGTGAAATGGACTGAGTCTTCGGATGACATAAAAGAGCCAAGTGAATTAGTGATAATTTAAATGTGAACAGCATTAACTTTACACCAAAATTACGACGCATTCTAAACATTGCTCAAGGGTTTATTATCTCTGGAGTTACATCGTGCAGTTGTTGAATACGCGACGTAGCGACGACTTGACGACGGAATAATAACTGACAACTTAATATCCTCGCAAAATTCATAATGTGGAGTCGGCTTAGGTGATGGAATGATGATTCAAGACACTATTTTTTAACCTTTGAATAACCATTCAGAAACCGGGCATAAGAACTATAGTCAGGAAGTTCGCGTAAACTGAAGGGTCTGTCGAGAACACGCAAGGGACTTTTGGTTATTTCAGGTCAATGAAGGCATTGCGCTATCGAGTGGTGCAGTGCATTTATAAGAGAAGAAGATCAACAGACAACGAACACAATTGCTTTAGTTACAAGCAAGGGCGGCGTACACACTCCTGTTTGCTGCCCCATCAAGATATTGCTACCAGTTTCGAGATACAAGTATCTGAAAATAACCAATCCACACTAGGAGGTTTTTTTCTTAATAGTTACAGATTGGCGTTGTCGTGATCGACGGACGCCGTTTCACGTCATCTCGACCGGGACACCCATCACCATCTAGCCGAGAGAGAACAGCGCCACAACATATAGCTCAAAAAAATCCGTAACGAATACAGCGGTCCTTTTTTGCGCTTATGAATTCGAAGAATGATACCGCATTCACTAGTCTGTTATTTTAAAAATAGAACTTTATTAAGCACTGTTGATTGTGTATGTGCTTTGTGGATACATATTCAGAAAGCACGCTGTTAACCATTCTATATGTAACTGTGCACGGCATGTGATTTCTGTTTGTTTACTCCTACCGAGAATGAGGTACCCACATCTATCACGCACTTAAGAATAAACAGTGCTCGAAACAGGCAGTAGTGTCAGTTAAAGTACTACTTTAAAATTGCAGTCTAAAGGAAACGATTTCATTCTTCAAATTCATCAAGGCCGTGCTGCCCACTTATAAGAATGCAATCAAGGAACTATTCCAGATCGAAAATTGGCAGCCTAGACGAAATTCTGTGATCAAGTTCTCCTAACCTTCTTTCTTTCTTCGTTTTCTACATATTTTGTGTTATTTTCCGTCTCTGAATTTCCTCTCTGTTACGGTTTCCCTAAAACAACTTTCCATGCCAATTGCTTTTCTTACTACTTAATTTCTTCTGTCTCACCACTTTTCATTTAGTTCCACTTTCTGCTTATTTAGATTTCCTGTAGTTCACTTTTCACAACCGTGTAATCCTGTGCTGCACACACAAAATTTCAGGAAATTCCTCCCCAATCCTGACGCAAACAAATGATAACAGAGAAGGTTCGCCTCTGCCAACCTACCTCTGATGTTTTCTCATTTACAGTGTAACCTCATACTGTCTTTCCTTCCAGTTTGAGTAAGTTAGTTGCATGTTCCACTGATCATTTTGCATGATTGATCGTAATGATATGGAAGAAGTCATTTTACATTCTCATTGCAAATTAATTTCTATACATGGTTACATTCTAAAAAATTTTAAGACTTTTATTAAAAAAAAAAGACGATATACAGATGTGAGTACTTCCTAACCATCACCTTTTACTCATTATATTAATAGATATTATTCTGAGGAATAGGAGGAGTTGTCTAGGAGAATCTTTCTCCGTCTGTTTTCAAATTTTACCTCGCTCTCTGTCAGACATTTTATATCACTGGGTAAGTGACCAAAATTTTTGTTACAACATTTTGGACCCCTTTCCAAGCCAAATACAAACTTAATATGAAGTAATGAATATCATTTTTCCTTTCTAAATTCTAATTATGCACATCATTGTTACTTTTGAACTCTAGTGAATTACTTACAAAAAAGCTTCACCAGGAAATAAACATACTGTGAAGCAGTAATCAGAATGCCCAACTCCTTGAACAGATGTCTACAAGATGATCGTGGGTGAGCACCACTTATTATTCATACAGCATGTTTCTGCGCAGTTAAGACTTGTTTTCTTAAAAATGCGTTACCTAGAACATTACTGCATATAACGTCATTGAATGAAACTACACAAAGTAGGTCAACTCACTGATTTGTCTCTCCCCAGATATTCAATGATTCTAAGTGCAAATGTAGATGAACTGAGTCTTTGTAGGAATTCGAAAATGTCTTTTTCTGTTTTAAGTTCTCATCAAAATGTACACATAAGAATTTTGCATTTCCCGCCCTGTTTATTATTTTTTCACTGTGGGTTAACGTATCATTGTACAGTACCCCGAGATGTGCAAAACTGAATATGAAGACCATTCACAGGAAAACCGTCAATGATACCTTTAAGAACTTTGTTTACCATTTCTTCTGTTTCTGGGATACGCTTGGATTGACGTTAAGCAAGAAGATACAGTCCTGCCTACTGCTGTCCCTGGAGTTTACATTAGTTTTATTTATCCTTTAACGACATTACGTGTAATATTCGTTGTCTGTTCCAATCGCCGGCAGGTCGAAATTTTCCTTGCTCCCTACCAGAGAAGCAATGTCTTAGGCACATTTCAGCGTAGGTGCTGGGTCTCCTACACTTAACACCTTTGCTGCGGTTTTCTTTCACTTATTGTATCGTCGACGTACACGTCACGCAGTAGTGGTGGTAAGAGATTTCTTGTTTCCTATCTTGTAGATGTTACAGATTACTCTTTTGTCTTTTTACCTGTTAAATGTATTTGGACATTTTAGACGAAATGAAGGGACTTTGATACCTTGCAAGCAAAAAACACACGGTGGACGAAAGAAGAAAAACATGAAAAGCTTGCTTTCCTCGTCAAAAGAAGTGTACTAGTTTCAACATCAGCCTTTTTTGTATTCGGAGTACAGCATTTTAAGGATAAGAATCATCAACAGTGAGAAAACCGGAAGAGAAGATAATTGAATCGATTGGAATGTGAAGGTCGACAGTTAAGAAATGGAGAGATTTTACTGACAGTCGGCGAAAAAAGTAATAAGCGGAAAACACTGGCAATAAGGAGGAGGGCAGAAGTCGTGTTAAGACATGGGAAAAATACTTACACGATACTAGAGGGAGACTTAGGGGTTTAAACTGCTTGGTGATGACAAAGATTGAAATACGCCCAACACATAAATAAGGACGTTGTCTGTAAGTCATACTTTAAGGTGATGAGTTTGGTATAGGGTTGGAAGTCGCGGCGGACTGCTGTAAACCAACCAGAATCATGACTAAAAAAATCATTTCTTGTATCAGTGAGTATTTAAATAAAAGAAATGATTCCATTTATTCGTATGTTGATTTATTATGCATGTCGACTGAATATTTTGGCCGATGAAAACCATATAAACGAATAAGTTCCACTATACCCTTTTTTTAAACTTGAATAAGCATTGAATTTACAGAGATTTTTCTTCGATGTTCCAACTAAATGTCACTTTTTGTGACGTTCAAAGCTTTTGTAAAACCCAATTATAATAGCTGCATCGGCTTTGGATGTCCTTGACTATCTAATCACAGGGTACGATTCATATGAACAATGGTTTTCTAAAAATGACACATTCACGAACATGTTTGCCACAAAAATTATTCTATACTATGATTTATTCGACATCTGTTACGTCACGATGTATGATGGCTACAATTTACAAACAAATTCTTAAAAAGAAGAGCTCTATCGTTTTGTCTCGTGGTTGTTTCATTACTTAAGCTTTTCTCCCTGGCATTGTTTTGTCACTGAATTCGTATGTCGTAGTTAATTAATTATTTTTACACTGGCACCAGTCCTGAAGGAGGGTAGCATGGAAGACCTGTCAATAGTGGTAGATGGGAAAAGATAACACCTTTCTGTAACGAGCCCGCTATAGACTTCGTAGGAAATGTAAGGTCTTCCTCTACATTTCAGACCGTTAGGCACGTAACACCGTAGTTAGCTTTGAGTGCATCACGAAGGGAGGTGTGGGCTGAGGAAGTGAATGAAAATGAGGCCTTGGGTCGGAATGCAGGGTAATCAACTAATGGCGGGGCTTTTTGAGGGAGTAATCTGTCTGCGTCAAACGATTGCCCGGCGTCGGACCGTAATGTCGAAAAGATCAGGTTCCGATAGGAACCTACGTCAAGTGCGTGACGCTGATGTGAAGGCTAACACCTCCACATGCGAATAGCTATCTGCGGTTAAACAGTCACTTGTCGTATAGATAAAAGTGGGTCGTTTCCACGTATATCCAACAGAGATTTGAGCAATAGCACCTATTGTGGGGAGGGGGGAGAGAGTACAAACTGTTCATTATGTACCAGCATCATTATCTACTATAGAAGATGTAATAAGAATGATCAGGTGATAGGCAAAAACGTACGTTATAAATTTTAAGGAAGGCTATATCAAGAGCTCGATTGTTAATGGCACAAGGAAATTACGAAATTCACCATTTACAATAGGGATTAATATAAAAAAATATTACAAGTACGTTGACTGTAGTAATTATACTACAGGTTTTATTGCCTCCAATTAGAATCCGAGATCTTCTAGTTAAGTTTGAATAAATATCCTTATTGCTGTTCCGAACAACATGTATAAGGTACCAATGTAATTGTGATTTATTTAGAATAATCATTTTTATGCTAAGACGGCTGAAGTAATAGATGGTAGAGTATAAACTTATTTATGAGTTAGCGGCTTTCGTATTGATTTACATTTCCTCTATTGGTACTTAATAGTTTATTTACATTATTAACAGTAACAAGCGTTTTTTGGCTTCAGTTAATTACGTAGAATAATGAAAACACTTCTAGCAGTAATTGAAATAGCAGCTTAAACAATGAAGGTCGTTCTATTTGGTAAAGAACTTTATTAAGTACGCGACTTGTTTCTGTCTTTATACTAGTAAGTCTCAAACTGTCATTGTTAATACATAATAAGATGGATATACAGGGTGAACATTAAGAAAAAGATAAGCTTAAAATGTGCTGCAGATAAGCAAGTTAAGTAACAAAACTAGTAGAAGTCAAGTGGATTTGAGAAGTTATGTGCCCACGAGAGCTTGAGAAAAATGGGCGTGTTATGATTATAAGTACCCTACAGTTCGATATAGTAAAAGTATTCGCATGCATTGTTAAGAAGAGTTTAATTTGTCATGTCAGATGTTTCGATTTGCATATTTTCCAATAGCAGGTTGATAGTAACTTCTTACAGTTAATGAAAGTGTAAAACAGTTGCAGTGGACGGGGCGTCCGCCCCCGGTAGCTGAGTGGTCAGCGCGACAGACTGTCAATCCTAAGGGCCCGGGTTCGATTCCCGGCTGGGTCGGAGATATTCTCCGCTCAGGGACTGGGTGTTGTGTTGTCCTAATCATCATTTCATCCCCATCGATGCGCAAGTCGCCAAAGTGGCGTCAAATCGAAAGACTTGCACCAGACGGGCGGTCTACCCGACAGGAGGCCCTCGTCACACATTTTTTTAGTGGATGGGGCGCCAAGTCGGGTGTAAAGTTACGTCCTCCAATGTGCAAAAGTTAAAACACAGGAAGCTGTAGAGGGCGCTAACGTTGCTTGCACGCATCATGCATTGCTTGCAATAGCCTGTTTACGAACATTTACAAGTAGATACAGCTACTACCTAACCAAAACATTGTTGCACTTGGCCTTCCGAAGCCGTCATCGAAAACACACTGTGAGTTACAGCAAACAGGTAAAGTGGTGACTAAGGAAAACGAATCACTTTCTGAATGATGTCAAGAAAGTTGTGCGTATACTACCAACTGGTACAACGTTTCCTTCGGATGTACCACGATAGACACTCACGATAAGCCAACCGAAGCACCCTCACTCCCAGGTCTAGTAATACTGTGGTCGGCCAATACGAACTTTCGGAGTCTTTTAAGGGAAAATGTCTATAAACGGGTCTGCAGATGTTCAACGAACCAGTGTTGATCAGGGTGTATTGCCCGTTGACCTTGGGTCTCTTCAGGTGGGCGTAAATTTCTAGTTCATATACGTCCATAAAGAATCCCTTTTTCAATGTATGAAGGATTACGAGATTTTTCGATAGTGTGCACCATATGACTGTCTTATCTGAGGTAACTTACGGAGGTGGGTTTACTTCCTATGTTCGTAGGATGTAAATGGTCCTGTATCACCATCTCCCTGTCATCATTTTACCGAAACCACAAAGGTCATACTATTCATGCATTCGAGATATTCAACTACAGTTGACACAGTGGCACCGGTTATAGCCCACAGCAAGAAAATGATACATTTTGCATTGGACACTGGAACCTACGGTAGTTCGTTTCTTTATTAGTCGCTAGCTCCCTTAAAACTTGGTTCCGACCCCCCCCCCCCTCCTTCTCCGCTGTTACTAGTAAAATTCACAAGTCATCTTACAAAGGCGAATATGCCGAGCAATGTTTTCCCATCAGCGTTAAACCATTCGGAATCTTCATACATCGAAAGGTATTCAGAGTGATTTAAAGCTTGAATTACTTGGATAATACCGGGTTTCTAATTACTTGAAAGACCATAAGTTAATTAATCCGAAGAAACAAATCATTTTTAGCTCTTCTCATGGCCGGTTCACAGTGACTACACAGTCCAGTTCTGAAAAATGTACGAACACGCAAGTCCATACTTACATTACGGCTTATCTTAGAAGATAGACTGAAAGATAAACAAAGCTACGTCTCAAGCATTTGTAGACTTCGAGAAAGCGCCTGGCAAAATTGACTGGAATACACTCTTTGAAATCCTCACGACGACAGGCGTAAAATACGGAGAACGATAAGTTAGCTACGATTTGTACAAGTATCGAAGGCCACGGAAGGGAGGCAGAGCGAAACAGGGTTGTAGGCTCTTCCTGATGTTATTCAGTCTGTACAATGATCAAGCAATAGAGGAATCCAAGGAGAAGTGCAGAAAGGTTGAGGTTTGTATGTGACATTGTATTTCTGTCAGAGACCGCAATGGACTTGAAAGAGTAGTTGAATGGAATAAGTAGTGTCTTGAAAAGAGATTTTGAGGTAATCTTCCACAAAAGTAAAAAAAGGCTAATGAGATGTAGTCGAATGGAATCAGGTGACGCTGATAGAATTAGACAAGGAAACTGGACACTAGAAGCTGTCAAGAAGTTTTGTGTTCCCGCATCCAAAAACTAACGACGGCCCAGCCAGAAAGGTTATAAATGCAGACTGATAGTAGCAAGAAACACGTTTCTGAAATAGAGAAATCTGACATCGAGTACAAATTTAATTTTTAGAAAGTCGTTCCTGAAAGTATTTGTACAGAATGTAGCCTTCTAGAAAACGAATCAAGCAGTTTACACAAACAGGGAACAGAAGCTTTTTGAATCGAGGTGCTACAGGATAATGTAGAAAATTCGATGGGTAGATCGAATAACCAATGAGAAGAGCTAGATCGAATTGGCCAAAACAGGAATTTGTGGCACCACTTGACGAAAAGAATGGCACTTCATAGGACACATCCTGAGGCACCAAGGAAGCGTTAATTTACTACTGGAAGGGGGTGTGGTGACTAAAAATTGTAGAGGGGGACTAAAACTTGAAAACAATAAGAAATTTTAAGTGGATGTAGGCTGCAGAGACGAAGAGGTCTGCAAAAGATAAACTAGCGCGGAGAGCTGCATCAATCCAGTCTCCGGACAAAACAACACCACCACCACCACCACCACCATCACAGAAACAGCAACAACATCAACAACAACAGGATACGTCACTTTGGAACTCTTACGAAACTGTATTAGCAAAAGAGCCAGAGTAATTGTCTATGATTATTCACAGTTTTCGTGGAGAACGGCGCAAGCCAAGAGACAAACTGCTCACTCATGCAACGTACGTACTAACTTCTAATGTATACTAGCGATAGATTTAATTACTTTTTTTGTCTGAGGGACAGGCTAATAAAGTAATGTGCTACGTCATGTAATCAGGTAGGACGACTAAGTATGTTGTTTCAAAGTATTTGTGACAGATGTCTAGAGGTGACAGAACACGTCACAGAGACATCTTTTGTTGGAGAGAAATGTTCGCCGATGCTACCCGGGGATGGCAAGCGTCGTCTAAGACTGCTTATCCTCCGAGAAACGATGGGGAGTAGGCACTGTGGCACGTTCGTATGCAGTGTGTGTTGCTTCTTACCCAGCGATCTGATTCATGCTAAAGGCGATAATTGGAATAAAACTGAAGTTCATAATTCGCTTCTAAAACATCTTTCTCCACTTAGAAACACACATTATGATGATTTTCTTATGTGGTCGAGCGGTTCTTGGCGCGTGAGTCCAGCTACGTTCGCAGGTTCGAATCCTGCCTCAGACATGGATGTATGTGATGTCCTTAGGTTAGTTAGAAGTATAGGGGGCTGATGACCTGAGATGTTAAGTCCCATAGTGCTTAGAGCCATTTGAACAGCTTTGATTTTCTTGTTGAAAATCACTATCAGTTTAGTGGGGTAGGTAGTATGCTGCACAGATGGTTAGTAGATCGTGCTAGTTGGATGAAATTCGTCGCCCCAGGGCCGGCGAACACTACTACATGTCTCTTAGCGTTGCTGGGAAGATTTAGTGTGGTGTCACCGCCAGACACCACACTTGCTAGGTGGTAGCCTTTAAATCGGCCGCGGTCCGTTAGTATACGTCGGACCCGCGTGTCGCCACTATCAGTGATTGCAGACCGAGCGCCGCCACACAGCAGGTCTAGAGAGACTTCCTAGCACTCGCCCAGTTGTACTGCCGACTTTGCTAGCTATGGTTCACTGACAAAATACGCTCTCATTTGCCGAGACGATAGTTAGCATAGCCTTCAGCTACGTCATTTGCTACGACCTAGCAAGGCGCCATTACCAGTTACTATTGATGCTGTAAAACATGTACCGTCAAAAGCGATGTTCACCATTTATGAATTAAAGTTAAGTATTCCAGCAGCTACGTACGTTTTTTGTGTCTCATTTCCTTGACCTGTTCCAGACCTCACGCCAGCCTGCGTGAGCTAAAACGCGTGCCTTTCGGCTTCCTCTCATAGTGGGTTGGCTGCATTGCCAATCCACAACATTTCGTCTCTAAAAAAAAATTATTGCCCATGACGTGACCTGTCACCCTTAGGCGTTTGTCGCAAAGACTTTGAAACATCCTGTATAAAACACTTTTAAGACAATAATTTGCAGCTGTTAAATACTTATAATTTGCAGCTGTTCACTACTTCTGACCGAATTGTCTTCTACGAATGCGTTCTTTTCAATAGTGTCTACAATGGGCGAAGCAAGTAAACCAACATCACTTTCAGTACCCAACTGCGTGCCAATTCGTCTACTGGGGCAACATCTCGGCATAACGAGACGGGAAGAAGTGACTGCACCTCAAAGACAGCAACAGTGACGAGCGAATCTCGTGTGCCCAGTTAAGGGCAACATTTATTCATCTGGAATTATTTACTAAAATCACGATAAAGTCAAACGAGCGTGGCCAGAGATGAGTTTAGAGATGTTTATTTTCTACTTGGGTTTGACCTGCGTTATTATTGACATGTTACTGCAGGAACAGCGGCTCAGTTGAGGAACAGTGGTTTCGTATTAGAGATATAATAAATGTATTATCTGGTAATTGATTCGTGGAAACACGAAGAATGTAAATCAGAATGACAATCTATTGTCTGAAATCGGCTTTCTCATTCTCTTGACCACCGTACTGCAACACTCTCTCCGTAACATATTTTCTTCTCTGCGTTTACGCCAGGGCTGTGCAAATACCGTTTCCCGAGCGCCGGCGCTCGCCAATGCCCTCAAGGTCTGCCCACAGCTCTCCGTCACCCCGCCAGCCAGCTGTACACCCACCATGTACTCGCCTAGACACGCACGTCACAGCACTGCGCAGAGTCACTCGGGCCGTTTACTTCCTGTCTTTTCTATTGTCTGCGTAGGTACAGCGTTCGGTGTTTGTGAGAAAACAGAACTAGTGGGTGGAAAATGGCTGGGGAGGAGTTAAAATCGTTGAAACGAAGGTCCTTTGAACCCATACTTGTTAATCCAATGTGGGAAGAAGAGTGCTTTTTTTGTTGGAACGCAAAGCGGACCTCAGTGTTTAATTTGCAATGTAACATTGTCTTCAAGGAAGAAGTACAATGTGAAGCAACATTAGCAAGTGCTTCATGAGAAGGATATAGTCGGTTTTAATAATGAAGAAAGAAAAGCCAAACTTATCGAACTGAAGCAGAAAAAGGAGAAAGACGGACATATAATAAGTACAGATGGTTACGACATTGAGTAACATTATTACTGTTACTAATAATACGTTATGTGCATTTTCCGTCACTTTTACGTTCTCCTGTAGGTATTTACAGGACGAAAACCTCATCATCCACAACGATCCAGCGATGACAGTAAGCTATGTGAGCCATGGCGGGACCGGCACCAGTAGTATCTGTGACATGAGTACTATCGATTTCCTAGTGCAGGGGTTTGTCTTTGGGCTTGGGCCGGCTCGAGATATAAGGGAGTTCCGACCGCGAGTAGAGAGAGAGAGAGAGAGAGAGGGAGAGAGAGATGACACAACGCTTTGAAAACGGAACGCGGCGGTACGCGAGTCGGCGATTGGCTGTCGGACAGAAGCGAAGACGGCGTGCCTGAGGCCGGGCGGCGGTTGTCACGTGGTTGTACTGGAGGCGGCGGGAGTTGGCCGGCGCTGTGCATTCTCCAGCAACCTCGTGAGCTGTGGATGTACCTGATTCCTTGGAGGGACACGCTGTTATGGTCTTGCGAAGTGATGGTCTGACGTCTTCGCAAAATCGCCCCAGCATCAAGACACCCAGTTAAGTACGCTAACTAATACGAGCGCTTAGTTAACTGTGATTGTGATCGCTCTTGGTGCAGTAAGACGTTGCAAGACGTGTGATGTTTGTTAGATTTTTTTTGAGGCCACTTACTAAGCGTATGCTCTGCTTCCGCATAATATTGATTTATTCTATTGAATGTCGGTTCTTGTGAGCCAGTTCATTTCCCACTCTTTGTGTTTGTTTATCAAGTACTGCTGCACTTAAAGGAAGCACTTTCGAGTGAAATTAGTTGTTTTTCAGCCTTGATTTTATAGAGTTAATTTACTGGTCAATCTTAAATATTAAAGTTAAGAAAAGTTTTTCTGCCTCCTGTTGTCGGTGTGGTCTGTGTTTTAGTGAGCTGAGGCAGTGGGAAACCGAAGCACTGGGCTTCCCTTTAGATTACAAGTTTGGCTTACGGGCAGTGAACTTCGCCTGAGCTCGTGTGGTCCTCTTCGGTAGCGTTTGCTTGGTTCACATTTTGGTGGTTTACTCGACGTGGGGTTGCAAACGGAGCACGTCTTGGTTCGAAGTATTACTTCGCGCAATCGGTTCCACCGTTCGTGGTTAAACTTCGGCCTTACAAGCTTGGGCCTTGCTTCTGTTACAAAATTACAACTGTACAAAGTTATAAGTTCCATGCCCTAAAGGTTCATCTTACAAGTCAATGGGCATTTGAATAATTTCGTGGTTCGCTTTACAAGATTGCCCAAGTTATGTTCAATAAATATGTTTTAAGTATTCGTGTTGAAGTTGAGGCTGTGCGTCAATTGTCATTTTACATTTAATATCAAAGTTTGGGATTGAAAGGGTCTTAAATAATGTGTCGTAACTAGAGCTGTTTTGTTAAAGTTATGATTAAATTCAGCCTTTGTGGCTTTTTTCAATTTTGGTGGAAGATTGTGAGCTAATGATTTATTAACGTATTTATGATTTTACGTAATGAGAGTTTCTTAAATATTTTGCCTGAGTGGCGGTTCTCAATGTTTATAGGAGAGTTATTAACCTGCTTATGATTTTACGTAACGAATGTCTCTTATATAATCTTGCCCAAGTCGCGCCTGTCAAATTTTATGTGAGATTGTTTTGGAGAGCTAATAAACCCATTAGAATTGACATGTTCGCTTTATTGGGTCAGCCCTTCCACCCCCTTTAGATTTAAAGGTTAAACAAAACAGGTGTTAAGTATAATCGTTCCACTGTCATGGAGCTCTTAAAGTAGCTAAAGCAGCATGGCTCTTCGTCGATGGAGAAATTGTGAAAGAATCTTTTGTTGCTGCCACAACAATTTTGAGGCCAGCAAGTCTTCCCGTTTTTGAAACCGTTGCTCTTTCACGGAGAACGGTTTGGAGGCGCATTGAATAAATGGCACATGATGTGGAAGCTCAGTTGAGAAGCAGAATCAAAGATCGGTTTGCTTTCCATTAGCGTTGGATGAAAGCATTGATGTATGTGATGTTGCTCGACTTGCAGTCTTTTTATGAGGAGTTGATGCTCAGTTTATGTGGTTGAGGAGCTCCTCGATCTAGTGTCAATGCATTACACAACAATGGATGACTATATATTGTCATTCGTAGAAAATATAATAGAGAAATACTAGCTATGTTGGGAAAAACTTACATCAACTGCAACAGACGGGAATCCCGTTGGGTTTGGTCATAAGTCTGCTATCGTTGAAAGCTGTCGGTGTCCAGCAGGAACTATTAACAGTACATTACGTTCTTCACCGCTTCACCGTGTTAATGTGCTAGCAAAATGTGCCAAACTAGTTGGCGTCATGGACGTGGTTATAAAAAAAGTTAACATTCTCAGATCGCACAGTTTGGGACGCAGACACTTCAAATCGTTCCTTGCGGATCTCGAGTGTGAATACGGCGATGTTCCATATTTTTGTGAAGTACGCTGGTTGAGTCAAGGTGTCGTTTTAGAAGGATTTTTTTTAATTTACGTAAAGATATAGCGCTATTCATGGGTGCAAAATGAAAACCGGTGAAAGAATTGGACGACCCACAGTGGATTTTAGATCTTGCTTTTTAACTGACGTAACCAAACATCTGAATCGCTTGAATGTAGCTTTGCAAAGTAGAAATAAGGTAATCAGCGATGTGTTTGACACTATTTTGGCATTCAAGAGAAATCTGCTTTTGTGGGCAAAGCAACAGTGAGAAATGTCGTGTGTACACTTCCTGAGCCTTGCACTAGTTGTTAGTGAAAACAATTTGGAACAGAAGAGGCTCAAAACACATTTTGATGGGTTTGTGACGGTGCTAGTCTGTCGAAGGCATTTTTGATAGTATATTTGAGGACTTGAATCGATTGGAATACGATGTCAACCGTTTTGCGACTCCTTTTGCAGTTAATGTTGAAAATGAGCCTTCTCATATTCGGTTGGAACTCATTGACTTTCAATGCAATCGTGTGCTGAAGGAGAAGTTTCGCATTGTAGAAACCTTAGAAAGCTTCTACAGATATTTTCCACGTGAACAGTTACCATTGTTATCTAAAATAGCTGCTCATGCGTGTAGTTTTTTGGAACAACATACTTCTGCGAATGTGTTTTCTCCATAATGAAACTGACAAAGTCGAAGCTTAGAAGTAGTCTTACTGATGTTCATCTGATTGGTGCAGTGCGCCTAATGACCAGTAATTTCACACCAAATATCGAGATGCTAGTTGAAAACCATTGTACAAACCTCCAGGAAGATGTAAATTAATGCGTATGTCCTATTCGTACGTAGTACCTCTCCTCTGAATTACACACGTCTGTGTAAATATAACGTAACATTTACAATGCAAATGTGTTCGTTTCTTAATCCTTTACGTCTGTATCCTATTTGTGGCCATGAAAGCAGAGCATGTTACAATGGCCAACCGTGGCATGGCACAGGATACACAAACTTCGGGTAAGCACATTTTACACTTACCTCCCTCACGTGCATGTTGTGCCACATGTCACTGGCCTCCCGATAACTGTGTATGTGTGCCGAGTTCAAAAATGGTTCAAATGGCTCTGAGCACTATGGGACTTAACATAATATGAGGTCATCAGTCCCCTAGGACTTAGAACTGCTTAAACCTAACTAACCCAAGGACATCACACACATCCATGCCCGAGGCAGAATTCGAACCTGCGACCGTAGCGGTCGCGCGGTTCCAGACTGAAGCGCCTAGAACCGCTCGACCGCACCGGCCGGATTGCGCCGAGTTCACGGACGCCACATATGCATGAAACGACCTCGGACGTATGTGTGTTCCACCTGCATTACGTACGTTAGCTTGTTCATACTCAGCGGTGTGCGCAAAGCGCTGTCACAGCGGCACGGTTTGCCCCCGTGAAGTGTGCATACCCAAGCGGCCAGCCACATCGCACATTTCTGCTACCCGCACTACGTGCCCTCACAGCTGCTCAGCATTGCCTTCGAGGTTCACGGTGCCCGCGGGAAACCAAGCGGGCAGCTCTCGTGCCCACCCCTGGTTTACGCTTACGAGCGAGATGGCATATGGGTAAGACACTGGTCTCGTATCTGGGAGTGCTGTGGTTCAGACCCTGTCCATAGATCCAGCAAATGCTGCGATGGTTTCTCTATAAAGGACATAGGGGACTGATGACCTCAGAAGTTAAGTCCCGTAGTGCTCAGAGCCATTTATTTTGTAAAGGATATGGCGAATACCCTTACTGTGTTTTCCCAACCCTACCTCTAAAGACATCGTCGTCGACGGGACGTTAAAGCTCATTCTTTCTTCCTTTTTCTTTTCTGTTATTCTTTTGGTAAGTAAGAGAGCAGAACATGCGATTATCATTGATACAAGGAAACCGGAACCGGTGCTGGAATCCTTTAAACAAGAAATTCATTCGCCCAATCGAAGTAATTTTGCTGGCCAGTTGCTTATGACTTAAGATTCTGTAATTTTATTTTACTTTTATCTCGACTACCTCTATTCAAGTATCGTAATTGTTTGGTGCCTCATATTTAACACAGAATGAATAACCATAATCTGGTATTTAAATCAGAAACTTACTCCCGTATATTCAGGGGCCCTGTGCAATAACATTCGCTCAATATCTGGAATGCACAGTGATTTCATCTATTAATGACGGCTTAAAATCGAGGCGAAACGCAATTAGACCACATATTTGCGGTTTCCATATCCGCCGCATTGATAATTCAGCCGTCCGAGCGCATTTTATGGCAGTAGGCTTGATTTTGCGTTCTGCCTGCTGTTCTGATCTTCTGCTCCCGATCCAAAACAATGCACAGTGGTTCGGCTACGTTTGAAAGTTCTCACAAACTTCACGTTTCAGGTAGGTTTCACTCATTAATGGGACCTTCAGGTTCTTATAACGATAGATCTGGTGGCTATGAAGAAAAGTCAGTCATAAAGTTACAAGATAAACACGTGAAAAGTACTGACAGGAGGCATTTGACTGAGACTTGTGTTGAGGTAACTCACAATTACAGTGTCGGTGTCGAATCATGGAGATCCATTTCTGGCAACACATTTATTTCCGCTCCCTAAAGTATTCACTAAACATTCTGCACTTCAAGAATTTCCCTTTAACCCCTTTCAGACTGCCGGCCTATGTACCACAACCTTTCTTCCCTGCGGTTCTGTGGACAGAGCAGAATACCTCTGGTACCTGTCTGCGTGGTGTCCTGTTGGCAAATAGGATACGTTGCTGCAAACGGTTTTAGATGTACTCGTGCACTCTGGCAGAGTTTACCAAGGAGTATCATTAGACTGAATTTCTCCCAATTATGAATAATTTCTCTAGATCCCCTGAGTAGTCTTTTAAAATATTATTCTTCATCATGTGTTCCGACTGTTGTCATATTCGGACACCGGAATTAAGTGTAAAAGCTTTGTGACTGATATGGCTCTGTAAAAATTAATTTACTGTAGAACATCTGCACTCAAAGTCACCAAATAAGATTAATAATATATACAAAAATATTTCTTGCAGTGAAGTCCATCATAACGCCCTATCGCATTTACTGTACTTGTTTGGATTAAATAAAATATTCCATTGTTTTGTAATAATCGATATTACTCGCTTCGGCTGTATAGTGCTCAATAAAACTTTGGAAGACTACTGTAAAATTTAGTCTACGATATTGGAGGTCTCATTGACCTAGGCACCTCGTGCATTGTACAGTTAGAGTCCATATACTGGACGGTGTTTACTACTGACATCCTTTGTGGCCGTTTCCCAGTCATGCAAACACACCGCTGCTGCAGCGGCACACCGCGAGCAGTCCATTATAAACAACAGTTTCATTCAGTTTGTGTTCAGCACTGCATTAACGTGCCATGTAGAGGCATACAACACTTTGATGGACTCAGGGTAGTGGCTTTACTTTCAGCAGGTCATACACATCAAGATGTTGCCGGTCGGTTTCATGTCACCCAAAGTGCTGTGTCTGAGGTGTGGAGAAAGTGCACAGAGACGGGAAATGTGAACGATACACCTCGCAGCGGACGTACTCATAAGACAACACCAATTCAGTATCGTTTTCCCAAATTTCGGCTCGCAGGCACCCAACGTCAGTTGCCAGAAAAACTGGAAATGACTTCTCCCGGGGAACAGGGATTCGTATCTCAGACCAGCAGTGCGCAGAAGGCTGCATCAAGGTGGTCTTCATTCCAGAAGATAACTGAGAATTGTTGCACTGAACCAACGGAACCGACGCCATCGTAGAACCTGAGCACTTACACATCAACATTGGAATTGAGTAACGTCATGTTTGCGCACGAGACGAGGATTTGTTTGCAACCGGACACAAGACTTGTTAGGGTTTGAAGAAGCGGTGGACGACACCAGGAACATCGATACGTTCAGGAAGTCCATCCGTTTGCAGGTGGAAATGTAATGATGGGACGGCGGATCCATCTAACTGCCATCTACGGCAATTTGGCCAAGCCCCGGTACCTCCGAGGGGTCCTACAGACGTTCATAAGACGGCTCTGAGTGCTACGGGACTTAACATCTGAGGTCATCAGTCCCCTAGAACTTAGAACCACTTAAACCTAACTAACCTAAGGACATCACACACATCCATGCCCGAGGCAGGATTCTAACCTGCGACCGTAGCGATCGCGCGGTACCAGACTGAAGCGCTTAGAACCACTTGGCCACACCGGTCGGCGTTCATAAGATGCTACAGACGTGAAGTCGATGACAACTTCATCCTAGTCGATGACAATGCAAGACCGCACCGTACTCTAGCAGTGTCTCGGTATCTTCAAAGATGAAACATCAACGGAATGCATTGACCAGCACAGTCTCCAGTGATGAATACAAGTGAGCATACATGGAACCTGCTGAAGGCGGCCATTGAAGAGCGTCCGAATCTACATGACAATCATCAGGACGTCACTGAAGCTGCCACTGAAGTGTGACACCTCATGCCCCAAGATAAACTTGATGAGCCCATCCAGAGCATGCTTGGAGGAGCGGAAGAACTCATCCATGTGCCGGGAGGATGTACTCACTACTAAAGACTGCTAATGTACATCATGAGATAAAGGTTATCATTGTTTTAGTTTTCAAGATGTACGCTTACGAGACAGCTTGCTTTGTTTTGTAATTGATTTTTTCGTGAAGAACCAAAATCGTTCTTGTTTCCAGAAGGAATTATATTTGTTTTTTAATCAGGTATTGTAGAACTTCAATGGGTTTACTAAAAGAAATCACTGTAGCAAACTCTGTGATATTTCAAACTTCCGCTGAGGTTCATATTTTTCAAGTGAGTGTTATATTAATAATAAAGCTGCTCGCTTCGTAACCAACACGTTGTGATTTTACTGCTTCCTGTTATCCCTATCACATGACGGTCGTGGCTAATCGCCACAACATCTGTTGTTACTCGAAAGTGCCGTGGTGCCCTGTCGTCATTCTCTGGGTTATTCAAGCTGTGTCAATGAAATGACATTTACTGTTAAAGCTTACATACGCACAGGTTCATTTAAGAGGTTCATAAAAATTTTCACAAACTGTTTCCGAACTCCACTATTCTTCAAACAAGTAGACACAATTTGGTAACAAAATGGTGGTCGAGTGGCGATGTCTCTAATTCTAAACGTAACCCTAAACCTGAAAGATGCCACTACCTTGTAAGTTTACATGTCAGTGTATAGCAAGTTATGACACTGGTTTTAACGCCTTGAAAATGTTCCCTTTGCTTAAATTTCATGAAGAAGTAAACAACAATGGAATATAACTGCTTTTGATGAAATGGGGGTAAGTGAGCGAATTTTCATATCGCAACGGAGCAATAAACTGGCCTTTAACATAAATAAAATTAGAGTAAATTGCAACCAATATCCTCACCTGACCTAAATGCCCCTATCAGTGCAAAGTTTAATTCACTGGTAAGGGATACTTTCCAAGCAGATGCAACTGCACACATTGTGTTCCGACACCTAATGAAAGAAAAATTATTCATCTGAACGTGAAGTCTCGAGTATTCGTTGCTACAGATCCTAAACCAAAGTTCTCTGTGACTTGCAGCCATCTAAAATTGTACGTAAAATCTGAAAATATTGATATTGCAGCAGATAGCTTCTAGAAAGGTCAATCCTGCTGAAAGTAATGTATTTCAATTAGCCTTGTACGTAGTGCACATATGCGAAAGTGCGTTAAAGTTCCTAGGGTTTCGAATGACTTCGCGAGGAAAATAATTCACGAGAAATTTGAGATTACATTCAGCTATTATTAAGAAAATAGATACGAAAGCTCACGAATAAACATATGACTGACCTGTATCGGAAAAAGTTGCTGTACAGTCCCAAACATTTACAAAAATAGAAACAACGTCGTATCCTTTTTGAGCCCCATAATATTATTTAGTGAATGGGAAAGTAATGTGAAAGACTACCCATACGCTTGGATAACTCAGTGAAAAGTAAATACTGATCCTTGCACATTGAAAGACACAAACCGAACCAGGAGCTACAGCACCTGGATGAGAATAACGAAGTCAGTGGCAGCTGTTTGTTCACAGCAGAAGTCACCAAACTTTTTTCACAGCGGGCCAGATAAATGGTAAAACGACGAGCGCGAGCCGCACCATCGTTCTATGCCATATCTAGACGCAATAATTTAAAATTGAAAATGCTAAGTTTAAGACGCGTGGCAGTCAGGAGGAGGTCTCCCATTATTCTAAGAATAACATTGAAGTTGTACTTTTGTTGTAAAAATAATATTTAAATTTAAATTGTATCACAGTATCTCCTTTTTACTATCTGTCCGCCGTCGACACATCGCTCTACTGACCCACGTACCAGTCGCTACAGTCAGTCGCAGACAACGCTTGCGGTAGTAAATTAAAATTGCGATTCGTTTCGTCTTTCGTTTGTATTGTTTCTCTCTGCGGCAAGTCTATTTTACGCGACGGACTGACTCAATATAGTTGCGACAGTGCGCAGAAAAGTGATAGATTATTACTAAATTGCTATACAGTCCCAAAACTGCACGTTAACTGGCAGCATATGAACGTGTCATGAATGGTAACGCCGAGCTGTTGCCAAGCAGCCATACCCAGTGTGCAGGCAAACATTTATCAACAACATCGAACCCTCCCATGCTCGACTGTCAAGTACTTTATTAATCTGATCAAGGCACACATTAAAATGCGACTGCAGATTATGTCTCAGAAATTCACCTGAAAATCATAGTAACACAGAATTGCGCCAGTGTAGCGCGAGCAAGTATTTGTCTCGCCTAGAATACAGGACGAAGCAGATTTATAACGTCTGTACTTTACAAGACGTCAGCAGATAGTACGATTTTCATAACTTCAAGTGGAGAGAAAGAGTAAAAGTAAAATGACTGCTGCCTGTCCATAATGCCCTATCGAACTCTACCCGCAGCGTCAAGTAAACTGGTTGGCTCTGAGTACTGGTTAAAGACATTCTTTCACTATTCAGCGACAGAAAAGGCCGGTCTAGCAGACGATAGCATTTGCTACAGAGTCTTCGAGTTATAAGAGTGCTCCGAAACTCGCATACTGAAACACATGAAAATCTTTCATAATAGACAGCTTTCAGGCCTTCAGTTGTAACTCTGCAAGTGGTTACACGTATTTTACAGAAAAGTACTTCTAGCCCCAAAAACTTTTCAGGCTCTTTCGCAACAGGCAGGTGCTAAAGGCACTCTTTGTCATTCTATACTTAATTATTTGTAAGTACTACCTCTAGCACACAGGGAATACAGGGTTCAATATTGGCAAAGGTAGCTTAAAAGATTGTTGATACCGAAATGACACAACGCTGTATTTTATGTTTGGTTTCACCTTTCTGGCCGTTTTTGTGGCCTGCTGGTCCACCGAAAAGCCTCATATTGTGCATCAAATTCCTCTTCACGATAAAAAAAGTGGCCTTTGTGTGCCGTTTCTGGTAGACCAATTATCTCCCCGATGTTCTTTGAAACCGCAGTCGACACAAGCGCTTAACTTCCAATTTTTGAAAATTTCTATTCTCAGTTAAATGAGCATGAAAAGTAGTACTGCTTTTTTCAGGCAGTTGGAGCTAAATGCCACACGTCTCGTGAATGGCTGATAACTTGACAGAAGGACGCACACTAAGTGAAGGTTTGTCGTCGTCTCGTGCGCCGTACTTGTGATTCTGAACTTTATGGGTATTTAAAATTAAAGGTGTTGAAATTAACTCTTTGATTATTTTTTCAAACACTGACCTACAGAATTTTCCCTCTCAAAGACAACTCAAACTTAACGTATTCATTTATTACTCACAATATACAAGCCCAAGGCAATCTGACTGCTATACATTGACAACGTGACTTCCAATAATTAACACATAACAATGGCCCTGAATTGTAAGAAATCCTAATAATAATACAAATCAAAAAGTATGAAATTAAAGAAATGTGAAACTACCCCCAACTCTGTTAATTGCCTAATCTCATTTCAGTCACGAGTCCCAATAGTGGAAACGCCATTCTTTTTCGTAAGTCACTTACCTCAAAGAAAATCTTCATAATACAAACTACATCAAGTACAGAAAGTAGCAACAACGGCCAGCTAAATAAAAAGATTCTAACTACTATATACTCTAACTACCAGAAGGCATATGATTAGCAAAAAGAAAGATTTTGTTGAAGAGCAAACAATGTATTTAGAAAATTTTACTTTATTCATGTGGCATCCAGTTCCAACAATAATATAGCTGTCAATAATTCCATTGTCCAAACATTATCAACCATACGACCATCCTCATACATTGCCTTGCGTATTTTCTCAAAAAAAAAAAAAAAATCATTTCATCTCACTTTACAACGCATGTCCTACCAACACAGTCTCCACTAACAAAATCATGTCCACACACTTCCCTGTCCACTTGCTAACCGCTAAGCCATACAATCACAGAATCTCTTGTCGAGGGTGCAGAGCGCCGTCAGCGGTATTAACACAGTCTAAAGCACTGCCAACATACAAACAGGCTACTTGCAGTGTACGAAAGTAGCTCCAAAACGGTAACTCAGTTATAGGGAAACATATACGCCCTATTCTTGGAACAACTGATGTTACAGTTGTACCTAAAGTTAGTCTGAACGTGGTATTATGAGCACAAAATAAAAATGTTTTCAATGTGCCGCCTCGGGACACATTTTCGTTGCCGCGAACCGTTCGCGATCTTTGGCTCCTAGTAGTGACGCTCCCTGTGTGGCGAAGTCCAGGAGGGAAGCCGGAGCGGCAGGCACGGAAGACTGGTGCAGGTCTCAGAACAGGAAGGTTGGCTGTGCGGAGCAATAAGCAGCTACTGAGTTGTACTATATGGCAATAGGGGCGGCTTAGTGGTGTTACCGATTGCGACTGTATCTGCAGCACTTTATTTGTTTTCATTTGCCATGGAATTTGGTGTAACACATTGCTGTGTAGGTGTACGAAACTGACGAGAACACGACGAGCTCCTTAACTCGATTTCCCAGAAACCTCTCTCAGTGGAGGAGGAGTCAAAATAAGCGAACATGTCTCGGCACATCCGTAGATATTCGACCGTTTATGAGAAAACGACGGTCAGAGTTTTTATAGCAGCTGTGTGCTTTTTAACGAGTAAGAAGTCCAACCCAAGTGGTGGCTAGCGTCAAGGGCTCGCAAATTTGCGCCCCATGTACGAAACTCGATTATTGGTTCAAATGGCTCTGAGCACTATGGGACTTAACGTCTTAGGTCATCAGTGCCCTAGAACTTAGAACTACTTAAACCTAACTAACCTAAGGACATCACACACATCCATGCCCGGGGCAGGATTCGAATCTGCGACCGTAGCAGTCGCGCGGTTCCGGACTGAGCGCCTAGAAACTCGATTATTACTTTTGTTTTTTATTTATCTTCCCATGTCTGTAGAAGACAAATGGATCAAATGGCTCTGAGCACTATGGGACTTAACTTCTATGGTCATCAGTCCCCTAGAACTTAGAACTACTTAAACCTAAATAACCTAAGGACAGTACACAACACCCAGTCATCACGAGGCAGAGAAAATCCCTGACCCCGCCTGGAATCGAACCCGGGAACCCGTAGAAGACAGTTACACGAACGTTTTCTAACCTGTACTCAAAAAATGGGCGATAAATGAATGAGAAAATTATTCACAATCAGTTGCAAGCGCCAATTTTCGGTAAAATGATGCTTCATGCATGATTTGTTGTCAATACGTGAAATCTTCAGCAATGTCAGTGTGGAAAAATTGCTCGTGATGACCGGAATGTCTATTTCTCGATTGTTTCTTTTTTTTGGGGAGGGGGGGGGGGGAGGAGGGGTAGGGTTATTAGTCTTTGGACTAGTTTGATGCATCCCACCACGAATTCATCTCATGTGCCGGCCTCTTCATCTCAAAGTAGCAGTTTCAACCTACGTCCTCAGTTATTTCCTGGATGCAGTCCAATCTCTCCCTTCCCCTACAGTTTTTTCCCCTCTACAGCTCCCTCTTGTACCATGGAAGTCATTACCTGATGCCTTAACAGATGTTCTATCATACTGTCCCTTCTCCTTGTCAGTGTTTTCCACACATTGCTTTCCTCTCCGATTCCGCGCGGAACCTCCTCATTTCTTCCTTATCAATACACGTAATTTTCATCATTCATCTGTAGCATCACATCTCATATGCTTCGATTCTCTTCTGTTCTGGTTTTCCCACAGTCCATGTTTCACTACCATACAATGCTGTACTCATAACGTACGTTCTCAGAAATTTGTTCCTCAAATTAAGCCCTATGATTGATACTAGTAGACTTTTATTGGCTAGGAATACCCTTTTTCCCAGTGCTAGTCTGCTTTTAATCTCCTCCTTCCTCCTTCCATCATTTGTTATTTTGTCGCCTAGGTGGCAGAATTCCTCAACGTCATCTACTTCGTGATCAATTCTGATGTTAATTTTCTCGCCGTTCTCATTTCTGCTACTTCTCATCAGTATCGTCCATCTTCGATTTTCTCTCAATCCATATTCTGCACTCATTAGGTTGTTCATTCCATTCAGCAGATCATGTAATTCTTCTTCACTTTCACTCAAGATAACAGTGTTATCAGCGAATTGATATCTTTACACCTTGAATTTTAATTGCACTCCGGAACCTTTCTTTTATTTCGATCATTGCTTCCGCGATGTACAGATTGAACAGTAGGGAACGAAAGGCTACATCCCTTCTTACGTCCTTTTTAATCCGAGCACATTGTTCTTGGTGATCCACCCTTATTATTCCCTCTAGGCTCTTGTACAAATTGTATATTATCCGTCTCTCCCTGTAGCTTACCCCTATTTTTCTCAGAATCTGGAACATCATGTATAATTTTAAATTGTGGATTGATTTTTCCAGGCCGACAAATTATATGAACGTGTCTTTAATTTTCTTTATTCTTGCTTCCATTATCAACCGCAATGTCACAGTTCCCTCTTCAGTGCCTTTACCTTTTCTAGTAAATTCTCAATTTTCTTTTCCATTATTATGTACACTATTCTTGTCAGCAACTTAGATGCATGAGCTGTTTGCTAATTGTGCGGTAATTCTCGTACTTGTCAGCTCTTGCAGTCTTCGAAGTTGTGTGTATGATATTCTGGGGTCATTGCAATGGTTTTGAGGTCACCAAACTACGTTTTCAGTCACCATTTGTAATGGGCATTTCTCGCCCAGAAGGTTGTCTGCACCTTGAAGTTATTCGATGGTGCCACCCGGTGGTGTAAGCACCCAACAAAAACTTACCTTGTCATACGAAATTCAATGTACTTGCAAATCAAACACCACATTTTTTAGTATAATGTAGGCATAGCTCAACAATGTCGTTCATTTTTATGTAAAGCAGTATAAAGTGAACTAGTATCGGATGGGGCACGATTTTGTGTTAACCTTAAATTACGCATGCTTATTTGTTGTTTATGTGTGTCAAAGTACGTACATGTGTCGAAGTATATAAGTAAACTGTCAAAAATTTAATGGCCTACAGAATTCGTTTTATATTAGCAGCAGACACTGCCTAACAGGGAAAGGAAGGGAACCATTTGAAAAATGCTCCTGCCAGAGCACGAAAAAAGTGAATATGCTTCTCTTTAAAAGACTCTAACAGGAAAATGCGGAACGAGCTGCTTCAATCCTCATTCAGCCTTCGTCACAAAAAAAAAATTCATGGAAACATATTCACCCGTTTTTGGCCGGAAAGGGAGTAGCAGGGAGACAGTGATGATGGAAGAGAGACAGTGCCAGTGGGAGAGAAGGCGGCCATGGAAGAGAAAGAGATGGATGAAGACCCAAAGAGAGAGGAGACAGTGATAGAAAGTGGGTGTAAAAGAGGAACATAGATGGATAGATAGATTAACAGTGGAGCAAAAGAGAGGGGAGACAGCGGAAATGAAAAGGAGATTAGATACCAGTCATAGGCTTGTGGGGTCCGGACCCCCCGTCCCCCGAGACCTGTGAACTTTAAGACATAGCTGTAAGAGAAGGGCGCATTTTGGACCAAAATTTTAAACACGTGGGTGGAGGAGGAAAAAGTAAACACTTGTGTGGAGGAGGAAAAAGAAGACAGTGGATATATATATATATATATATATATATATATATATATATATATATATATATACAATGTTATGGGAAGCAGATGCAAAGTATGAAGAGTTAACTACAAAGAGAGACAGGGTGACAGGATATAGAACATTCTGTGTGGAGCGCGAATGTGTTTGCATGTCAATATTTTTGGCAAAGAAAACGGACTGAGGACTGAGACAGCTTGTTCCTTATCCTTTGTCAGAGTCCTTTAAAGAGGTTCATATTCGCCTTCTTTGTTTTCCGACATTTTTCAGCTATTTTGTTCATAAATGATTTTCTCGTAAGTTTTCGGCGTCTCATATATACCCACGCCACACTGCACAACATGACGAGCGGTGAGCAGAGGTACAGGTGTTCGATGACAGCTTCTGTGATACGTTGAAGTGTGACACAACTTCCAGGACACGGAACACGAAACCCTAACATTAGAAATCGATTTTCGCTGACGAGTTTTCATTTTACAGCATATGTAAGAATATAGGTTTATTGTAATTTGTATTAAGGATGTTAACACTGTGAAAATGCTCAATTCTGACAGTGACATGTATATGTGCCGGAGGATTTTAGAGTTTGACACTTGTTGACACTAAATCTTTTCCAGTATCACTTGATAATGGCGTTAAAGCCGAAATTCTGAAAGGAATAACTTCTACAGTCAACGGACAATATGATGCCCTTTAAAAAAACTCTTCGGTTTTATTCATACCATCAGATGAAAACTATCTGGACACCTATTGCTAAACATTAATATGAAATCTGACCACCCTTCATGTTTAAGACGCTTTCAACTCTGCTACAGACGCTTCCAATGAGCTGTCTGAATATATGTGGAGAAATGGCAGTCCATTCTTCGTCAAGAGACGAAACCAGAGAAGGTAGTGATGTTGGACACTAGGATGTGATGCAAAGTTGAAGTTCAGATTCACTCCGGAGATGTTCCAACCGTTTCCGATCGCGAATGAGCAGATCAGTCAACTTAGAAAGTCATTGTCCCCAAACCGTTGCTTAACAAGTGCTACTTTTCGACGTGGTAAATCGTTATGTTGATGTAATGATCGTCTTCGAACTGTTCTTCTTCTGCACACAGTACACAGCGTCGTAGAATGTGTTCCTTTCAGAATTTCGGCTTTAACGCCGTTATCAGACGCAGTAAGCGTTTTCGTAAGGGATTAGGGGGAACACAACATAACGATGAACACCCCCAACAGGTATTCGCCAAACTCAGACACTTCCAACGTATTACCCCGAACTATAGTGTGATTCGTCACTCCGAATCCCTCGTTTCCAGTCATCCACTGTCCTGTGGCGGTACTCCTTACGCCACCTTAAGTATTAACTGCACGAATATGTGGATTATGTAGAGCTGCTCAAAAATTGTTCAAATGGCTCTGAGCACTATGGGACTTAACATCTGAGGTCATCAGTCCCCTAGACTTAGAACTACTTAAACCTAACTAACCTAAGGACATCATACACATCCATGCCTGAGACAGGATTCGAACCTGCGACCGAAGCGGTCGCGCGGTACCAGACTGTAGCACCTAGAACCGCTCGGCCACAGCGACCGGCTAGAGCTGCTAAACGACCAGTATTCCATTCTCTTTAACCCCCACGCACAGTCATTGTGTTGGCTGGAATGGTGGAAGCACCTGGGAACTCACGAGATATTCCTTCCGCTCCTCTCCCTGATTTTGGTGTATATATGGCTGCTCCTTCGCCTTTCCACTTCACAGTGGCATTGCCAACAGTCGATTTGGGCAGCTCTAGAAGGGTTGAACTGTCGCTGATGGACCTGTTTTTGTTACTCATTTCATGTTAGAAGTAACTGAGCTCTCTAGACTGGCCTATTCTGCTGTTACTGTTTCTCTGCTGCCAACACAATACGCCCTCGGAGACCTTTTATACTAGAGTCAACCTCTTGCAACATCTATTGGTCAGTTCTGCAGTTCGTAATGGTATCGGATTGTTTTGGATCAGGTAGTGTAAATTGTAATCGAGAGTAAACCTTTACCTTTCGTTCATTACGCAACAAGCACCACACTGATACTAACGTTAAGACAGCGCTGATCTTATGCCACTCTCTGAATATTAAGATTAAGGTTATCACAATAGTGGTTGTTTCAAAATGATTCATCCCCATCCAGAAGACTATATCTTCCACAGGAAGGGATGGGAGCAGTAAAGTGCTGCTTGTGAGAGTGTGGGCAGTCAGTTGCAATAGTTAGGTTATACAGGAGGAGGGAGGGGAGGGTGAAAGAGAAAAGAAGTAGAGGAGAGGAGAAAGGAGACACTGATGGATTACAAGGCTGTGTAGTGTTGGAGTGGAAGCAGGGAAGGGGATGCTGCCCAACACAATGTTCTTAATTTCAAACTTCTTATTTTCAAAGGAATATTACCATTTTACACTGATAAATCCTTCACATGCAAGCCTTTGATCCTAATGTATTGCAAGAAGTACCCAAAGTATTCGATTACTTCTCACACATGTTCAATGCACCTGCACGACATTCATCCAGACCATAGTAAAATACGTGAGAGATTTCAGGGCACTCTCACTTCTGATTCTGTGTTACGCCACTTCATGTTCTTAGGGAATATGATCTTTACTGCGATTTTCACTTCATACATCATGATGAAATGGGGGGGCAATACTTAATGCTCTTTTTTGCGTGCTCTAGGGAAGGAATAACGGTAAGCTTAACCTGCATTCAAAGGAATAGGGTGTCGATTTAAACGACTACAGTAAAAGAGCAAGGTGACAGTGGGCCAAGGGAAGCGCGTTTTTTCTTTGGAACCTGGGTGGAAACAATTTTCGGACGGCCGAGTTCCGCGGTCTCATTGTGCAGGCACGTTGGTTGGTGCCAGTTGGGAGGCAGCCACGTCCAGGAAGACTGACTAGCACCGAGAATTCGCCGCTGCAATGGCCAGCGCATTGCAGACCAGCTATAAGGCAGTGAATCGGCTCTTGTTAGGCAGGAAGCTGACAAAACAGCTGTGTGCGTTCTGCGAACATCCATGGGACACTGGCGCCCAGATGTTCAGACTCTGTTACAAAACATATTTGTGAAAGCACGAGGCTTTTAGCGAGTTTATGGCCGTTCTTTGGAAACTTTGAAATGGACGCAACAGGGTAGTTAGCAAACTTTTTATGGAGGGGTGTGGTTCCATCCTGGTCACGTTGTTAGCAAAAGACACGGCGTAAACGCATCGGAAACAGGCCAAAAAGCTGAATCTTTTTTCCTTTTCTCCCAATTATCTTTAAAGTCTCTGATTGGTCAAATCGTTGTATGCAGAGCAAGGGGCGCTCTCCAAGCTTCGAATGCCGTGCTCCAGCTCGTGATTTGCTTGTGCCGAAGTGGAGGAAGTCTAAGAGGTAAATGCGCTTTTTGGTACCAAGCTCAGGAGGAATTCGGACAGAAAGAGATCAGTCTTGTACTGGTACTTCGCTAATAAAGAACTGCAGGTCTCTACTTAAACAGTGAGACTTGTGTCCTTTGCTAGTGTGCCAAATAGAGCCTGTGCCAGTCATCTCACCTGCTTCTAGCATCACGCACACAACGAGTGATGCATGGGTGTGCTTATTTGTCTTGAGTCGGCTGTCTAAACATTTGACATATTTTATAATCGTGGTACAGAGTCAAATTGGTTTGGCAGACCAGCAAATGGGTCCACTACACATTGGAATCCACTGGGCTTACAGAGACTCATAGGAAAGTACCTGTGTTCCGAATTAACCGAACGCGAGACCGCATACTTGCATTTTTCGGGCGCGCGCCATTAATAACAGATTGCGGTTGTCGATGACTTCAGTCGCCCTGATCAGCAGGAGGGTAAGGTATTCGCTGCTACGGCGCAGGGCTCCAATATACGTTTCTCAGCACCCTGTTCTTTCGAACCATATTTTTCTTTTGTTGGAATAGTAGAGTAAAGATGCTTGATGGTGGCGTAGTTTTTGTGCCATAACCCGGATCCACGTGTATGAAGTCAGATAAACGATTAGTGTTCCATTTACCGTCGTGTGTCGATCCTCAGCTGATCACTTTGTCCACCACAGACCCTATGTTAGTGAAAGCGTTTGTCCAATAAAAATGCTTGTGTGACGTTTCTTTAGTCATTTTTGTTGTCTTGTATGTTAAGGATGAATAAATCTATTGTCATTTAGATCACAACTTCTCCCTTAGTTCTGATTAACAGTACCTTCCCATGTTATTATTAAAGTCTAGATTTGAAACGTAAGTAGAAGGTTTTCATACGTTCCAAATTTTTGTGAGCACATCTGGAATTGCTGTGGCTGTGCTGCGTCGCACCAAATTTGATGTAATTGAGAAAAGGAGGTGGAGTCTTTCACAAACCCCTACAAAAAAAATAAAAAAAAAATAAAAAAATCACGCGCTTTGAGACTAGCAGACTACGGAAACTAGTAATGCATAGTGATGTCATCGAATGATTTGAACTGTAGGATATACAGTGACGTAAGATCGTCGAAAATCACGTCTCATACTTATGACGTAGTTGGACTTCTTAAACGGAGAACACGAAACGCCTTCCTACTACCTGCTGTCGCCATCTGGACTGAACGCAGTTCGGGTAATGAACGAATTCTCAGTACCTGGTGACCCGCACCTGCAGCTAAATTTGCCGAGAACTTACAATTGTCGCCAAAATATACTTTTAGCTTCGAAGCACAAGTTAAAATTTACCCCAAGCTTGTATTTTCATTCATTCAGAATATAGTCTGTGAAGTGGTATAAGCCTTCCTGAAACACCCTGTAGTATGATGATATTTGTTCTGTATTCACCTGACAGTGCGTTGAGGCTCGAAACGTATAAAACGTAATAATTGAGCGACATAGCGTATATTACATCTAGTTTTATGAATGCCACTGTTACGAATTTGCGTACTCACTAATGTGCTCTCTATTACGAACATTGTAGCATTTTTGTATAGTAATGCAAAATTAGAAGCTGAAGGTCGTAGCTATTCAGCTTAATACAGCTCTGCAGCTGCGTTATGGTTGTTACTCCGGAACAGGACGATCTTCAGCGGCAGTCCTGCCGTCGTACGGTGGCTTGTAACTCGGCGGTACTCCGGCCGTGTTCTGCACTGGTTGTTGGCGTGGTCCCGGATAGCGCAGGAAATTACGTTTCGACCGAGCGTTTAGCGCGTAACAAGATTAATGACCGACCACCCAGGGCGCTCGTTTCGCAGCGTGGGAAGGACCTGCTTTTAAGGCGAGCTACCGAATCTATTCGCTGTACTGCCCCAGATAAAGTATCTCGAAGGTCTGCTCCGGTGTTTCTTTTCTTTCACTTGCTTCTTGTACGTCAATCCAAAAGATAGAGAAAAAATTCTTGCGTCATACCGTCTAGGCCACAGAATGTGACCTATAATTTCCAGTACCGAGAGAGAGAGAGAGAGAGAGAGAGAGAGAGAGAGAGAGGGAGGGAGAGAGGGAGAGAGACAGACGTTACAAATTTATTGTAACAAACTGAACCTGAAATGTCGTTACCTAATGCAGGTTGTGTAACACAAATCGTAACTGACAAATACTCTGCTCAGCACAATTAATCATCATCATCATCATCATCATTTAAGACTAATTATGCCTATCAGCGTTCAGTCTGGAGCATAGTCCCCCTCATAAAATTCCTCCACGATCCCCTATTCAGTGCTAACATTGGTGCCTCTCCCATGCGTGTGACATGACCCCACCACCTAAGCTTGTTCGCCCTGACTGCTACATCTATAGAGTTCATTCCCAGTTTTTCTTTGATTTCCTCATTGTGGACACCCTCCTGCCATTGTTCCCATCTACTAGTATCTGCAATCATCCTAGCTACTTTCATATCCGTAACCTCAACCTTATTGATAAGGTAACCTGAATCCACCCAGCTTTCGCTCCCATACAACAAAGTTGGTCGAAAGATTGAACGGTGCACAGATAACTTAGTCTTGGTACTGACTTCCTTCTTGCGAAAGAGAGTAGATCGTAGCTGGGCGCTCACTGCATGAGCTTTGCTACACCTCGCTTCCAGTTCTTTCGCTATGTTGCCATCCTGTGAGAATATGCATCCTAAGTACTTGAAACAGTCCACCTGTTCTAACTTTGTTCCTCCTATTTGGCACTCAATCCGTTTATATCTCTTTCCCACTGACATTACTTTCGTTTTGTAGCTGCTAATCTTTATACCATAGTCCTTACATTTCTGATTTAGCTCTGAAATATTACTTTGCAAACTTTCAATCGAATCTGGCATCACAACTAAGTCATCCGCATATGCGAGACTGCTTATTTTGTGTTCACATATGTTAATCTCACCCAGCCAGTCTATTGTTTTTAACATATGATCCATAAATAATATGAGCAACAGTGGAGACAGGTTGCAGCCTTATCTTACCCCAGAAACTACTCTGAACCATGATCTCAATTTACCGTCAACTCTAACTGCTGCCTGACTATCTATGTAAAGACCTTTAATTGCCTGCAAAAGTTTGCCTCCTATTCCATAATCACGGAGAACAGACAATAACTTCCTCCTAGGAACCCGGTCATATGCCTTTTCTAGATTTATAAAGCATAGATACAATTCCTTGTTCCACTCGTGACACTAAAGGATCACTTTTTTGAAACCCCGTAATTGTCTCTCATTGCAATGCTGAAGTTTGTCAGAAACGCTTCAAACAGCAAGGTGTCCGCTAGGCGAAAAAACGGCCAGAGCTCAGAAGGTAATATGAGGTGAAAGGTGAGTACCAAATTTCACCAAATTTCCGTCCAACGCCACCGATGACTTGTCACACGATGGCAAGATCTTCACACTGCCTGCTACCCACATTTCACACCTTCTTTTGACGTCTCTACGATGGAGGTCAGAACCGCGATATCCACACGGTTTTCGTATGTGTGGCCGAAGAAAACATTTCAGACTAGCCGCCGCTCAAAATCCTCTTAATAATTCCTTAGTGGGTGGAAGAAAGGGCCTCATTGAGGCCACCCCTTTCCTTGCGACATTGATTCCCACACATTTCGCAGTCGAAAACGACACTTCGCTCTCGTGATGAACATTAGGACGACGTTCTTGACGATCTTTGACATTGCTGACACCCCCTGGACTACCCTCCTCGGAGGACACCGCGGACCAGCAGCCCCACTGAAAATGATCACACCACTCTGGAGTATAGTGCGACCGCATGTTTTGTTCTGGTGTACTGAGTGGAACCACTTGGGACCGTTCAAAACCACTCGACGAAATTTGAAGAAGATCCGAAGCAGCACAGGCTTCTTACGCCTTTTCAGCCCTCCTATTTCACGCCCTAATGTGGCGTAATCACAGAAGGGAGCGACGTTGAGATAAGCATGAATAAACCGGGAAAAAGTGATTCTAAGACCCCCCGCAGTTCATCAGCACTCTCGGTGCCACCGACCCGTCCTTTTTGAACACTTTAAGAGCACCTGAACGAAAACTGTGACGAAGTCCTAGGTACTTGTAGACAGGCAAACACCTTCGAAAACCCTCTGATTCCGGATGGCCTAACAGGCGGCGCGAGTGCAACATCGTAGCCTGCCTGCACACATACATTTTTAAGGTGCTCAACAAAGGCGGTTGGATGGAACCAAGTGTGTTGCCAACTAATTGGTCTTAGAGGGACTCCTTTGCCGTCTTATTCACGCATGTGTCAATGTCGCGCCCACACCTCCGCCCTCTCCCCTACCCCGTGATCATGTCACAGAAGGGCTCCAAACAGTAGGGCTGAAAAATCATCAGAACCCATAAGAAACCCGTGTAATTTCAACACTATATATCGCGCTTCTGATCTACTCTGCACAAGTGGTGAAATGTGGGTAGGAAGGGGTATCGTGAGAAGCGCCAACGGTGGGGCAGGGCAGAATTCTAAAATTTGGTGCCACCTTACAGAACACATGACCTTTTGAACTCAGGCTTTGCTGTCTGAAGCGTCGCCGACACCAAGGTGACTTCACAGAGTGACACGCTCTTGCACAATTACAGTGGAGGTTTGATGTCACCTTTGAGCCAAATTTCGAACTTATGCGTCGCAGTGAGAGACAATTGTGTTGTGCTGTGTATAGTATTACAGCATGCATTCTTGTACATCTACATCTACGTGGATACACTGCAAATCAGACTTAAGTGTCTGGCAGAGAGTTCATCGAACCACCAAGATTGTTCGGTGAAGGGGCTTCTTCGAACCACCAACATTTTTCGGTGCTGAACCACCAACATTATTCGGTGCTGAACAAAACTGTTACAGCCAGAACAATCTATCCTATGAACGGACCACCTATCCTCTTAAAACTAAATATTACAAGCACAGCACTTTGAAGGCATTCCCATTTTATATAGAAATTATGATCCACCGTTTTTGGTGCAACGGGTGCTGCGTCTCTCAGAATCTAGCCTAAGCTATTCAAGAGAACAAAATGTAACTACTCCTCTGAATAACTATACACCATATTACTACAATCAGAGCAGGAATGAGTGTGGTACCTAGAGGAAAGTAAACCTAACACATTATGTCTCCTAGTTTGTGTATCAGTATAGTGATTGATTTGAGGCCACGCGAAGGAATGCCCACGAGAAACCATCATGAGCAGTTTTCGGCATTTTCATGTTCCTTTTTTTTCCCCTGAGACATGGGGCTATTTCGTACAGCACTTACGAACTCAACATTTTGTCGGTTATGCACCATCCTGTACCATGAAACGGAAGAATGACTTATACCATGGAACAAGAGATATTTGCAAATGAACTGAATTTATTTACTGTTCTTAACAACTTACCCTGCTTTGAAAATGGAAATCTTCATTAATCGCCGGTAGCTTTTATTTCAAAATCTTTTTGACTTGAAAGTAATTTTCGAAAAACTTCCTCTTGGTCTGATTTATCTCCATGATTATTGGTGTGCAGTAGAGTAACATTATCACACAGACTACTAACCCCGAGTAACACTAGATCACTGTAAAGTTCAGGGGAACACTTTCAGAAAGCTTTGAGTTAGACAGGGAGATGGACTTTCACCTCTTCTCTTCAACTGTGCACTGGACAAGACAAGGTGATCAGAGAGTGGCGAAAAGAAATGGAAGTACAAAATATATCGAGCGGTATTTACATAGGACACAAACGGTAGGGACTAGTAGTAGACTGTTTAGCTTTCGCAGATGATCTGGTACTTGTAGGAAGCACAGTGGAAGTAGCAGTAAAGCAGCTCAATGTGCTCAGACTCCAGGCTGCCAAGGCAGTACTTCTATTGTCACCAGGAAAGACAAAATACCTCACCAACATCAATGATACTCTCAGTGAACTACAGTTGGAACAAGGTCAAACTGAGAAAGTTGACAGATTCATGTATCTAGGAGAATGGTTGGAACATAATCCATCAGGAGGAATAGCACTAACAACTCGGATTAATAAGTTACAGTTAGCATAGCGATTAACCAAGAACATCTATAATAAGAAATGCCTATCACGCAATTCCAAACTAAAACACTACCAAACAGTTATCCCCTCAGAATCCCTATATGCCTCAGAATGCTTGAATCTGAACAGGAAAATCTTGACAGATAAACTAGAAATTCAGGAGAGGAAGATCCTGAGAAAAATTCTGGGACCGGCCAAAAGAGATGGTGAGTACAGAAGACAATCAAACCAGGAGCTATACAATCATACCGAGAAAATCACAGATGCAGCCAGGAAGAGACGTCTCGCTTTCTAAGGACATATCACAAGGAGGAACCAAACAAGACTAACCAACCGACTTCTTAATTACTGGAAGTGCAGGAAGACCGTGACACCATTGCTGATAGAAATCAAGAAAAACATCCAGGAACTGAACATAACTGAAAGTGACAGGTTAAAAGCGCGATATCTACACCTCTTGCAGCGGATTCGTCATATCTCCGGCAACGTCCCGGGAGAACACGCTACCGAACGCCTGACCCCAATTCCTTATTTAGTCTCACAGAAAATGTTTTATTTTAGTAGACTTTATTCACTCGTTTTCTATAGGTTCTTGAATTCCCATACCATTAGGAAAGCCACGTCTTTGTGTAGATTTTGTCATAACTCTTAGTGATGTTTCTTCATCTGTAGAGGTAATTAGAACTCGCTGGTCTATAATTCCTAATTAATTACTGACTTCATTTCCTTGCTCGGGACCTGCTGTATTTTAATATTCACCTAGTTCACTTTTGGGCATATTATTTCCTACAGTGTCAGACAGCTGCCCCGTTTCTTCATTATTGTCTATATCATGCACTCTACTACACCTTATAGGTCCTCTCTGTGTAGTTCAGTATTCTGATCATACTGAAACGAAGTATGTTCAGGTGTGCCTACCAACCCATAGTCGCACTTCTGTGTCCTAACCTTGTTAATTCTACACAAATACACAGTATATGGTCGACGCACTGTCGCAGAGAAAGAGAGAGGAATGACTTATTACCTTGTTCATCCTATACACTTATATTAACCACCATTTTATCTGCATTAGGTGTTAAGCCTTTTGGTCTGTTACGTCTCCTTAAAAACTGGTGAAGCCATTGATCGCTTTTTGCCTCCTGGTTTTTATTGTTTAATTCTTTAAGCGATTCTTGAATTTGGTATACTGTTCATGTGTTCTTTACGCCTTCTCTGGTATTGTGTTATGAAGTCAGTTACGTTTTACATACTCAGTTCAGCTCGAATGTTATTTCTCTTTCTATCCATTAAAGAATACCCAGCCAGGAAGTTCATTTCACATGATCCTATTTTACTTACATATCTCTTGTTAGGGGTCCAGCTTTCGCAACCATAAAGCATTACAAGTATAGCGTAACTTCAGTAGAGTATCTCTGGGTCCATTCTGCATATAGTTCGACAAACAAGTTAAACAGATCTTATTTTATATTTCATTAATTTCCGGTTGTTTAATATCTGAATCGTACACGATCGATACCGTTAGGCTACATCCTTGGCGGTCGCTAGGCAACCTCTTTCCTGGCGTCTTGCGAGAGGGCGCTAGCGCGATCAGCCACCCGCGGTGTCTTCATACCTAGATGCTCTGGCTCTTGGTCAGTGACGTGTTGCCGCTAACTGGAGAAGGAAGTTCTTGAGCAGCCACAACTGCTCGTTCCGCCGTGATGTAAGCTGATAAGCATTTCTCGGTATTGCGCTGCCTCGTAAGCGGGCATTCGATTGCTGAGCTCACTTCTCAGAGAAACGTGAGGCTCGAGTTCCAGCACGGCCTTGGTTCGTCTTTGCTGCTTGGTTCGTGGGAATATTGACAGAGTGGAGCACACGGATTTGTTTTGTGAGCTTCTTGCTTGGTCCTGCGCCGTGCTTGTTCTCAGTGGTTAAGCGCACCCACTTCGAAGGGAGATGGTTCAAATGGCTCTGAGCACTATGGGACTTAACGTCTATGGACATCAGTCCCCTAGAAGCTGATAACTACTTGAGCCTAACTAACCTAAGGACATCACACAACACCCAGTCATCACGAGACAGAGAAAATCCCTGACCCCGCCGGGAATCCAACCCGGGAACCCGGGCGTGGGAAGAGAGAACGCTACCGCACGACCACGAGCTGCGGACTCCAAGGGAGATGTTTCGGTAGCGGCGTTACTGGGTTCTTTTGCAGCCATTCAACGGCAGCACTCGCCTTATGGTGTGTGCTTGTTTAATAACTGTCTGCCACATGTGTGTACTTCACGGGCAAGATGTTGTTTTCTTTTGCAGCCCACTGAACTGTTCTGTGTTGGCTATATTTACGTGTGCTCGACGAGGTGACGTGGGTTTCTCAAGCACGAGCCAGTTGAGTCTCTCAGGGTCTTAGTCATTAGCACCGCTTCTTTAAAGTGTTGTTCACTTGTTTCAATTAAGAAAATTCTGAGTGTAAATTTTATTTTCCCAATGACTACTAATTTTATTTATTTGCTGTGTGTGTGTGAGTGTGTGTGTAATGTGGTATCCTTTCATTTCATTCCCTCTTTTTCTGAGTTTATCGTATTTCAAGAGTGCTCTTCCTGTACATGACCAAATTCTATTTTAACAGCATAGCGTAGAGTGAATTACAACAATTATAGAACTACATGGATAAAAAGGGACATGAGAGGGAAGCAGTGGTTGGGAAGGGAGTGAGACAGGGTTGTAGCCTCTCCCCGATGTTGTTCAATCTTTACATTGAGCAAGCAGTAAAGGAAACAAAAGAAAAATTCGGAGTAGGTATTAAAGTCCATGGAGATGAAATAAAAACCTTGAGGTTCGCCGATGACATTGTAATTCTGTCAGAGACAGCAAAGGACTTGGAAGAGCAGTTGAACGGAATGGACAGTGTCTTGAAAGGAGGGTATAAGATGAACATCAACAAAAGCAAAACGAGGATAATGGAATGTGGTCGAATTAAGTCGGGTGATGCTGAGGGAATTAGATTAGGAAATGAGACACTTAAAGTAGTAAAGGAGTTTTGCTATTTGGGGAGCAAAATAACTCATGTAGGTCGAAGTAGAGAGGATATAAAATGTAGACTGGCAGTGGCAAGGAAAGCGTTTCTGAAGAAGAGAAATTTGTTAACATCGAGTATACATTTAAGTGTCAGGGAGTCGTTTCTGAAAGTATTTGTATGGAGTGTAGCCATGTATGGAAGTGAAACATGGACGATAAATAGTTTAGACAAGAAGAGAATAGAAGCTTTCGAAATGTGGTGCTACAGAAGAATGCTGAAGATTGGGTGGGTAGGTCACATAACTAATGAGGAGGTATTGAATAGAATTGGGGAGAAGAGGAGTTTGTGGCACAACTTGACAAGAAGAAGGGACCGGTTGTCAGGACATGTTCTGAGGCATCAAGGGATCACAAATTTAGCACTGGAGGGCAACGTGGAGGGTAAAAATCGTAGAGGGAGACCAAGAGATGAATACACTAAGCAGATTCAGAAGGATGTAGGTTGCAGTAAGTACTGGGAGATGAAGAAGCTTGCACAGGATAGAGTAGCATAATTGTGCATCATCCGCTGAAACGTCGGTACATCGATACTGTCGATGACCTCCTTAATGGCTGTTTTCACCTCAGTAATGGGTTGGGGATTATTGTTGTACACTTTTTTCTTTAATACAGCCCCACAAAGAGGAGTCGCATGTGCTCGGATCCGGAGAACATGGTGGCCAATTGAGGCCCATTCCACTGGGCTCTGGGTACCCTAGAGCCAGACTGCAGTCTCCAGAGTGCTCCTTCAGGGCATCAAACGCTCTCCTGCTTTGATAGGGTTGAGCTCCGTCTTCCATAAACTACATCTTGTTGAAGTCAGTGTCACTTTGGATAGTGGGGATGAAATAATCTTCCAAAACCTTTACGGACCGTTCGTTAGTTACCTTCCCATCAAAGAACATCGCACCGATTATTCCGTAACTGGGCATTGCATACCACACAGTCATCCGTTGAGGGTGAAAAGACTGCTCGATCGCGAAGTGTTGATTTTCAGTCCCCCAAATGCGCCAATTTTGCTTACTGACGAACCCATCCAAATGAAAGTGGACTTCGTCGCTAAACCAAGCCATTCATGCTCATACTAATTCCCATCATGCCCCGCGGCCTACTGTGCAGTTTGAACTTCCTAATGCAAACCTTTCATAAGTTATGGCGATTTCATTTCATGTAGTTCACTAATTGTTACCATGTATTTCCTGAACTCTTCATTTATGTTGTTCACTATCGATGAACTACGCACAGAATTATATCTTTGCAGTAAACCTGCGGTAACTAATACGCGAACATACTGAGCAGTGAAAGTAGCAAATTAAGTATTGAAAGTTGCAGAGGTGACAGCCAGTGTCAAATCTGTTGCAGACGTCAGCGTATAATGTTTGGCTTCCACTGTCCAAATGTCTTCAATGGCATTTACCTTTCAACATTTTACCATCACATGCAACAAAAGAAGAATTTATGCAAGTCATAAATGAGATAATGCGTCAGAATACTTAAGACATTCGAAGTCACCGTGTCTAAGCCTGATCCATTACACATAGTGCCGCATGTTTCGTCAAGATTCTTTCGATTTCATAAGACCACATGAATCAAGACAGAAGGCAGAACGTAGAGTTCAACGTTCTGGACCGAACTGGAGGGTCGGGCACGACCGACCGCTCTGGCAATGACGTTATCTGACGCTGTACGGAGGGACACGTGACCATTACACCACTCTCCCGGTCGTCGTATGGTTTCTTGATCATGGAACTGATACTAATCGGTCGAGTGGCTCCTCATTTGACCTCACGTGGTTGAGTGCACCCCGTACCAGTATTCCCACAAGGAAAATTCTCTGGCTGTACCGGGAATCGAACCCCCGCTCGGTAGTCAGTCACGCTGACCAAATTTATTATTTATTCGCAGCTCCGGAGGCGACAATCAAGATAGAAACGTTAGGTTCATTTTCACTCCTAAAACACTACTTTGATGGCAATTCATGTGGTTTGTGGCACTTGTCTCCCGTTTGTAGTTAGTTCCCTCGCCTAAGAAGCACCGAGATGAGATGGCGATAATACAGCAACAAAAGGCATTCAGGGTCATCCGTTTCAAGAGGTGTATTTTAGTCTCAGCTGTGCTGCATTTAAATAATGTTTAATATTAGGCTTGACGAACGGTGACCTCTAATGATTTCAATCTTGGGGCGCATTTTATTACGTATGAACTCTTCTTTCGTTACACGATATGGTAAAATAATATAAAAATGCGAACGAAAGACGTATTAACTTCGTGCAGTTACCAGCATTCTATGATAATACCAGCAGTTTCAAAATAATGGGTGTTTACGTAAGAGAAAATCCACAGCTGGCCCATGCGTGCTTGTTGAAGACGTAGAGTGCATTGCGAGAGTTTCTCACGTAGTTCACAGAAGTCTACCTGTTGTGCTGGCTGAGCGTTATTTATGTCACAAAGCGTTCTGATGTTTTCCGGGCGTATTTATAACTTGAATAATTCCCAGATATCGGGCGTTGTCACGTCGTAATTGCTCCACGATTTTTCGGCGAACAGTATTGTCATCATCTTCAGGTGCTCCTTTATGACTGCTGCTGAGCTCACGTCGGTCGTCTCTTTCTGGGGTGTTTTGCGGTGACGTTTGTGTATCAAACAACACTGAATTAGGTTATTACAAGCGCTTCAGACTTTTGTGAATTCACCTTGTATTTGGAGATGGAAGATTCAGTGCCGAGGCTACCATCATTTATTTGGAACAAAGAGCCGCCAAACGTAATAAAGTGAGGAATACACAAATCACGTACCATGGTCAAGCACGAGAGAGACTCTCCAAATCATCTTGTGTTTTGCGCCGTCACCCGAGAAAAGATTTACTGGTTATTCTGTTTTGCGAAAAAAGACGATTATTCACATGTATATATTGTAGGTTTGACTTTTTCTACATTTGCGAGAACATGCCGAAAATCTCATTTTTCAATAGGACGGCCCTGAAACCTGCGTGAAGGAGCATTTCTGCCTCAACGATGGATGTGGCTGAAGGGGCGTGTGGATCTCTCAGTGCACCATCTCTTTGAAACGACATGTATTTATCAAATTTTGCTGAAGCAAAAATTATGACCTAAAAGCATCAGTGTAGTAAAACAATGATGTAGCCGACGGAGATATATTTATCGTAGTAGCCTGCATAGACAAAGAAACGAAATTCATGTTGACTAACCACAAATAGTGTGTTAAAACTATGTACTGTAGAACATACGAAGGAAAGTCTTGCAATGACGTAAGTCCAGCCAGACGCGAAGTCTTTCGTTCACGTCTGCTGTTGTGCTCCGTTTCTGTGTTACTTAATGCAACGATGTTACGCCTCCTGCCACCGCGACCGTCGCTCAACACCGACAGTGTGCGCCGGCGTACGGTTTTAATTATTCTCTTGACGTCACGGTCGACCGCTGGGAACGATCGGAAAACCACCGGCGAGGGACACAAACAGCTACCTGTGAAACTTTTACGAACCGGAATACCAAATGACAGGACATGCGCCGTGGATTTCGGTAACAGTTCGTTGCCGTTTGGAGAGGTGCGGCAGAACACACGGATGTAGCATTGCCCAGTATTATCTACGAACTGAACGGTGACGTTTTGCAAAGCAGATGCCAGTTTAAGCATTTCTTCGGTAGACAATGACCGGTCGCTTTAAGCGCAATTTTATTTCACTACATCGGAAAAATAATGAACTGTTGATATTATCTATTTTTTAACTTGCACATAGGGCGGGAACCAGAAAATTTCTGTGCCTACCTTTCAAAATATTTTTTAGGGCAAGAAACAATGCAGATATTCTTCTTCACATTATAGGGGTAATGCAGGAGTAGGTATAGTAATAAATAAGAAAACTGGAACGCGGATAAGGTACTATGAGCGGTATAGTGAACACATAATCTAACCCAAGATAGACATCAAGCCCTCACCCATCACAGTAGTACAAGTTTATGTGCCAACTAGCTCTGCAGATGATGAAGAGACTGAAGCAATGTGTGAAGAGATAAAATAAAATATTCAGATATTTAAGGAAGATGAAAATATCAAATGTGGTGGGCGACTGGCATTCGATAGTAGGAAAAGAAAGAGAAGGAAAAATTGTAGGTGATTACGGACTTGGGGAAAGGAATGAATGAGGAAGCCGCTTGGTAGAATTTTGCACTGATCATAATTTAAACATCGCTAATACATGGTTTAGCAATCATGAAAGAAGGGTGTATACGTCGAAGAGTCCTGGAGGTATCGTAATGTTTCAGAGTGGTTATATTCAGATTGATTATGTAGTGGTAAAACAGAGATTTCGGAAGCAGATTTTAAATTGTAAGACTTTTCCATTGGCAGATGGGGACTCTGGCAACAATTTATTGGTCATGAACTATGGATTAAAACTAAATAAATAGCAAAAAGGTAGGAAATAAAGTGTATGTTGAAGAAGCTGGAGGTTGTTGTGAGTTTCAGAGGGAACGTTGGGCAACGACTGACTAGAACAGGGGAAAAGGATACAGTAGAAGAGGAATTGGTAGGTTTAAGAGATGAAATAGTGAAGGCAGCAGAGGATCAAATACGTAAAAGAAGAAGGCCTTGTAGGAATCCTTGGATAACACAGAAGATCTTTAATTTAACTGATGAAAGAAAAAAATATATAAAGATTCAGCAAATGAGGTTGGCAAAAGGGAGCACTAACGTCTAAAAAATGAGATTTACAGGAAGTGCAAAATGACAAGCAGGGACGACTAGAGAACAAATATAAGGATATAGAAGCATATATCACGAGGGGAAAGATGATATTGCCTACAGGGAAATTAAACAGGCCTTTGGAGAAAAGAGAAGCAGCTATATGAATATCAAGAGCTCATATTGTAACCAGTCCTGAGCAATGAAGGGAAAGCTGAAAGGTGGAAAGTGTATGTAGAGGGTCTGTACAAAGATGAACTTGCAGACAAGGTTATAGAAATGGAAGAGAATGTAGATGAAGATGAGGTGGGAGACTTGATATTGCGAGAAGAATTTGACACAGCACTGAAAGACCTAAGTCGAAACAAGACCGCAGGATTAGACGATATTCTCCCCGACCTACTGACAGCCTTGGGAAAGCCAGCCATGCAAAAATCCTTCCATCTAGTGTATAACATAGACGAGGGCTGTTCGGAAAGTAAGGAACTATAGATCGCGAAATGGAAACCACAGTGAAAATCAAAACTATTTCATTTGCAACGTTTAGCTACACGCTAGTTACGGGCTGTATTATGGGAGATCAAACACCTCCCATCGAAAACGCTGCAGGAACATCTTCATTGCCCCTGCAGAGGGCGGCCTAGAATTTTCGTGTAGAACGAGCTGCATTACAGTTAGTTATGTGTATCGCATAGCTTCAGGCGAAATCTTTCGCCAGGCCCTCATACTTGGCGGAAGCTCACTGTGGGCTCAGAACTGAAAAGAGCGACATGATGCGATCGACAGGCGTACTGGACACAGACAGACACAGACACATGCATCTGTTCAAAGCTTCATCAGATTTTCACTGTATTTTCCATTTCGCGACCGATCGTTCCTTACTTTCCGAATAACCCTCGTATAAAAAGCGAAATACCCTCAGACTTCAAAGAGAATGTAGTAATTTAAATTCCAAAGAAAGCATGCGCTGACATGTGCAAATATTATCGAATTATCACTTTAATAAGTCATGGTTGTAAAATACTAACACAAATTCTTTACAGAAGAACGGTAAAGCTGGTAGAAGCCAACGTCGGGGAAGGTCAGTTTGGATTCCGGAGAAATGTGGGCACAAACGACGCAATACTGACCCTCCGACTTATCTTAGAAGATAGATTGAGGAAACGCAAATCTATGATTATAGCATTTGCAGGCTTAGGGAAAGCTTCTGACAGTGTTGACTGAGCTACTATCTTTGAGATTCTTGAGGTAGTAGGGGTAAAATACAGGGAGCGAAAAGCTATTTACAACTTCTGCAATAACCAGACAACAGTTGCAAGAGTCGAGGAGCATGAAAAGGAAGCAGTGATTGAGAAGACAGTGAGACAGGGTTGTAGCTTATCCCCGATCTTATTCAATCTGTACATTGATCAAGCAATAACGGAAACCAAAGAAAAATTTGGTGAAGGAAATCAAGGTCCTTGATGATGTCGATACCATTGTAATTGTGTCAGAGACAGCAAAGGACTTGGAAGAGCAGCTGAACGGAATGGACAATGTTTTGGAAGGTGGGTGGAAGACGAACATTAACAAAAGGAAAACGGGGATAATGGAATGCAGTCTAAATAAATCATGTTGTGCTGAGGGAATTAGATTAAGAAATGAGACACTTACAGTAGTTGACGAGTTTTGCTATTTGGGTAGCAAAATAACTGACGATGGCAGAGGCAGAGAGTACAATGAAGTGTAAGCTGGCAATGGGAAGAAAAGCGTTTCTGAAGAAAAGAAATCAGTTAACAACGAGAATAGATTTTTGAAAGTATTTGTATCGAGTGTACCGATGTGTGGAAGTGAAATATGGACGCTAAACGTTGTAGAAAAGATGAGAACAGAAGCTTCTGAAATGTGGTGCTAAATAAAAATGCTGAAGATTAGGTGGGTAGATCACGTAATTAACGAGAAGGTACTGAATAGAGGCGTTTGTGGCACAAATTGACTAGAGGAAGAGATCGGTTGGCAGGACATGTTCTGAGGCATCAAGGGATCACCAATTTAGTATTGGAGGGCGGCGTGGAGGGTAAAAATCGTTCAGGAAGACCAAGAGATGAATACACTAAGCGTATTCAGAAGGATGTAGGTTGCTGTGGGTACTGGGAGATGAAGAAGCTTGCACAGGATAGAGTAGCATGGGAGCTGCATCAAACCAGTCTCAGGACTGAACACCACCACCACAACAACAACAACAACAACAATAACAATAACTATAACAGTATCCTCTTAAGTGAATGCACCTTATTCATCTTCTTTCTTGTGGGTAAATACCAGCCACAAGGCTTAGCAACGCAAATATGGAACATATGCAAAGGAAAATAAAATAAAATTTACGAGCTGTTAGAAGCCGATCAACTGGCTCTCGGAAAGATAGAAAACCGAAGAAGCAGTGAGACGTGTGTGGCTTTTGTTCGTGCTATATCTCATTTGTCATCCTGTTTTTACTTTACTGCCACCTCGTTACGTTAATTTCCATTACTGGTGTCACTGAGTTGCCGCCTTGCCTGACCGTGAGCGGCAGCAGCGGCGCCGCTTATCGATATAAGCCGTGGCGTATTATCTTTGCTGACTGCTATTAGTTCCCGGTTGTCGTGTGTTGGGAGTTAGTTCGGGTCTGCCAGTGAGTTGGGAGGCTAGCAGTACAGATCAGAACAGGCAGTGTTTGACAGAAGTTCAGTCGCGGCGCGGCTCCAGTGAGGTCCGGACAGCCATGACTCGCCCGACGCTTGCCGATGCATATCACTTGAGGCCGGACTACCTTGGTTGGTCGTTGGTACGTCGTCTTGTCGGACGACGTGTATGTTTGACGACGATCGTTTATGGTTTGCCTGCGTGTGCCGACTCGTGATTCGTCCTTGTTATCGCACAGTCGCTGCCGTTAATATTGTCTAGTCCTTCGTGCAAGTGTTCGTGAAACTGTGTGTAGTTTGTGCTGTCTCCTTGCTGATGTGTGGCAGTCGTCGGTTGGTGTGGATAAGCCAGGAAATGTTTGAGTGGCGCAGTGGACCGGACCCGCTGGCGGTCTCTACGAAGTTCGGAGTGTGTGGGAGCTGTTCCGATTGCTACGAGGTTCGCGGTTCACCGACCCAGGACATCGAAGTTGAGTGGTGATTTAATTACCGCAGCCAGTCTGTTCACATTGTGCCGCTGGTTTTAATGGTTGGCTGTTGGAGGTATTCCCGTAAGCAAAAGCGAGTGTTCGAGTTGGCAAAATTTTGGCCACCATCTGGTGTAGTTTAATTGTATTTTGGTTATTAGAAGTCCAAGTGCACCTATGGAATTTTTTGCCTTGTGGCCCTTAGCGTTCCGGTTACCTGCCCTGGCCGCTGACGTATAATTCAGACTGTGTCCTTTCCTCACCGTGTTGTCGCTGCCCAACACATGTGTAGTTTTGATGGCTTATGCATACTTGGTTGTGGGCGGCTTCGTCTTTTACGTTTTAGCATTGGAGCTCCTTGTGTACTGGTCGGGTGGAAAGCAAGTCGTCTTGTAGGTGGGTCCGTTGACTGCCTCTTGTTTGGGTTGCCGGCTGATCGGATATAGTTGGGCCAACTACCTGTCTCCCCTAAGAGAACGTTAATTTTTCAAGTAGAGACCGACTCCCGGGAACCTCTGAGCGCCGCTGGCTGCATTGCCTTTTCATATTGGTGTTTGATTATGTATTTTAATGGCTCATAGCCGGTGGTTTGAATTTGTATGCTATTGCAGTTGTGCTTTTCAATCGTGGGCCTTCATCCATCTTAAAATTACAATTCTTTACTTGTTAAATCTTAGATTGTTTGGGCCTTCAGACTCATTTAAAAATTATTTAAGGATAAAGCCTGGGGCTTTCTGCCTTGTAAAAATTTATTGTAGTTGTGTTTTGTATCATGGGACTTCAGCCGTTTTGAAAGTAAAATTCCTTATTGTTAACTCTAGGCCTTCAGCCTCCCTTTCTAACAATTATTTAAGGATAAAGAAATCATGAGCCTTCAGCCGTTTTAAAATTAAAATTCCTTACTTGTAAAGTTTTAGATTGTTTGGGCCTTTAGCTTAATTTGAAATATTATTTACGGATAGAATCCTGCGCTTTCTGCCTTTTGAAATTTTATTGTAGTTGTGTTTTAAAACATGGGCCTTCAACCATTTTAAAAATGGAAGAGGTTGTGCCCTTAAGCCATAGGATTGTGTGACATATTTAGTCGATAGTTAAGCTCGGAAATTGCGCTGTAATATTTGGGCAACTAAATAAAGGTATGTGTTCGAGTGTAACTAAATGGCTCTGAGCACTATGGGACTCAACAGCTGAGGTCATCAGTCCCCCAGACTTAGAACTACTTAAACCTAACTAACCTAAGGACATCACACACATCCATGCCCGAGGCAGGATTCGAACCTGCGACCGTAGCAGTCGCGCGGTTCCGGACTGCACGCCTAGAACCGCGAGACCACCGCGGCCGGCTCGAGTGTAACTGACAGACGCTCATTTTGCCCCCTTTCCACAATTTCAACTACCCGTTCTGTCCTGCGGATCCAACAAGGCGTCACAAGCAGTTCTGACGTTATATTTGATAATGAAAGCAACATTTATGAAATATCAAGGCACTTAAACCAAGCCACCTTCAAAGGATTTGTTGAGCTGGGAAAAGCTTGAGACAACGTAAAATGTTACAAGATGTACGAAGTTATTAGAAAAATAGATGAAACCTATAAGGCAATGCGGGTAATTTACACTACCTACAAATAAAAGTAGGATGAAAGACCAAAAATTAACTTCACAGATATAGAGTTGGTAAGACAGGGATATAGTTTTTCCCCCTACTTTCCAATCTATACATCGAAGAATCGTATTTATTAAGAATATTATTTGGTATTAAAGAAATGATAAGCAAAATTTCGTATTTGATGGATTTTAAATGTAGAGGTGGTATCTTACCAGAAGTATCTGGACACACCATTTAATGCGAAATTAACCACTAGATGTCACGAGGATTGTGCCCGCGACTAGAAAAAGGGACGGTGAGTATTACGTCGCAGGCAAAGAAGCAGTAACAGCAGAATGGCTCAGTCAGGAGTGCTCAGTGATTAGGGACGTGAACTAGTCACTGGATGTCACCGGAACAACAAATCCGTCAGAGACATTTCAACCTTTCTAAAATCGACGATGATGTGAGTGTGATCTGGAAACGCCAAGGGACAACAACATCTGTACGAAGATCCGGCAGACATCCTGTACTGAAGGACAGGGACCGTCAGAATTGCGGGGAGTGCCTGTAAAAATGGCATGAAATCGCTAACGACTTCCAAAATGCTACCAGCAGTCTAGATAAAACGGTGACTGTAGGGAGTTAAATAGTGCAATGGTCGAGCAGCTTCTCGTATGTCACAGTTTCCTGTAGTGAATACTAAGCGACGTTTGAGGTGGGGTAAAGAGCGACGTCACTGGCCAGTGAATGACTGGAAAGGAATGATTTCGAGTGACGAATCACGCACTCCGATGTCTTTGACTATGACTAATGTCTGACGAATATTACCTGCCATCTTGTGTACTGCTAACAGTAAAGTACTGAGGAGATGGCGTTACGGTATGGGGGTGTTTATCGTGATCACAGCGTGATGTTCTGATTGCGCTTGACAAAATGCTAAACGCGGAAGGATACGAACAGATTTCACACCATTGTGCACTATGGTCAGTATGGGAACGATACGGAGACGATGATATTTCGTACCAGCATGACAATGCACGACGTCTTAAGACAAAAACTGTAAACAATGGTTTTGTGGACAACAACATTTCTGAAGTGGACTAGCCTGCCCAGATTCCAACCTGAACTGAATGGAGCACTTTTTCGATGAGTTACAATGTCGACTTCAGTCCCGACCCAAGCGTCCAAACACGGGTCGCGTCCATCCTTAGCCTTTATGACTGCTTGAACTTTGCTGGAGACACATTCAAAAAGGTGTCTGAAGTGCTGTCGGAGGCATAGCAGATCATTCTTCCTCAAGAGCCAAAATTAGAGAAGTTTCAGACACCCTTTTGAATATGTCTCCAGCAAAGCTCAAGCAGTCATAAAGACTAAGGATGGACGCGACCATATTAATGTCTACTAATCGGCGTACGGATACTTTCCGTCAGGTAGGACATATCCGCCCTGTAGCGTTTCATGATACACTGATTTACACAAAATGTAGGAAACACAATTTAAAAAATAGTTGGCAACCAAAGCATTCCATATTTGGATTGCAATTGAGGTTTGATCATACATTCTTCGTAAATTTCTATTTTATGTGTACTAATCAAAACTAACTTGTGTAAATTATAGATGTTGAATGAGGAAACACTCCTAAACCGTTTCTCATATTGTGCAGACCCTTTTTTTGTCTTCGGTCTGAGTGGTTTGATGCGGGCCATCACGAATTCCTCTCAGTGCCTACATCTTCGTCTCAGAGTAGCACTTGCAACATACGTCCCCAATTATTAACTGGGTGTATTCCAATCCCTATCTTCCTCTACGGTTCCCTCTAGTAACATGGAAGTCATTCCCTGATGTCTTAATAGGTGTCCTAAATCCCATCCCTTCTCTGTGTTTGTTTTTTCCACATAATCCTTTCCTCTCCGATCCTGCGCAGAAACCCTTCTTACCTCACCTTATCAGTCTACGTAATTTTCAAAATTTGTCTGTAGTACCTTACCTCAAATGCCTCGATTCTCTTCTGTTCCGCTTCTCCCACAGTCCATGTTTTACTACCATACAATGCAGCGCTCTAGACGTACATTCTCAGCAATTTCGTCCTCTAATTGAGGCCTATGTTTGATGCTAGTAGTCTTCCCCTGGCCAGGTATGCCCTCTTTGCCAGCGCTAGTCTCCTTTTTATGTCTTCCTCATTGGTTATTTAGCTGCCTAGGTGTCAGAATTCCTTAACTTCAATTACCTCATGATGGCCAATCTTGAAGCTAAGTTTCTCGCTCTTCTCAGTTCTGCTGCTTCCCGTCACTGTTAAATAATTCTTCACACTGCCTTGGGTACTGCGTTCTGATCATCCGCCTGCGATGTGAATTAATGGTTCGGCGGCGAACACATCCCATGCCCAACAAGGATTGTGTTGCGCAACGTAAACGGTGAGCGATTCGAGATGGGCTCTGCAGAGCAGAGCCGTCTCCAGCGAAAGTGAAGACCAGCCACCAGCTGGGTCTGCAGATTCCCACGGAGCCGTGAGATAAACCTCGCCAACGTTCCAGCAGGCCGTCACGCCCAACAGGCGACCCGCTAGGGGCGAACGCCCCGGAGAAAGCCAGCGATTTGTCGGCAACATCAAGCCGCTTTTCTGGCACAGTAACATCTTCCTGCCGTATCTGAACCTCTCAACCTTAGAACACCTGTAGACGTTTGGCTTTGGATCAGGTAGAATACTAATCGCTCATCGATAGTGTAAGCATCATTGTTCTCGCCTTGAACGCAAGAGCCGAAGCTGCTTAGATCAGACAGAATACCAGACACTCATTGATAATGTAAGCATCGAGATTTTGGCCATGTATGTAACAGCAGAGGCTGTTATGTATACAGAGGGTTAGGAAATTTTCTTTACAAAGTTCTAGGACTAGTAGAGCGGAATGCGTACATAATATTTTGAAAAGGAACCCTTGTCCGAAAACGTTATCGAACTACGCTACAGGGCGTCAAAGGTGTAGGCGCAAAACGACTGTTACGTTCTTTTTATATTGTTCGAAAACAGAGGTAACTTGATCCTGTAACTTGTTTGTTCAAAAGAACAAGTGCTACGTTACCGACCTCATACTAGACAAATTTATTTTGAATGACACGTGTAGATCTCTGGGAGACCATTGCCGTTATGTACAACATCACGATCCGGGAACAGTGTCATAGAGCTTCTGGCGTTAAGCCTCATGTGTTATACCATAATACAACACTCCCTTGGCCACGATGGAAGTTATTTTCTCTTCTGATCAAACATACAGAACCCAGTTGTGTGCAGCAAAAATATTGATGATAAAGTAACGGAGCATGACATATCGCCTAAATAGCTAAGAAATGATAATACGGAGTGATTTGATATAGGTAGAAAGTTAACAAAATACTCCGTTCTTGGTAGAACAACATTATGATAAATGAATAGCACCAGTTTGCTTTTGTTCTACAATATTACTTTTATTGTTAACCGGTTTTCGGCTTACGAGGCCATCTTCAGACATTTACTGAGTATTATCACCACATTGTAAATTCTGTGGTGATAATACTCAGTAAATGTCTGAAGACGGCCTCGTAAGCCTAAAACCGGTTAACAATGAAATTAATGTAGTAGAACAAAAGCAAACTGATGCTTTTCATTAATTATATAGAAACTCTAAACTCAGTGGTAGGGAATTAAAATCGAGAGATTAGTATTTTTATGAATGTTACTGAAAGGTTCAGTGCACCTATATTTGAAACCGCACGTAAGACCCTACAGGGACCAGTTGTGGACCCCCGTTCCAGCGTTTAAGGTTTTTACATTGTATGCATCACAGCAAACCTATACATTTTGTACAAGTGGTGCCCCACAGCTCATAAATATTTGAAGGAAGAGTTGTTTATATATCTCCAGGAGCTACTAATAAGCCTTTATTTGGTGACAGATTCAATTTATTTGAATGTTATTAGGCAATAGTGTTTATTAATATAAATATTGTTAGTGCATCCTACGTGGAACCATTGCAGTAATTGTAGCTTCGAAAACTGCACATTATAGGAATTCATTTCGAGTCACTCTCGTCAAAAAGGGCAAAATTCAATACGCAAATTACAAATCAAACCTCTACTCACAACTCTATGCACTTGAATTCGTTACATCGTAACTCTTCAGCTGAAGAGACCTGGAGAGGCTTTCACAGTGTAGACATATGTGTACACCGATTGTTGGAATTGAAGGCTAAAGCTAAATACTTAATAATATAAACCACACACAACAGTATCATAATACAATAAATAAAGCTTTACAATACAAGAGAAAAAACTTAAAATAATCTCATCCTTCATTTTCAATAATCAAAGCGTAGACAACATTTAAAATGTGAACGCTTCTATGGGTCTTTTTAGTTAAAGAATTTCTATGTAATGTAAGTATAATTGTGTCCTGAAGTTAAGTATGTACTTTAGTTTTCTAGTATTTCACTATCACCTCTTTTTCTTTCTGTTTAAATAGACCATCTGATGAAATTTTGATGATGATAAAAGCAAAGCCGTCAACGTTATGAGTTGAACAGAAAAAGCCTTAGAGGATTCAGTTTTAGAGTGAAACAGTATTTTGGGAGACATAAATCCGGTAAGGCGGAAGTTATAGACAGCATATTTCCAAATTACTATAAAGTATTGAGCGATGTGACCACCAAACTACTGTTCAAGTTAGTTTGCAGAATCTAGAATTCTGGGCACTTACCATCACATTTTCGGAAAAATATGAACACAATTCCGAAGATGGCAATGGCAGGTAAGTGCAAGAAATATCGTACAGGTTAACAGCCCGTCTACGAAGCTGCTGACAAGAACAACAGACCTGAAACGGAAAAAATGAGCATCTGTTAGTTGATGATCAGTTTGCCCTTCGGGAAAGACACCAGAGAGGCAGTTACGAGGCTGTGCTTCACAACAGAAGTAAGACTCAAGAAAAATCATTGTTTGTTTATAGGATTTGTCGGCCGTCCCTTCATTCATGACAACACTACAATCAGAGGCACGCATTACTTCCACACAACAGCGGTATACATTCTGCACATAACAAATCGGATGAAGGTAGTGGTAAAACTCCTCCTCTAGGACCTCCCAGTTCAGCAGTGCAGGGTCCTTCAACGTTCGTTTCTTGGGTATAGGATTGAGTTTGACGAGTGTGTAAAGCAGTCTTTCCGTTTCTCTGGTTAATTTAGTACACTTGTGTCAGGTGCCACGTAGCCTAATAGTTATCACGACATATTTGCGATCAAAAATTTTGAAGAACTGATTCACGCTCGATCTGTTTACAACACTGCAATCCCATGTTCACGACATCATCGCTGAAGGGCCCTATAAATCACTAAGCAGAAAGTACTACAAGAAAAATCAGAAAACCCACGAATTTAGGATATCCGAATCACCATTTCGAATGTGACGCAGTTCAAATGCCATAAGTATTTTTTTCCGCTCAAAGTAAAGAAAACGTAACGAATCTAAACTCGTTTCATGCTGATCGTTTTATTGCCAGCAAGGTTCCAATCTAGAAAATATTATTTCCTATCCGTAAACACAGAGGTGGTAGAAGTCATTGATACCTTGCGACGGGGCGGTAGAAATAAAGAAAAAAAAGTGCGGTTGCAGAGTTCACACGAATGTGCATATACAAATGTTGGTTACAATATGTTATTGCAAATTTTGGCTCTCACGTAAGTCTCAGGGGAAGATTTCCCCACTTGGTGCATTAGTACACTTCCACACCCGCGCATTTCTTATAGTTTTTGAATTAATTATTCACTCAGACATAAGTACAGTTTATGCTAGGTAACAAAATTAGGCGATTATTATAGCAAAATCAGTTTTTCACGACACAGTTCAGTCACTATCTATTGGCGTTGTCCTTTTCTTTCACACAATGAAATTAGAACTGGTGAAGCGGTTTACAGTTTTACTTTAATAATAATTTGACTCAGAACCCCTAATAGCAGTAATATAGGCTGCTATAAATGAAACTTATTCAAATAATTCGAACAGAACCACAAGTCTCACTGTCCTCTTTGTTCTAACAGTTTTGGCGCGAAATCACAGTTCACCACATGTCCACTTACGGTGATGTATACCTCGTAAATCGTACTCACACAAATAGTCGTAGCACTTCCAGTTCACCAAATATGTGCTTGCACACTTGCACTGTTAAGCAATACTCTTTGTCGAAATAAATCGGCGCGAAAAAGAATTCTCAAACGACCACATGGGCCACCCACCAAAACGACTGACCAACGACTGACCCTTGGCCAAGATGGCCTCACGCTTAAATAGGCTCGGACGTCAACCCCCCTGGTTATTTGAGTACCAGTCTCACCAGTTAAGGTTACAAATTTTGATACATACATCCCTCGACATAAATAAGTTCACCATCGGAACCGCGCTAAAAAGTACATCTTATTTACTACTATACATTAATTTCTAGGATTATTCTATCGCCCGTAAATCAAGTTTTAGTTTTTGCAAAATTTCTCCACTCAGCGCAAATTTGTTTGTTGACATCTGTGCTGCAAAGTTTTAACATAGAACTGCATATACCACGGTTTTTAGACGTATCTTTAGCGATCTACACATTGCGCTGCTCAAAATCTTCATATCCATAATAATTAATTAATTATGGGCGATAAATGTTAATAATAATTTGCAAACAATGAAAACTATTGCAAGTTAAGTCTATAGTATAACTTAACTAGTTTAAAATACGTCTGATGCCACCCAAAATATTATGTACTACCGTTCTTTACGTCATGAACTTTCGATTGAATTTTATAAACAATTTTCCCTCAAACTTTGTTTATTGCTCTTTATGGGCTTAATTATTTATGAATCTTAACAAATGACTAGGGCACTCGATCCGCTATGACAAAACGTTTTTAATGAGTGCTCGCTCATTCCTGTAAGTCGTTATTTACTATTTTTATTAATCTTTCAGTATTCGTGATATGCCCCAAGCTGCAGGCCACGTGGCGAGGAGGCGTCCCACAGACTGTTGCAAATCTTGCACGGGCGTGCCACACGCTTCCGCGAGTCACGCACCATGTAGCGCGCTCGCTTTCCACAGAGCAATCCTTGCATACTAAAAATATTCATCAAGTAACGGGGGTTTGTACTGTCACAACCTCTTAAAATCGTGTTGGACCTCTTTTGGCCCGGCGTAGTATAGCAACTCAAATTGGCATGGACTCAACAAGTCACTGGAAGACCCCTGCAAAAATATAGAGCCATGCTGTCTTTATAGCCGTGCATAACTGCTGAACTGCAGCCGGTGCAGGATTTTGTGCACTAACTGTTCGACAGGATTAACGTCGAGCGATCTGCGTGGCCAAATCTCTCACTCGGATTGTCCAGGATATTCTTAAAACCAGTCGCGAACAACTGTGGCCCGGTGTCACGGCGAATTGTCATCCTTATTTGGTAACATGAAGTCAATGAATGGCAGTTAATGGTCTCCAAGTAGCGGAAAATAACCATTTCCAGTGTATGAACCGGTCAGTTGGACCAGAGGGCCTTGCTATCTCTACAGCCGTTCATAATTAGGAAAATATTGAAGGTGCAGGTTTTCATGTACGAACTGCCCTCTCGGTTGTGTTCCATAAATGTTCAATGGAATTCATTTTGGGCGACCTGGGTAGCCAAGTTATTCACTAGAATTGTTCAAAGTGTTCTTCAAAGCGATAGCGAGCAATTGTGGCCCGGTGACGTAGTGCACTGCCATCCATAAAAATTGAAGTCCATGAATGTCTGAAAACGGTCTCCAAGTGGCCGAACAAATCCATATCGAGACAATGATCTGTTCAGTCGGAACAGAGTTCATTCCACGCAAACACAGCCCACATCATTATGGGGCCACCACCAGTTAGTACAGTACCAGGTTGACAACATAGGTCCGCAGCTTCGTCCACTCTACACCACACTCGAACCTTACCATCAGATTTTACCAACTGAAATAGAGACTCGTTTGACCAGCTCAGGGTTTTCCAGTCGTCTAGGGTCCAACCGGTATGGTTACGAGTCCAGAAGAGGTGCTGCAGGCGATGTCGTACTGTTAACAGGAACCCGCTGCGGCCGTCTGCTGCAATAGCCCATTAATCCCAGATTTCACCGCACTCTCCTGACTGATGCGTTCGTCGTACGCCGTACATTGATGTTTGCGGTTATTTCGTGCTGTGTTACTTGTCTCTAAGCACTGACAACTCTACGGAAACGCTGCTTCTGTTGGTCGTTAAGTGAAGGCCGTCGCCCACTGCGTTCTCCGTGGTAAGAGGTAATGTCTGAAGTGTGGTATTCTCAACACACTTTGGACACTGTGGATCTTGGAATATATAATTCTCTAACGATTTCCAAAGTGAAAAGCTCCATACGTCCAGCTGCAATTCGCATTCCGAGTTCGAAATATATTAATTCCCATGTTGAGGCCACAATCACATCGGAAACTGTTTCCCATGAATCATCTGTGTACAAAAGATAGTTCCACCGATGCACTGCTCTTTTATACCTTATGTATGCGATACTGTTACCCGCTGTATATTTGCAATCGCTATCCAAAGACTTTTGACACCTCATTGTAATACAGAACATTGCAAATAGCCTCGAAATTATTTTAATTTAGTTGAGTCGTAGCCGGTCGGAGTGGCCGAGCGGTTCTAGGCGCTACAGTCTAGAACCGCGTGACCGCTACGGTCGCAGGTTCGAATACTGCCTCGGCCATGGATGTGTGTGATGTCCTTAGGTTAGTTATGTTTAAGTTGTTCTAAGTTCTAGGGGACTGATGACCTCAGCGGTTAAGTCCCATAGTGCTCATAGCCATTTGAACCATTTGTGAGACGTACTATAAAAAACACAAGTATACTGCCGTCTGATGTAAAAGTTGTTGCTGTAATTCATGCCTCTGAATCATTGCTTACTCACTTGTCGTAACAATTGGCAGTGCATGATACACAATACCAATTAAGAAGGTGGTTTCGAGAATTGTGAGAGAGAACAGAATGTTAGTTGGCCGTTTCATAGTTCGTTCCGATACTGTAAATAATACGTGTGTATACGTCTCCCAATCGACAACACGGAAGCGGTATGAAAATAACGATTACTCCGGAAAAATCTCTCTATTGAGGATTTTTTGCTTCATTATCAAGGAAGGACGTTGAAATTTCACTTTAAAAGTGGGCCCCTCTCTCAAAGGTCGTGATATATTCCCTCAATATGCACCTATTTATCATTCTGTGTGTCTCCTTTTTCCCTAACGAAGATCAGGCGTTATCTAAGATTAGCACCTAAATATGATGGACATTCATAATGTTAAATATAACGCAGCATGAGACTCTCTCTGCCTACCAGAAATTTCTAAATTCATGAGGATGGAAATAAACCACACAAGAAACCGGCATACGTTTTCTCAAGAAGCTATCGCGACAGCTGGAACAAAAATTCGTCTCTCATTTCCGCGCCTAGAGACAACAGAATGAGCAATGATTAGATCAACCACATCAGAATGCAACTTACTGGAGACGTACTCTCTTACGTCATTTCATGTAATTAACATGAAAGTTGCCTCGCTGTGCTGCAGATAGAGATAATCAATAGACAACTGTTTTCCTTTATTCCAAAGTTCGGAATGTGTTTACATTGGTAGTCATTGCCCATTATCAAGTGACATATTCGGTAGGCTACGTCTTTTAAACGAACGCTTTTCGTGGATCTCTCATGGGCCAATGTAGTATTTACAGTTTTATCTTTGCTGTCACTAATTTGTTATTTTCACATCTATGACAGTATAAAAGGTACTGTAACAATTTGCAGTGAGTCAAGTGGGCTCTTTATTTTCTAGATCTGAACATTTGCGTTATTGTGTCGTCAGTTATAACTATTTCGTCTCTATATATTTTCAAGGTATGATCACAAGGTACTATCTTTAGACAATCGGTTTGGGTCAATTAAGACCACCTTCAAATTTGAATGTAGACAGACGGAGCAATCTCAAAAAGAATCCAAAACTTATCCGTAATGGCTTTTTCAGATATTCAGTATCGTTGGGAAATCTGAAAATAATCGCATAGGAAATACATTATCTGTTGTACAACTGATGAGAAATCAACTGAGAAAAATGGAATGCATGCTTTAGTAGGAGATCTTCCTAAGTGCAAAGAACAGCATGTTTTAGTAGGAGATCTTCCTAAGTGCAAAAAACAGCTTTTCAGATAGGGCTGTGAATGAATAATTTGTTTGGAGAAACATCATTCTGTCCTGTCTCTTCGAAACAGTTTTAACAATAAACGTTAAAAACTCTTCAAGAAGGTCTTAGCCTTGTTGTTGTGTTAACGACAGCTTACGCATAGGATGGTACTTGCCTAATATGGCTGCTGCTTCTCTCCGACCAATGGTGATGGCTCGCACAGAATGTTGCAGGGAGTCCATTACCTGTTGTTAGGTGGCACCAGCAGATGTGAAGACACCACGATCTACTCGGTGCGCAATAGAGCGATTCTCCCCTGTGGTCGTCAGACATGGTCGTTGGAGCTTTGGCAATGAGTATGCCTGCAGTAACGTATCCATGCATCAAGCTCCTGTGACATCCGAAAGCCCCACACATTTGGTTAATGTACGATTCGACCAGCCCGCCAAATGGTGACCTACAGAGAGGTCTCTTCCAAACCCTGTCAGGTGCTGATAACACTGTCTGGCACAAGTACATGGTATTCTCGTGACCTTCACTGATCGCACAAAATCTGACGTTACTCATGTTTCTTGTATACAAAACACACACAACACGAATCCATCCTGATGATCGTTCTACCTGTCCCAGAGAATTGCAGCTCCAAATCACTTACATAACCGCCGATGGTGCGTACGCGTATGAAGCTACATTGACATGCGACAATGAAGGACTCAGTATTTCCTCCTCATCCCGTCCGATAAGCTTCCCCTGACCCAGAGTCAGGGGACTCTCTCCATGTCCGAAACCTCATCGGTCCTTTTACTTCACCGCTCTTCCTTCCCCTTCAACCCTTCTGCCAGATGGAGGAGTCACTGCCTTCGGAAGCTTGAAAAGTTCGCCATATTTATCTGCGTTTTACCTTGCAGCCGCTTGGCAAATAGATGTTTTATCTACCCAGATAAATTATATTTTCAAAGATTATTTTCGTTGATTTTTAGGCATTCTGACTACTTCTTTGCAACGTATTAATTGCCTCATGAAGTTTGTTGTGAAGCATGCACGGCAGCTGAAAAGGAACAATGACGTAATTGAAACTTCCTGGCACGTTAAAAGTGTGTATGCCGGACAGAGACTCGAACTCGGGAGCTTTGCCTTTTGCGCGCAAGTGCTCCTCCGACTGAGCTACCCAAGCTCGACTAACGACCCGTCCTCACAGCTTTAATTCCACCAGTACCTCGTCTCCTACCTTCCTAACTTCACAGAAGCTCTCCTGCTAAACTTGCAGAACTAGCACTACTGGAAGAAAGGATGTTGCGGAGCCATGGCTTTGCCACAGCCTGGGGAATGTTTCTAGAATGAAATTTTCTCTCTGCAGCGTAGTGTGCGCTGATATGAAACTTCCTGGCTGATTAAAATTGTGTGCCGGAGAGAGACTCGAACTCGGGACCTTTGCCTGTTCCGGGCAAGTGCTCTTTCGTAGGAGAACTTCCGTGGAGTATGGAAGCTAGGAGACGAGGTACTGGCGGAATTAAGGCTGTGATGACGCATCGTATGTCCTGTTTGGGTAGCTCAGTCGGAAGAGCACTTGCCCACGAAAGTCAAAGGTCCCAAGATCGAGTCTCGGTCCGGCGCGCGGTTGTAATCTACCAGAAAATTTCCTATAAGCACACACTCCACTGCAGTGTGAAAATTTCATTCTAATGATGTATTTGTGTATTTTTTAAAAGAATAAAAAAACCATCGTCGTATTCACACATACTGGTGGTGTGTTTATAAAATCAACCGTTCCACATCATTACGATTTATTGTCCAAATGATAAGTGGAAGAAGAAACGAAGTAACTTTTCCACACATTAACACTTAACCGGTGCTGTCGGAAATTTTAACACTAAATGAGTAGCGTAGTCCAGGGGACTCCAACACAGAAATACTGAGTTGTGTCTGGTAATGATTTTTCGGTGCTGATTTGGAACGTACACGTAATCAACGACTCACAAGGGAACAATTTTATTTTTATTTCAACCGATTCTGAGACAAAATAAAGAGAAAAAACCCGAAACTAAAGACGTAACAAAAATTATCATAGTCTTTCTGTTACATCTATTTTGCAAGAAAAAACTGAAAAACCGTTTTTTATCGGCTACACTTCTGGTACAATCTAAACTATAAGAAAAGAGCATACATTTACATCTATAGGAAAACGCTAGAATACTGAAAACGGCCCAAAAGCGCACATAAAAAGAGATAATATTTAGCTGTCTTGTAGATTTGTAATACACTGAACACACAATTGTAATCTTCACTTTCAATAAGCTGCATCTCATCTTCGTCACCATATTCATCGCCAGGAACTTCACTTGCTGTTTCGTGATCACTTGGAATAGTATTTTCGAAGGCATTTCTGCAAACTGTATCGTCATTTTGATCAGAACAGTCAGCGTCAGAGCCGGCCGCGTTGGCCGTGCGGTTCTGGCGCTGCAGTCCGGAACCGCGGGACTGCTACGGTCGCAGGTTCGAATCCTGCCTCGGGCATGGGTGTGTGTGATGTCCTTAGGTTAGTTAGGTTTCAGTAGTTCTAAGTTCTAGGGGACTTATGACCTAAGCTGTTGAGTCCCATAGTGCTCAGAGCCATTTGAAGTCAGCGTCAGATACGTCAGTCCATCTTAGTAGACAATGATTCAAATGGCTCTGAGCACTATGGGACTTAACATCTTAGGTCATCAGTCCCCTAGACCTTAGAACTACTTAAACCAAACTAACGTAAGGACATCACACACATCCATGCCCGAGGCAGGATTCGAACCTGCGACCGTAGCAGTCTCGCGGTTCCGGACTGCAGCGCCTAGAACCGAACGGCCACCGCGGCCGGCCATCTTAGTAGACATTCTTCGAAGTTAGGATATGTAGCGTTAACTGTTTTGGGGGGTTGGTGGGCATGTTTACCAAGCAAAGGATATTACACTATCTGCGTCGGACAGTTACGGGGAATTTGTAACTTACCGTGCTTGTCTTGATAATAAACTACTGGCCATTATAATTGCTATACAAAGAAGAAATGCAGATGATAAACGGGTATTCATTGGTCAAATATATTATACTAGAACTGACATATGATTACATTTTCTCGCAATTTTGGTGCATAGATGCTGAGAAAACAGTACTCAGAACAACCACCTCCGGCTGTAATAACGGTCTTGATACGCCTGGGCATTGAGTCAAACAGAGCTTGGATGGCGTGTACAGGTACTGCTGCCCATGCAGCTCCAACACGATACCACAGTTCATCAAGAGTAGTGACTGGTGTATTGTGACGAACCAGTTGCTAGGCCACCATTGACCAGACGTTTTCAATTGGTGAGAGATCTGGAGAATATGCTGGCCAGGGCAGCAGTCGAACATTTTCTGTATCCAGAAAGGCCCGTACAGGACCTCCAACATGCGGTCTTGCATTATCCTGCTGAAATGTATGGTTTCGCAGAGATCGAATGAAAGGAAGAGCCACGGGTCGTAACACATCTGAAATGTAACGTCCACTGTTCAAAGTGCCGCTAATGCGAACAAGAGGTGACCGAGACGTGTAACCAATGGCACTCAATACCATCACGCCGGGTGATACGCCAATATGGCGAACACACGCTTCCAATGTTCGTTCACCGAGATGTCACCAAACACGGATGCGACCATCATGATGCTGTGAACAGAACCTGGATTCATCCGAAAAAACGACGTTTTGCCATTCGTGCACCCAGGTTCATCGTTGAGTACACCATAGTAAGCGCTCCTGTCTGTGATGCAGCGTCAAGGGTAACCGCAGCCATGGTCTTCGAGCTGACAGTCCATGCTGCTGTAAACGTCGTCGAACTGTTCGTGCAGATGGTTGTTGTCTTGCAAACGTCCCCATCTCTTGACTCAGGGATGGAGACGTGGCTGCACGATCCGTTACAGCCATGCGGATAAGATGCCTGTCATCTCGACTGCCAGTGATATGAGGGCGTTGGGTTGCAGCACGGCGTTCCGTATTATCCTCCTGAATCCACCGATACCATATTCTGCTAACAGTCATTGGATCTCGACTAACGCGAACAGCAGTGCCGCGATACGATAAACCACAATCGCGATAGGCTACTATCCGACCTTTATCAAAGTCGGAAACGTGATGGTACGCATTTCTCCTCCTTAGACGAGGTATCACAACAACGTTTCACCAGGTAACGCCGGTCAACTACTGTTTGTGTATGAGAAATCGGTTGGTAACTTTCCTCATGTCAGCACGTTGTAGGTGTCGCCACCGGTGCCAACCTTGAGTGAATTCCCTGAAAAGCTAATAATTTGCATATCACAGCAACTTCTTCCTGTCGCGCCAACCTTGTGTGAATGCTCTGAAAAGCTAATAATTTGCATATCACAGCATCTTCTTCCTGTCGGTTAAATTTCGCGTCTGTAGCACTTCATTTTCTTGGGGTAGCAATTTTAATCGCCAGTAGTGTAGACTGCAGTCGTCTGAGCACGTGGCGTCATTCATGACCATAGGGCATGCACCCTGATCGAGAAATAGGGAGTCACTACAACTTCATACTTCCCTAGAGCCCCAGAGACTACGCAACGCCAGTTATAGATTAAAATTTTTGGGCTTACGCATGCAGGCCGTTTTGAGTTTTCCTTGAACGGACAGTCCTGTAAAGGACAACTAGAGGGTTCTCATCATAATGTGGCCTGCTAGCGTTCTTTGATGCAGACATAGCCCGAGAATTGATATTTAGTCTGTAGAAACCAGCATAGCAGGTAAAAGGTTTTTTGTGAACATTTACTTTGAGCTATAATATTATTTCGGCACCAACTGTGGTTCAGGTTTAGCTGGCACGGTGGAGTCTTTGAACGCTGTCTTCGTCGCTCGCCATCCAGCACTGCTACAATCGTCGGAGTTGGCGTAATGTGAAGCGGGTGAGCTCTGTCCGGTGCGTGGGCGGCGAGTCACGCCCTAGGCCCCTGGACTCTGGAGTCCAGTATATGCCGACGCCGCAGGATTCACTGAGGCGCCATGTACCCCTAAATTAAACCTCGCCGGGTCCACCGGAAACTATTCCGCTGATGTTTGTGCACCGCAGGCGCCGTCCGACTACACATACCAGGCCTGTCTGCGCAGACGTGCGGGAATGTTTAGCTTGCACTGTGGCCTCCACAAAGGGCTTAATGGGCAATACCCGCGCAAACAGCCAGCAGAATGCGTCACGTTCGGAACGCCCAACTTGTACTCGAACAACCGCTCCAGGTGTGTTACGGCCGCGTTTTTGGAGAACGCTCCCAGCTATCGGCAGGGAAGCGCACGTGCTCGCCAGCTACGCGAATAATTTCCCGCGAAGGGAGCGTTTCGCGAGCCCTTTTCTCCGAACTGTAACACCAGGGGCCCGGAAGGTATAAAAGCAAATACTGACATTGTCTTTAATACGGACATCAGAAATGCTTCATCGTTGCACACGGCTGCTCTCATAGAGCGTGTAGCAGAGCAACGTTGAAGCAAAGCGCGTTCCATGCTGTCGTTACTCTCTATACAATGTGTTTACAAATATCCTCTTCCCCTGTCTATCCATCTCGTTCTCCCTCTTGCCTCTCTTCATCTCGTCTTCTTCCCTTACTCATTCCATCTCCTCTTCTATCCACTCTCCGTCCATTTTCCTCTACCCCCCCCCCTCTCTCTCTTCGTCTCCTCCCCCCCCCCTATTTCTGCCTATCTCCTCATTCTCCCTCCCTGTCTGTCCATCTCCTCGTCACACCTTCTCTCTCCACTTTATCACGCTCACCCCCACAAGAGGTTTCTCTGCCTCGTGATGACTGGGTGTTGTGTGATCTCCTTAGGTTAGTTTGGTTTAAGTAGTTTTAAGTTCTAGGGGACTGATGACCATAGATGTTAAGTCCCATAGTGCCCAGAGCCATTTGAACCATTTGAACCCTACAAGCGGGGCCTCCTGAGTCTTACCCACATCGTATTTCTTTCCAGACTGTAACGAGTTTGTGTACCAAATTTATTTGAAATCGTTTCAAGGACTTAGAATGAGCGGTTTACCCATAACTTTGGCCGGGTACGCACATGACAGATATACTTCACATATACTGAAATATTTCACACCTGCTTGTACATGAATTTCTCCTGCATCTCTAGCGAATTTCGCCCTGTAGTTTCGCAGCCCAATGTTTATGGTGTCGTATCTCCTGAACTGTGTGGTGTTCAGTGATATAATTTTGCAAGTACATCTTGTGATATATATATAGCCAGTCTCTGCGAAGCGAGTTGTGAATACGGTTAGCAGTAAAAGAGTGATAAACTAAAACATCATGCATGATGCGGCAGTTTTAGTGAATGAACCACGAAAATGTAGTAAGCAATAAACATTTTTACTTTCGTCATTTTGTCGAGGTCGTCAAAGAGAAAAAGTTTCGTAAAGGTTTGAAATTATGTGTAAAGTTTGTTGTAAGTCTCTAAGTGCTCTCATTCTTAAGTACTGTAAGGTTATTCGCGCATCGGAAGCTACACTGTTTTCTCACCCTCACCCCAAACTTTTGATAGGTAGGTGATTCTTATCCCCAGAGCGACGATTTCCAAACAGTAAGTGATACGCGTACCAAGTCTGGGTTGAAATCAGTCCAGTGGTTTAGGAGGATCTGTGGAACGTACATACATACAAACATACATAAAAACGTGCATATGTATATCGATTTTTATATGTATGGATATTACATGCGATTGATACATTCAACAACTTACATTTAGAGAAATTGCTCGAATGACCTTTTCCCGCTTCGATACATCCCCTGAGCCTACTTTCCATGCCTTGCCACACTCTTCTACTAATTCTGGGAGTGCATCGCATTTGGTCAAATCGGTTTTGAATATGCTCCCTCAGAACAGAGCGACATTACCTACAGGAGTTAAATACATCAAGGAATTTAAACGCCCTCAGAAGTAAAAATCCCGAGAAGTTACACTACTGGCCATTAAAATTGCTACACCACGAATATGGTGTGCTACAGCCTCGAAATTTAACCGACAGGAAGAAGATACTGTGATATGCTAATGATTAGCTTTTCAGAGCATTCACACATGGTTGGCACCGGTGGCGACTCCTACAACATACTGACATGAGGAAAGTTTCAAACCGATTTCTCATACACAAACAGCAGTTGACCTGCGTTGCCTGGTGAAACGTTGTTGTGATGCCTCGTGTAAGGAGGACAAATGCGTACCATCACGTTTTCGACTTTGATAAAGGTCGGATTGTAGCATATCACGATTGCGGTCTAACGTATCGCGACATTGCTAGTAGCGTTGGTCGAGATCCAATGACTCTTAGCAGAATATGGAATCGGTGGGTTCAGGAGGGTAATACGGAATGCCGTGCTGGATCCCAACGGCCTCGTATCACTAACAGTCAAGATGTCATGCATCTTATCTCAATGGCTGTAACGGATCGTGCAGCCACGTCTCGATCCCTGAGTCAACAGATGGGAACGTTAGCAAGACAACAACCACCTGCACGAACAGTTCGACGACGTTTGCAGCAGCATGGACTATCACCTCGGAGACCATGGCTGCGGTTACCCTTGACGCTGCATCACAGACAGGAGCGCCGCGATGGTGTACTCAACGACGAACCTGGGTGCACGAATGGCAAAACGTCATTTTTTCGGATGAATCCAGGTTCTGTTTACAGCATCATGATGGTCGCATCCGTGTTTGGCGACATTGCGGTGAACGCACATTGGAAGCGTGTATTCGTCATCGCCATACTGGCGTATCACCCGGCGTGATGATATGGGGTGCCATTCGTTACACGTCTCGGTCAGCTGTTCTTCGCATTGACGGCACTTTGAACAGTGGACGTTGCATTTCAGATGTGTTACGACCCGTGGCTCTACCTTTCATTCGATCCCTGCGAAACCATACATTTCAGCAGGAAAATGCACGACCGCATGTTGCAGGTCCTGTTCGGGCCTTTCTGGGTACAGAAAATGTTCGACTGCTGCCTTGGCCAGCACAATCTCCAGATCTCCCACCAATTGAAAACGTCTAGTCAATGGTGTCCGAGCAACTGGCCCTTCACAATACGCCATTCACTACTCTTGATGAACTGTGGTATAGTATTTCTCAGGATCCATGTACCCAAATTGCGTGAAAATTTAATCGCATGTCAGTTCTAGTATAATGTATTTGTCCAATGAGTACCCGTTTATCATCTGCATTTCTTCTTGGTGTAGCAGTTTTAATGGCCAGTAGTGTATATTGGGTCATCGGATGAGCCATGCAGTCGATCTGCTCAATCAACCATCGACTTACCAATTGACTGTAAGGACAGTGGCGAAGGTTTGAGGTGAGGTGGAGCTCTAATGTGCAGGAACAACGTTTGTCGAATGACGTCTGGGGGCTCATTTTCTAGTAAATGAAGAACCTCCTTCCTGATAAACCGTAGGCACCTTTGTGGGAAGAAAAGTATTCAATAAGATGATTATGAAGGATTTCATACCATAAGATGGTACTAAACAGAAGACAATCAGACAAACCACAAGCAAATGCCACGACCGTCTGTAAATAAGAATTTACGAGGGTTGAAACTTATATAGAAGCAACTATTTATTCACAAGCGATACAAAAGAGTTACATGATTGCACCTCTTAGTGTCCTTCAAAGTAGTCACCAGCGTTGTGTAGAACCTTTTGCCAGCGATGTGGAAGGCGTAGTATACCGTTAGCAGAGCCTGTTCTGTTGATTGTGCGAATGGAGCGGTCTATTACCAGTCGAATCTCAGGAACAATTCTGAAGCGAATGCCACGAAGTGGTTCTTTCATCTTCGGAATCAAATCAAAGTCAAAAGGACTTAAGTCTGGGGAGTATGGTGGATGGTACAAGTACTTCCCGATCCCATCGACCGAACAGATCAGCCACAGCTTGCGCTGTATGCGCCCGCGCATTGTCTTGCAAAATGATGGGTGGGTTGCGCAGAAACTGTCGCCGCTTCTATCCTAAAGCTGGTCGCAGGTGATGCTCCAAAAACGAACAGTAATACTGGGGACTGATGGTCTGCCGTGGAGGAAAGTAATGCGTTAGGATAACACCATGACAGTCGGTCACGAGAGTCACCATAACTTTCACCATACTGGGGCTCTGACGCACTTTAGACTTTCGCGGCGACCCATGATGGCGCCTTTCGTTGGATTGGCGTTTCAGTTTTGGCTGGTACGATGTGGCCCATGTCTCATCCAGTGTTACGATACGGCGTAAGAAAGCCTCTCCTTCGCGCTTCAACCATTTCTGCATTTCCGTCATGCGGAATCCATCGTTATGCAATTTTTGGCATGATCAGCCGTTCCTTCAGTACATCTACATCTACATCTATACTCCGCTAGCCACCTGACGGTGTGTGGCGGAGGGGGAGTATGCGAAGCACAGTCGTTTGCGCTAATCCGGTTTCGTGGGCGAGCTCACGAATCGTATGGCGTCGATCACTGTCCACTAACGCGGCATGCCGAACTTCGTTGAAGGCGTTTACACAACGTGCCACTGTTCTGTACGGCAATGTCGATTCGCCGCACGCCTCTTGTAGACTTTGATGACACTCTCGTGCTGTACAACCTCTGTCACATTCAATATTGATCCAACTCCGTTGTTCCTGTTTTGAAAACATAATGACACCGTTACGTTAGACGGCTCGCTCACAAGTGACTGTGTTTCCCTCGATTGTGCGCACGCCGGTGACGGACGGGCGAGTCCATTTGCTCGGAGGTAAGGTAAGTATGTCAACAATGTGTGGTATCAGCGACAATAGTAGATTCTATTGCATAGTGTCTACACAGCAGTGTTGCCAGTATTTAATTTCCAACCTACGTGTATACACGCGTCTGAGGTGCGTCGCATAGTTACGGGTCACTACATGAATTTTATAACTCGCTAAAGAAGGAATTGTAGACCAATGCTTCTATGGACTTTTTGTACTGTTTTGGTGTAAGGAACATACATATAAATTTATGTACACGAGTTTTGTTGACGACCTCAGCAGTCTCCAAACGCTCCTGTAATCTTCTTACGCTCGAACGGAAAAGAGAAAGTATGGCAGGTGAAAACAGTTGTTCAGTTGTTATTGCTTGTTAAGAGAACGACACACACACACACACACACATACACACACACACACACACAAAATGTCGGAGCACAAACTCGGATGCGGCGGGAAATCGGCCGTGTGTTTTTCGGAGGAACAATCCCTGCCTTTGCTTTGCGTAATACAGGTGGAATAACCCGGAAACCAATACCTAAAGGGCCAGCTATGGATTTGAACCGTTGTCCTCCCAAATGGAAGTTGTAATTTTCTTTCGGGGCAAGGAAAAATTCGTTCCGTCGGGTATAATAGTCGCTATTTGTTATCGTTAAACAGTATCTATTCGTCTCTCTCGTACGTGCAGTTGAGATACGTTGCTGTAAACTGCTTTTGAACTAATAGTTGTGTAAATCACACTTGTGCTCTTGTTAGTCATATCTTACGTCAGTTGAGCAATGAAAGGCACCTAGTGATTGGAAGAAAAAAAAAAAAAAAACGCAGATCATTCACGTTTCCAAAATATGGTCGTCCAAGAAACACATCAAATTATACACCTATGTCAATGACGTCGATCTCGTATAAAATTACGGAACATGTTTTATGCTCAAGCGTTATGACGCTTTAGGAGAACTAAAGTCTCTGGAAAAGTCAACAAGGATTACGCAAACAGAGACTTTGCTCAAAACGTTGTTAGTAAAATTTTCGAATAGTTATTGACCAATTAACTTTAGACTTTTACATTATAGTGTAATAAACATTCAGACGAAAATAGATAACATATTTTTTATGCAACAATCGACAGATCTTCGTTAAAATCGACTGCGAGAAAGAATTGGCTGTTCTGTGCTGTACTGTCAAAATGTACGGTTTAGTTTTCTTTCTCATAGTCAGCTTTAACTGCAATAGCGTGTCATTTACAACATTAGACAAATAGTCTCTCCCATATATATATTTTATTCCGTATATCTAATTTTAAACTGTAGTTTCACACATAACAATGTGGTGTTTTGTTTCATTCTCCGCAGCTGGTGGTACAGTAACAAAGGACCAAAATACAGCTGAAGCGGTTATTAATGCCCAAGATGAATACTCATGGGCCGCGTGGGGTAGCGCGCGGTTGGAGGCGGCTTGCACGGTTCGCGCGGCTCCCCCCGTCGGAGGTTCGAGTCCTTCCTCGGGCATGAATGTGTGTGTTGACCTTAGTGTAAGTTATTTTAAGTTAGATTAAGTAGTGTGTAAGCCTAGGAACCGATGACCTCAGCAGTTTGGTCCCAAAGGAAGTTACCACAAATTTCCAATTTCCAAAAATTACTCATAGCTGCGGTTGCCCCACTTACGTTTTGTTTACAATAGCAATAAACGAGGCTAAATCTCAGAGAAACGAGGTAAGAGGAGATCAACAGAGGGTGAGGGGGTTGAAATGGGCATAGTGGGGGAGGGAGGGGGAAGAGAGGGTCAAAGAGGGGGGGGGGGGGAGAAAAATGGTTCAAATGGTTCAAATGACTGAGCACTATGGGACTTAACTTCTAAGGTCATCAGTCCCCTAGAACGTAGAACTACTTAAACCTAACTAACCTAAGGACATCACACACATCCATGCCCGAGGCAGGATTCGAACATGCGACCGTAGCGGCAGCGAGGTTCGAGACTGAAGCGCCTAGAACCGCTCGGGCACAACAACCGTCGGGGGGCGGGGGGTAGGGGAGAGGATGAGGAGATGGACGAAGAGAGTTTGAGGTGGAGATAGAGATGGACGAAGACAGGTGAACGAGGAGGAGATGGACGAAGAGAGGGGGGAGGAGGGGACGGATGAAGAGACGGGGGAGGCAGAGGAAACAGATGAAGAAAGGGTAGAGGAAGAACGAACGAAGAGAGGATGCCTTACAAGGAGAAGTGGAAGGAGGAGGAGATGAATGAAGAGACACGGGAGGAGGAGGAGATGGACAGAGAGAGGGAGAGGAGGAGGAAATGGATGAAGAGAGGGGGGAGGGGGAGGAGGTGTTTGGAGAGACGGGGGTGGAGAAGGACGAAGAATATTCAAATGTATGTGAATTCCTAAGGGAACAAACTGCTGAGGTCATGAGTCCCTACACTTACACATTATCTAAACTAACTTATGCTAAGAACAACACACACATCCATGCCCAAGCGAGGACTCTAACTTCCGGCGGGAGGGGCCACGCGATCCGTGACATGGCGCCTCAAACCGAGCGGCCACTCCGCGCGAGGAGGACGAAGAGAGGGGGAAAAAGGAGATTAAGGCGTATATTCAATTCCAATACATCATATAGTCATCTATAAGAAAAAGTTAGAATTTCCACGGGGCTATTCTCGGACGATGCTGTTGTCTGTAGGAAGATTCCAACTCTAGAAGACTCTATCGAAACTGTGGAAGACCTGCAGTGGATCAACAGTTGTCACAAGGACTGATAGCTGAGCCTAAACATAAATAATGTGAGGTGTTAGTTTTAAATATGTGACGACATACCGTACTGCATGATTACACTTATGGCGAAGAATTGCTGCAGGTCGTAACCAAGTAGAAAATAAATAGTAGGAAAAGCAAGTGTTAGTTTGAGATTCACTGGGAAAATTTTAAGCAAATGTAATTCATCCACGAAGGAATCGGCTTGCAAACCACTCATTCGATCTTTTCTTGAGTACTGTTCCTGAATCTTGGACTTTTACCTAGTAGATTTAGTGGAAGAGATAGAGAAGATATGCCTGCCGGTGTGGCCGAGCGGTTCTAGGCGCTTCAGTCTGGAACCGCGCGACCGCTTCGGTCGCAGGTTCGAATCCTGCCTCGGGCATGGATGTGTGTGATGTCCTTAGGTTAGTTAGGTTTAAGTAGTTCTAAGTTCTAGGGGACCGATGACCTCAGACGTTAAGTCCCATAGTGTTCTGAGCCATTTTTTTATACTTTTTTCTTAAAAAATGGAAAAGAAAATGGGTGGACGGCTCCTCGACGATAGTGTACGCACAAATATCACCTGGGATGCAACGGGAATCAGGATTTGCGGGTATTGATATTAGTGGACAAAGGACACTGCGTTGCAGCGTTCGATAAGTTGACAATTTGAGTCAGTCAGGTATCGTGTCGGTATGGCCGAAGCAGATAAGGCAACCGCTCATGAGATGCAGTAAATACGGGTTAGAGGGGGGGGGGGGGGGGGGTTATGGGCGCTCAGCATCGAGGTCATCAGCGCATATGACCAGGTCTGTCACAAATTTCGCCATTGCTTTACCATAATGCCCTGTGTGTCTAACTTTCCGATTTCCTAACCATCGTTGCCTTCCCTGTCCTACATTTCATTTTTGCATATTTGTTACAGTCTTCTTCTTTCGTTTCACCCTCTTTGGGGTACCCTCGATCAATCATTTCTTTGTGCGTTGTTCTTTTCTTAGGGTCCAGTATTTCTTCATTCTTTCTGATCTTCTTCTCCTCTCTTCTTCCGAGATGGAGGGTTTGAACTTTTGTGTAGATTTGCCTTGGAAACTTATATTTTGATCTTTAGTAATTAATTTAGCTGTTCGATCAATAAGTGAATTTTCTGAAATCTTTAATCTACTAGGTCTTTCTCAGTTTCTTTCAACCAGTTGGGGTTCATTTTGCGGTTACGGAAGAAGTCAAAGATTTGTTTAGTTAATCTGTTGGAATTCATTCTGAGAAGATGACCATAAAAATTTATCTCATTTTTCGCATAGAATCTGAAAGTTTTTCAATTTTCTTGTAGAGAGTTTCATTTTTGATGTATATAATCTTATTGTCTTGAAATTTTGGCCCAATGATTTTTCTTAAAATTTTTCTTTCCTTTACGTCAAGTTTCTCCATTTGGCCTTTTAAATTCATGTTAAGTACTTCTGCTGCATGAAGTGCTTCTGGCTTAATCAGTGTCTCGTAATGTGTAATTTTGGACCCCCATGAAAAAGATTTTTTGTTGTATGTATTTTTTATTAGTTGGAAGGCAAATTCAAGTTTTTGATACAGTGGAATAGTAAAATTCACACAAAATGACAGAGGCTGCTGAAGATCTTTTAAGACAAATGCATATCAAATAGAAAAAAATATGTTTTATCTTACTCACAGACGAAACAAACAATGTATTTTAGTCCTACCAATGTTCATTGAAAAATTTAACTTCGACGCAAGTGTATGTATATTCTTAACACAGTTTGAATGATATTACGGAATACACCTTTTTATCTGTTTCGATGATTTGAAAAATGGTTCAGGTAACCCGAAACTGGTCATCAGTTAAATAAAAAAAAACTAAATTTTGCAACTTTGCCTGTTTTCAACATCAAAGTGGTTGACACTAATTTCTGGAATTCCAAATATATGTAATTGTCCGAAATTAGGTGAAAAATATTTTTAAAATGCCACATCAATGTTACAAACTCTGCTGTAGTACTTGCGCTTAACGTCCTCCGTTATTTGCTGGATGTACTCTTATTCCGCTACAGTTCTTACTCTCTATAGCTCCCTCGCGATTATGCAGCAAATTGAGGCATAATATTCAGCAGAGCTCAAGCTAATTGCTGACACTGATGTACAAGGTAAGGCAAGGCTGAACATGGTTCGCCGTCCATCGATAAGTACTCCAGGGACAACAGGCAGATCAAGCCGTGACGCTGCACACGCCGAGGAGGTATTCGTGTGCAGACTTAGCTACTCCTCTCTACAAACATTTCACTGAATTGCAAAAGATGTAAAGAAACACTATAAGTCGACTGATGCAAACGAAAATCTATGCATATCCTGTGTGAGAATGACGTTTGAGCGGTAGGAGTAGGATACTAACACTGTAGGAATATGCATTCGTTTTCATGTTACAGCAGTTAAAGGAAGAACAGGAAAATACGTTTTGTAGTATATTGTTATAATCTCTGAAAGCGAGGCAATGAGACGGTGGCAATACTGGATTAGATACGGTCAAAATGTCAAGTTTTTCTCTCAGGGCTGTAAAGGAACACAAAAAAATAACTGAATTTTCTCATTTTGAAAGAACTTAAGGGCGATCTGTTTAATTGTTAAAAACCATTCAACAGCAAAGTTCGCATAAAATGCTTTTTGTGCAGCAAATGGAGGCATTGATTTACTGGTACATTACAGAAAATTTCACTTTCTGCGACCTACTCCTGCACTGTTTGAGAGAATATGACGTACAGGGTTATTCATAAGTACCTCTGGGCTTTCAGAAGACTATTTCACGAAAACTACAAAACATACAGAAACGGTCATTGATCAGGGAATAGTGTACTTCTCAATGTCTTCAGCTAACCTTGCAGGTACACAACTAGGGCACCCCTGTTGCTTCTGCTGCTGCTGCAAGAAACAGCAAAATGACAGCAGCCCGCTGAGGAAATGTGTGCAACGGCTTGCCTCTCTTCGGGGTCGAACTATCTGTAATACAGTGCGAGAATACAGAGCAGATAATATGTCTAGAGGTACTGACGCGCCTGCTCAGAAGTGGTGTGACTACATCATGGCGTGTCTTACGAATCGAACCCTCAAGAGATACTCTATACAGCGATAAGTGTCTGCTTTCTGCGTATCTTGTTGTTTTCGCGCAGTCACCTCCTGAAACCACAGAGGTACTTATCAGTAACGTCATATATGATGTTGGCCTCCAGGGGATACGAAGAGCAGCGTGAATCTTCTCTGGCTTACAGGCCTGTCATATTGCTCCTGTTGCATACATATTCCTAAATTAATAATAGCTCGCGCACAAGCACACACAAAATTATTCTTCTCGTGCTTCATCCATGAAAGAACAAGATAGAACTGAAATACACACAAGATGTACTCCTACACACAACATTTTTTCGTGCAGTCATGTGACTTAATAAACCTGTGAAAAAACAAATTAAATCTTAGTGGCAACAAATTTATGGAGTCCGTCTCGAAGAGTAATCTTTATGAGTTACTACTATGTATGTAAATATTTTCGTAACAAACTTAAAGGAATTCTCTCAATTTTAATGACAAATTCCTATCAGGAGACAGATGATTATTTGTAGTGCAGAATTTTGTCGCACTAAATCTGTTATTGTTTTTCTTAAAAACCATTCAACAGTAAATATCGCATAATTTTTCTTTATTTAGGACAACCGTTTAAACAGACTATGCTCTCATCTTCAGGTTTGAAATTTTTTTGTTGTAAAACATGTTAATTTTACGCTGACCGCACGCGCAAGATGTCAAGTGGATAAAAATAGCACAAGTGTTTACAGATGCTGGACAGTGCGAGTGCACTTTAAATGCCGTAGTGTATAAGGTACCTTATATACGATTTAAAGTAGTTTCGCACTGTTTAGAATATGTCCAGCATATGCAAGCAGTTGTGCTATCGTGTACCGTGTTTGTACGATGCAACAAGCAACTGTGAGCAATATGTATATGAGCATAGCCTGCTGCACAATGTGTTTTATGTTCTTAAATAATTTAGCGTCGACGAACCGTTTATAATGTGCTGTTTTCATCCACTTGACGTATTTTACAATAAAAAAGGGCTCTAAGCACTATGGGACTTAACATCTAAGGGCATCAGTCCCCTACACTTAGAACTACTTAAACCTAACTAACCTAAGGACATCACATACATCCATGCCAGCGACAGGATTCGAACCTGCGACCGTAGCAGAAGCGCCGTTCCGGACTGAAGCGCCTAGAACTGCTCGTCCACAACGGCCGGCACAATAAAAATGTTTTGAGTCCTGAAGATCACAGCATAGGCTGTTGAAACATTGTTTTAAATCTCAATCATGCCAGTCAAATGTATCACTAACTAGAATTTTGTAGGCATAGACAACTACATTTTATGTTTCACGCAGTGAACAAGTATGTATTTTTCTACATTATGATCCAGTTGCTAACAGACTTGCTATGGCTCGAATTTCAAGCGTAATTACAATTGCACGTTATATATGAACTCGTGACCAGAGTGACTTACTGTCCAATGACCTCCCAAACTATCTGTAGGCAAGACGATACTCTACTGTGCAGTAGTTACCTGATGTAATTCATTCATCAAACTAAACGTTGTTTCGGGCATTCTTCATTACGCTCATGAGTGTGAGAGCTTTAAGTTGCAGAATGAAAAGAGAATATGCAAATAAGGCTAGCGTATTCCATAAAAAATTGATTTAATACGCACAAGAGTAGTCACACAAGTCCAGTAGCAGGCATTACTAAGGGGTCCTGAGTGTCACAGAGAAGCTTAATGCTGAAATCACGTGAGAGTCCGTTCCAGGAATAGTCAGCTAACAAATGTGAGATCAAAGATCATATGACAAAAAACGAGGATGGGGCGCCGTGGGAAAGGTGGAAAAAATAATAGTGGGCCACGTTGAACACTACACTTTAACTGTCCGTTGCAGGCGCTGCAACCGTAATATGAACACAGAAGAAAATCTCAATGGATTAAAGACCAATACAGCTGGCGTCTTGCATTTGATTTTACTTGGAGTGACGAGCAGCTTCGAACGATCGTTCATTTTCAAGAGAATCTGCGATGGTACAAAATGTAACTTGAGTTTCATTATAAGCAAATTCTATATTCCAGTCATCCAGTCTTCGAGCTTTGCTTCAGGTTGACAGCTAGTAAGGGACTGAACTGGGGTTCTTACCAGGCCCTGCCTGACAATGACCCATCTGCCGCCTGCTGCTTGAGGGAGGTGGGAGGCAAGGGGAAGCTCTTGCCACTTCCTAGAAGTTGGGTGTAAACTTTCTATTCCTTACGGAATGTTCATGTATTTCTGACAAAGCTTGGCTGCATTTCAACTAAAAGCCGTAGATTTAGCACTGCCGTGCGTGGCAGGACATAGTGTGCTTCGACAAATCACTAGAGAGAGTGTAATATATTCTAATAGCGAAACCTGACACTGGAGAATTTTACGTACGTATTTATTGTCCTAGAAATTTTAGACTCCTTACGTGGACGGTAGAACGCGTATATTTTACAAATATCACGTAAGATGAATATTGATTTATACGAGAGCTACATTCCTGAAGTCCAGTAAGCGTGACTGGACAACAATGTGGCAAAGAGGGGAGAAGAGGACCGCCGTCGTTTATTCCTAGACTGAATGTTCTCCTGGATAGTTTGTGTGCAGGTTTGGCAGGTGTCCTACGTTCCTCCAGTCGAATAGTCAGCCTGGATTACACTATACTGAAACAATTCGAAATATCTAGCTTCCTAAACAAATTTTGTTCAGTTTTAATTTTGTTAGTCAGTTCAAATGGTTCAAATGGCTCTGAGCACTATGGGACTTAACATCTATGGTCATCAGTCCCCTAGAACTTAGAACTACTTAAACCTAACTAACCTAAGGACAGCACACAACACCCAGCCATCACGAGGCAGAGAAAATCTCAGACCCCGCCGGGAATCGAACCCGGGAACCCGGGCGTGGGAAGCGAGAACGCTACCGCACGACCACGAGATGCGGGCTGCTAGTCAGTACTTGAAAACTAGACTGGAGGAAAATATATCAAAAATTGACTTAACATGACCAGTGGTGAAGTTTTAGTAGACAAAGTTTTGTAATATATAACGTCAAAATTAAATAACCGCTCTTAGAGTTTATTTTCTGTTTCTTCACTTAATGATTATTTGCCTGCCGCCGGCCGGTGTGGCCGAGCGGTTCTAGGCACTTCAGTCTGGAACCGCGAGACCGCTACGGTCGCAGGTTCGAATCCTGCCTCGGGCATGGATGTGTGTGATGTCCTTAGGTTGGTTAGGTTTAAGTAGTTCTGAGTTCTAGGGGACTGATGACCTCAGATGTTAAGTCCCATAGTGCTCAGAGCCATTTGAACCATTTACCTGCCACTTTTTGTTGGTTATTGTTGTTGATTATCAACAGATTTTTTAAAACAAATAGTTCTGACTTTTTTCTGTCTCAGAGTTTAAATTTCACTGTCAGCTGAACGTAACTGATACAAGAAACAAAATATTTGCTGTCGATATTTTCTAGCTTTATTTCTTAACTTATTATACACCGTGAACTTGCTCATATGAGGATTTTATTTCCAATTACTGAACCAAAATGGTGGCATTCATACTCGTATTAACACCGTTGTACGATATATTTCGTATATACCAAAAACTATCAGTCCAAGACAGGAGGACGTAAAGGAACTGTGACTCAAGTTTAAAAGGAACTGTTGACTAAACACTGGGCGGATATGTACCCAGTAGAACAGTTCATAATACACTGAACCGCCAAAGACAGTAGCATAGACATGCGTATTCAAATACAGATATATGTAAACAGGCAGAATACGGCGCGACGTTCGGCGACGCCTGTATACAACAAGTGTCTGGCGCAGTTGTTAGATCGGTTAGTGCTCCTACAAGGGCAGGTTATCAAGATTTAAGTGAGTTCGAGAGCTCGTGAACAATGGAACACAGCGCCTCCGATGTGGCGTTAAAGTGTTTTTCACGTACGACAATTTCACGAATGTACCGTGAATATCAGGAATCCGGTAAAACATCAAATTTCCGACATTACTGCGGCCGAAAAAAGATCCTGCAAGAACGGATCCAATGATGACCGAGAAGTATCGTTCAACGTAACAGATTTGCAACCATTTTGCTGCAGATTTCAGTGCTGGGCCATCAACAAGTGCGAATCATTCAACGAAATATCATCGTTATGGGCTTTCGGAGCTTAAGGCCCACTCGTGTACCTTTGATGACTGCACGGCTCAAAGCTTTACACCTCGCCTGGGCTCGTCAACACCGACGTTGGACTGTTGATGACTGAAAACACGTTGCCTGGTCGGAAGACTCTCGTTTCAAATTATATCGACCGAATGGATGTGTACGGGTTTGAAGACAACCTCATGTAGCCATGGACAATGCATGACACCGGGTGACCGTTCAATGTGGTGGAGGCTCTGTAATTGTGTAGGGCGTGTGCAGTTGGAGTGATATAGAACTCCTGATACGTCTAGATACGACACTGGCAGGTGATACGTACGTAAGCATCCTGTTTGATCACCTGCATCCATGAATGTACATTGTGCATTCCGTCGGACTTGGGTAATTCCAGAAGGACAATGTGACACCTCACACGTCCAGATATCGTACAGAGTAGCTCCAGGAACACTTTTCAGCGTTTAAACACTTCCTCTGGCCACCAAACTCCCCAGGCATGAACATTAGTGACTACGTCTGGGACGCCTTACAACGTGCTGTTCAGGGAGATCTCCATACTATCGTACTCTTACGGATTTATGGACAGCCCTGAAGGATATTTTTCAGACATTACACGAGTCCGTGTCACGTCGTGGGGAAAATCTGCGTGCCCGCTGGGGCCCTACACGATATTAGGCAGGTGTACCAGTTTCTTGGGATCTTCAGTGTAGATGGTACTCTCCATGGTATACAATCACTGTAAAGAAACTAAAGCAATAGAGACAACTGCAAAATATGTGTAAAACAAATCAAAGGACCAGAGACAGGGAGAAGCTCAATGAAACGCGTTTGGCTGTCAAGGAAGCATGCGTCAAGGCTTCAATGACTGCTGTAGCAGAATATTGTCAAACGATTTTTCACAAAACCCAAAGAAATTCTGGTCGTCTGTAAAGGCTGTTAGTGGCACCAAAGTTATTGTCCGGTCACTCGCAAATGACAGAGAAACCGAAATTGAGGGTAGCATAGCAAAAGCTGAAACGCTTAACTCCTTTTTCTGATTTTTCTTTACAAAGTGAAGCCCACGAGAACAGCCCCAATTTAATCCTCGTACGATTGAAAAGACGAGTGAAATAAGTGTTGAGAAACAGCTGAAAGTATTAAAATTGAACAAAACTCCAGGGTCCCATGGAATCTCTATCAGATTCTATACGGAATTTGCGCCTAAGTTAGCTCCTGTAATCTGTCTTAGAGTCCTCGAACAAAAATCCGTTCCTAGTAGTTCGAAGTAAGCGGAGGTCACACCCGTTTACAAGAAGGTTAGCAGAAGTGATCCACGAAACGACCATCTAATATCCTTGACATCCATTTGTTGCAGAATCTCAGAAAATATCATAAACTCAAACATAACGAGACATCTCGAACAAAATGACCTCGTCCATGAAAACGAATACAGATTTATGGAACATCGATCATGCGGAATGCAAATTCACACTTTTCTCATATGACACGTTGAAAGCTTTGGATCAAGACAGTTAGGTAGTTGCACTATTTCTTGATTTTCGAAAAGCTTTTGACTCAGTACGACATTTCTGATTGGACTGATGAATTTTTGGCAGGTAGTAATCAGCATATTATCTTGATCGAAAGTCATCGTCAGATGTAGAAATAACATGGGATGTGCCCCAGGCGAGTGTGTTGGAATCCTCGTTGTTCTTATACAGGGCGAGTCAAAAGTCCTAGGACACCTTCATAAGTTGGAAGATTAAAGGGAAAATTGAAATGTGATGATGGGAACATAGGTTTGATGTGGGGCCGCATCTTTTGGAGTGAACATCATTCATGGCCGCCATCTTGAAATCCGCCATTTTGGATTCAAGTCATTTTTCTTAAATGGGAAGGAGGGTGTATGACACATCAAATAACACTCGCTTGAGCTCTGGAATTGAGTGGTGTAATTTGTTTTTGTCTATCTTGTACAGTTTAGAGGTTATTAATATTCAAATTTCGGAAATTACCTTCATACCGGCCGCTACAGCACATGTTCTACGTGTTGTCCATGCCGTGCAATGCACAACTGTAGTCGCCGCAACCACTCTGATTGCACACGGAGGAGAGTGTCTCCTGCAATTTGGTCACAGGCGTGTTGTATGCGTTCCTCCAGGTGTCTCATATCACGGATGCTCTCAGCATACACTATCTGCTTAAGATGTCCCCATGGATAAAAATCAAGGGGCGTTAAGTCAGGGGATCTGGGCGGCCACTCCACGGGGCCACGGCGACCAATCCACTTCCCTGGCAGTTGTTCCTCTAACCATTCACGGACACCAGTGCCATAGTGTGGAGGGGCTCCATCGTGCTGAAAATAAGATGGGAAAATGCCGTCAGCGTTCAGTGTGGAAGGGAACACAAGGTCCTGCAACAGCATCAGGTACTGTGGTGCAGTCAAGGTGTTGTAAAGAGAAATAGCCCAACGATGTGGGTGTCCCATATGCCACACCACACCATCACCTTCGCTGGACTATGTTCTTGAATTGGGGTAACCCATTTCGGATTTGTGTCACTCCAGTATCAATAATTATGTCGATTAACCTCCCCGTTCAAAGTGGAATACACCTCGTCGCTGAACAGTATGACCTTGGAAAACGATGGATCCAGTTCGTGTTCTTCAGTAGCCCACAGGCAGAACTCCAACCGGCGATAGGGTCATCCTCGTTAAGTCGATGTTGCATCTGCAACTTGTAAGGACGCCACTTACTTGTGTGCAGTATCCGGACAACGGAGGTTTGGCTTATTCCACATTAGGGCCACACAACGGGTACTTAATTTAGGACTTTTCACAAATGACGCAACAACCTCAGTTGCAGTTTCCTCATTAGTGGCAGACCTTGGTCGCCCAGTACGTGCCCTATCGTGAACAGAGCCCGTCTCCCGGAATTTCGTGATCACGTGAGCCACCGTGCTGTGCGATACCGTATCTCTGTCTGGGTGCCGTTCTGTTGTAGTCAGCTGCTATTGTTCGGTAGCTGCGGTCCCCTGATACAAGGTTGATTTCGATCTTCTGTTCATGTGTCAGACCCATTTTAGATAACCTGGAACAAAGAGAGACATGAGTCGGTATCAAGGTAACTTTTAACATTAATAACTTCTAAACTGTACAAGATAGACAAAAACAAATTACAACACTCAACTCCAGAGCTCAAGCGAGTGTTATTTGAAGTGCCATACACCCCCCTTCCCATTAAAAAAAAATGACTTGAAACCAAAATAGCGGATTTCAAGATGGCGGTCATGAATGACATTCACTCCAAAAGTTGAGGCCCTACGTCAAACCTATGTTCCTTACATCACATTTCTATTTTCCCTTTAATCTTCCAACTTATGGAGGTGTCCTAGGACTTTTGACTCGCCCTGTATATTACTTACCTTGCGGACAATATTGATAGTAACCTCAGACTTCATGCACATGTCGCAGTTATGTGTAATGAAGTACTGCATAAATATTCAGTAAGATCATGAAAAATTTCAAAGTCGTGCAGTGATTGTTCACTTCACAAAACGTAAATCGCACTGTCCTATGTCTATCACACACACCTTAACAAAAGTTTAAATGATGAGTGTAGAAATATACTGCAACCCTGTAAGCATGGTTCAGGCACAGATAGCGAGGAGAAGCTTAGATTAGTTACAGCATCCACAGAGGGATTTAAAGACTCATTCTTCCCGCACTCCATACGTGAGGCGAAAGGGAAGAAACCCTAATAACTTGTGCAGTAGGACGTACCATCTTCCATTCACTTCGTAGTGGTTTGCAGAGTATAGATGTAGATGTAGTGAAAGGTCTCTGTTGCATTCCTTTCACGTTAATTTCTTAAAACTGTTGTCATTTACGGCATACATTCCACTTCTAAATTTACTGTGGTGTTTCTGAGTATCTGGGAGGAGACTGAGCAGTGGAACGTGCTACTTTTACACATAATCAAGAACGATCTGTCACACTGCCACACTTTAAAACACAGTTTAAATGTAATTCACGTCACACAGTCTCATACGGAACCTAAATCCGCTTTCTTTTATATACTGTATATGATAAGATACTGTCATCCCCCTTCCCTTGTGTGTGAAAGGATGAATGAGCACATGTATTTCTAGTTGCATGCTTGATGGTAGCAGACAAGCCTGTCTGCTAGAGAACAGTAGGACCAACGTCGGAACAGGTTGCTACACTTTCTAAAAGCAGAGAGGATTCTATTCTTAGTATGGTCCTGTCTGTCCCTTGTCATGTTGGTATAGGAAGCTGCCTCTCTGATCACTTCCATTTGTATCTGTGAAGCACCCTCGGTAGGGGCCCAGGCAGTCTGTCCGCTGTCCGCGGCGAGCGTCTGAAGTGGAAAGATCTCCGGCTAAGCGCTTCTCTGCTAAGTCCATAGGACAATGGATTTCTTAAGTTCAGCCTAACTGGGAATTTAATCGCCTTTGTTTCAGGTTTAGATCTAAAATATGTTATCTTAAATTGCAATGCAGTGTAATTCGAGTGTGAAGTTCAGAATATCTTCAAGTAGTAGCTTAGTCACTACTTTGTGAGTAAAGTGGAACCACGTGTTGAGGATCCGTAACTCTAACTAAGATCATCAATCTTAAATGCGAATGTCCGTGAGATTATAACGTCTCGTCTTGACAATATTTTTCAATATAGCAACTTTTCTTTATGTTTAACCCACGTGGTGTGTACTTTGTGAGACCAGTACGACGTGCTTGTACAATTGTTTGACCCATCAGGTTAGTAGTAAGACGATAGTAACCAGTTCGGGGTTTTTCTTTTGCAAATTGCGTTTCAATGTAATTTATTTTAACTATCAAAATTATTGTAGAGTTACACTCTTTGTGTAAACGAAGTTGACCACGTGAAGCATGTGGTGTAATCATCAAAGTACCCCTCAGCTATTCTTTTCGGGAATATTTCACAGTGAGTTAGTATGAATTTAGTATACCAGTGTGTGGTAATTTCATGACGGACGGGATTGCGCTACGAACGTAACTTCTTCAGGCGAAAATTGAATCGGTTGTCTGTGGTTAATTTCCTCTTGCATATGTTTCAACGTTCTTTGTGTGTTATTTTATGAATGCAGTGTTGTATGCAGTCTCCCAATCTTGGCTCCCTATTTGATGTGTTCCGTAAGATTACAAACTCACATTTTCACAATCCTAAATAAGGCACCAGTTTAGTTATGAATCAAGTTTAATATGCTGAAATTTTAACGGAACAATGATCAATGTTAAAATAAATGTCCAAATATAAACGGATTTATTTCTTTTTATTTAAATTCTCTTTTTGTATATATATCACCGGTTGTCGTAAGATGACTATTAAAAGATTATAATTGTTAGTCTGGTTGGGAATTTGGTAAGCTAGACTGGATACCTGGTTAAACAGTTGCTCAGTAATGCAAGGTTAATTTCCCCAGATAGCTCACACCTTGTGACCCACTTTTATTGTCTTGAATATCAGCACCGCTTTCAGAACAAATTAAATGCATGAACGTTACAGCAGATGCTACTGTTTATCTATCAAAGTAAACTGCCATAATACACAGGGGTTATTTGTTGGTGGGATAAAATAATTTTTGTGTGCTTCCCGTCAAATTTAATCACACGAAAAAGGACAGTTTTAGAACCTTTCCCTCTCACGGATGAATTTCCGAGGGCGCCCACGCCTGCTGCCGATGTCTCCTGGCCTGCTGTAAGCTGAGCTGAGGAGCCTCCCTGATGACGTGACAGGCTGCTCCTCGACAGCGGGACAGCCCCCAGTTGTCCCGCCCACAGCCAGCCCCCAGCTGCCCCGCCCATAGCCAGCCGCGGCTGCCACTCATCGTCACGGCGGGGAGTCCCCGAGCAACGGGGGGCGCCGCCGCTGGGTCAGGGACCGCTGCAAGGCCACACACACACACACACACACACACACACACACACACATACACATGTTACGTGACCACTAGACCGACTACCCTGAGAGAAACCCCAGCGCAACCGTAGCGTCTACCGGTCGTCACTCTTCATTTCAGAGAGACGCATTCATCGCTACGCTTAACCAACGTCCGGATTCGTTGAGTTTCAAGACATCACGAAGAGCGGTCGACTGCAGACCTACACCGACAGCAATTAGTGCGTAATAACCCAACTGAGTCGAGTGAGAAATTCAAAACGCATAATTCAACTTCGAGTGATTCAGTAGATCGTTAAACAGGAAATAGCTCACGTCTCGACTTTCTGTTGTAAAATAAACGGAATATACTTTTACACTCAAAAGCTGCTACACTTGCCTAACATCGGTTAGGGAGTTAAGCGTTTCAAAAAAAATGGTTCAAATGGCTCTGAGCACTATGGGACTCAACTGCTGAGGTCATTAGTCCCCTAGAACTTAGAACTAGTTAAACCTAACTAACCTAAGGACATCACAAACATCCATGCCCGAGGCAGGATTCGAACCTGCGACCGTAGCGGTCTTGCGGTTCCAGACTGCAGCGCCTTTAACCGCACGGCCACTTCGGCCGGCTTAAGCGTTTCAGTTGTCTCATTTGCGGGTGACCGGACAATAACTTTGGTGCCACTAACAGCCTTTACCGGCGACCAGAATTTCTTTGGGTTTTGTGAAAAATCGTTTGACAATATTCTGCTACAGCAGTCATTGAAGGCTTCACGAACTGCTCCCTTGACAGCCAAACGCGTTTCATTGAGCTTCTTCCTATCTCTGGGCCTTTGGTTTGTTTTAGTCCTATTATGCAGTTGTCTCTCTTTCTTTAGTTTCTTTACAGTGATTGTATACCTTAGGGAATACCTTCTACACTGAAGATCCCAAGAAACTGGTACATCTGCCTAATATCGTTTAGGGCCTCGCGAGCACGCAGAAGTGCCGCAACACGACGTGGCATGCACTCGACTCATGTTTGAAGTAGTGCTCGAGGGAACTGACACCATGAATCCTGCAGGGCTGCCCATAAATCCATGAGTACGAGGGGGTGGAGATCTCTGCTGATCAGCATGCTGCAATGCACCCCAGATATTCAAAATAATGTTTGGTGGCCAGCGCAAATGTTTAAACGTAGAAGAGTGTTCCTGTAGCAATTCTGGACGTGTGGTGTGTCAAATTGCGCTGCAGGAGCTGCTCAAGTCCGTTGGAATGCACAATGGGCATGAATGGATGCAGGTGGACAGCATTCTTGCGTACGTGTCACCTGTCAGAGTCATATCTAGACGTATCAGATGTCCCACGTCACACAAACTGTACACGCCCCACACCATTACCGAGCCTCCACCACCTTGAACAGTCTCATGCTGTCATGCAGAGTCCATGGATTCATGAGGTTGTCTCCATACCCGTACACATAAATCCGCTCGATACAATTTGAAACGAGCCTCGTCTGACCAGGCAGCATGTTTCCAGTCATCAACAGCCCAATATCAGTGTTGACGGGCCCAAGCGAAGTGTAAAATTTTGCGTCGTGCAGTCATCAAAGGTACACGATTGGTCCTGTGGTTCCGGAAGCCCATATCGATGATGTTTCGTTGAATGGTTCGCACCCTGACACTTGTTAATGGCCCAGCATTGAAATCTGCAGCAATTTGCGGAAGGATTGCATTTCTGTCTCTCTGAACGATTCTCTTCAGTCATTGTCGGTCCCGTTCTTGCAGTATCTTTTTTCGGCAGCAGCGATGTCGGATATTTGATGTTTTACCGTATTTCTGATATTAACCGTACACTTGTGAAATGGTCATCCGTGAAACACACCCCTTCATCGCTACCTCGGTAATGCTGTGTCCCATCGCCCAAGAGTAGCACCACGTTCAAACTCAAATCTTAATAACCTGCCATTGTAGCAACAGTAACCGATCTAACGACTACGCCAGACCCTTGTTTCCTTATATACCGGTAAAAGAGAAAATCACAGGAAAAATAATGGTTTCAAACCGGTGGCACGTATCTGGAAATATATGTACGTGTTAACATGGGACACAAAATATAGTTCATTGTCAGGTGTGTGTGTGTGTGTGTGTGTGTGTGTGTGTGTGTGTGTGTGTGTGTGTGTGTGTGTGTGTGTGTGTGTGTGCGCGCGCGCGCGCTCGTGCGTGTTTATGTTCGCATGGGGTATGTTGGTTGCACGCTCTAAAACATTTCGGAAAAGTGCGAAATGAAGATTTATGAAACATCGTAGGTGGACAGGACGTAGAAAGACCCACAGTACAAGGAGAGGAAGGCTGATCAACCATACTAATACTTCGAGAACTGGTTGTTAACTATGGCAGAGGATAACCACACAGAAGAATAACAAAGAGTATGTAGGGTAGAATATTGATTACGCTGGGTGTACTAATACAAAAAGAACTGAAGATCAGATCCAAAACATGCAGAAGGCTGATGAGTATCAAAAATACTGCTAAAAGGGTTTTCGGAAGACTTACACATTAATTATGTCAGCCACGCTTACCAAACGCGTCGATCTATGAAGTCTGCGTGTCTCGCTCTTGTAACTTTTCATCTGGGAACAGTAGGAGTCTTCCGGCGTCCCGGTATTGAAATGAAGCCCTGTACGGAAAGAAATGAGACTGAGACCCTAGGGAGGGAAGGGTAATAAATCAAGCGAGATTACACGTGAAATTGATGAAAGCAATCAGGGCGGGGATAAGAAGGGACGGGGGCGAGGGAGAAAGTAATCCGTTCTTGTTCTGGCCGTCGTAATGAAGAAATCCCGGCAAATTTGGAAGTTCAGTCCCTTGGCATCTGTCTTCGCTCTCACCGCTTCGCATGTCTCCACGAGGCCTGAAAATGGAGTCGGGAATTGTGACACAGTGGAAAACGAAGTGTTGCACAGTTGGTCGGGTATCTACGCATATATCCAGCTCCTGCAGCACTATAATTTGCGTAAGTAGACCCTGCTACGGGGACAGTAACGGTTCAATAAAATGCCCTGAAAATGTGCCCCTTTTATACAAAATTTCGGCCCAGGAAATAATTGATAACGGTATTCACCACTGTTTTATAAACATATTAAAGAGTAGGAGATGCTTACACTGCGCAATGGAAAGACACTGGGACATGAACAAATATTTAAACGAATTTAGGGTCACGATTACTTCTCCAAGTTTCGTAACCTGATTCGGTGAACCTCATAGATGATCTGCCTCCTAGGTACACCAAGAGCAATATGGATGTGATCCTCTGCCTAATAGTCTGACAGCTATCCACACGAGAACATGAAATATTGTCAGCAGGACAACTTCACTTACGGGTTGTAAAGGTACGCAAAGAAAGAGAAAGGTTTCTGCTGATTGCAGGACGACTTGACATTGATTAATATTTCTGCTGAAGGACGTCACGATACAGCTCGTGACCATATCACAGATTCTGGAAGCTATTTTTATTGTTGTGATCTGGTAGCCAAGGGAACGCAGGATTCGGTTACGATTGTGGACGGGGCCGTAATCTGTTACTATTGGTTGCCTTTTACACTTACACATATTTATTTTTAAATCAGTAATTGCAGAATCAACAATAAATAAAAAATAGTACACGTTATTAATGAAGGAATAAACAACTGTGTAAATAATATTGTTTTCAGTGCGTTACAATTTAGCAAATCACCGGCTGAAGGCCTTACACGCCAAGAATGGCAATAAATTAAGAATGTTTGAGAACGCGCTGCAATTAAAACTTACAGGTATTGAAATATTAAAAAGTAAGTGGCCACAAGCACAGCACAAGGTATCAGACACCAGGAATGGCAGTAAATAACGTTTTATGGCTTACTGTTAAGATACAAATACCGAATTATTATTTTAAAACAAATGACCACAATCACAGCTGAAGGCCTTACACGCCAGGAACGGCAATTATATAAAAAATTTAGAAACCTGCTGTAAAGCAGCAAATACAAGCAAAGGTTAATTACAAGAAAGGAGCAACTGACCACCAAACAGGTGTAACACAACCCTTACGCTGCTAGATTTATTCCAGAAGGCGACCGGAACTACTAACCAGACATGCATAACTTTTAATGTAGGCATTACAAGGTTGTTGTTGTTGTTGTTGTTGTTACTGTTGTAGTCTTCATTCCTGAGACTGGTTTGATGCAGCTCTCCACGCTACTCTATGGTATGGTAATAAATATACAATAATAAAACACAAGGACCAGTCACAGACGGTGCTGCAGGAATCGACCTCTGAGAAGGTTTGGCAACAAGCACTTTCGCGAGCGATGAGATAGGCAGCCAAAGGTTGCATTCACTTCACAGTATGGTAACTCAGACTAGTGGCAGTCTAACAAATGACCAATGATAATCTTCCTGAAGCTACCTGACGTCCGATAAAAAAAATGCAACGATGGAACAATACGCCAAAGCCGGACCCGGCGGTCTGCACTACTACGTCCCCAGAATACTATGTTTAGAGCGCCCGGAACGAGAAAGGAACCACCACCAGATTTCCGTCCGACTCCACAAACCCAAAAATCTGAACAAACAAATCCCAGTACAGAACACCAGACAAACTAACAGTAACTTAAACCCCCCTCAAATTGCGTGCGAGGCAAAACCGAAATGTAACCACTCAGAATCAGCAACCACACGCCATTACAGAAACAATCGCAAAGCGAGCCAAAAACCAAGTACCAAATGAGTGATATTAAATTCATTAGGCACACAAACGCACACTGTGACAACTCTGATGACGACTGGCAGAATGAAACAAACCTCTTCATTGCTTTATTAATTCACAGTTGAGTAACCACACCGTCTAATCACTGAACCAAGTGCATTTAACACAGTAAGATCTTCAAGTACTAAGCGGTACGCAGATCCGACAAACTGCACATTATTGCACGATGACAATCTGTCACAACACAACATAATTACTACGGGGCCCACATGGGTGGCTGACTCTGCTCTACTTGGATTGAAATGCACTCATCTTAAAGCTTTCTGGATCTGGTTTTCGACGAGTTCGTGCACCCTCGTGCCCACAGCCCTTCCATCCGGCAGTCCACGCACGCCGCCAGCGGTCCCAGCGTGTTCTCGTACTGTGCGGACCTGGCTCCTCCTGAGCCCCCAGCCGAACTGCCACACTAACACGACATGGAAAAACAACGACATAGCCCCAAAGATAGGGCAGCAGGTACTACATATCGATAACCACCGCTGCTGCCACTAGCAGACAGGTAATGTTTGCGAAACCGAGTGGCGCTAGTCAACACAAGAAGAAGACAAACAACCACAACTGTGCCAACTAAACAGTGCTGTCTGGCCTCCAACCGAGGAGCGGAAACCTACAAACAGCACCAATGCGAGCCGCAGCACAGCTCAATTGTGTATGTCATTGTAACTAAAAATCATCTCATTATACCAGTGTTGTATTAAGGAAGTACACTCATGCTGATAAATTAAGGATAATGCTGATACATGGTGAAACAACGTTCTGGTGGGTGGTTTGCGGATTTAAATCACCTCGGGGTATGACCACGCGGTGCATTTGACCTGCGGTCGTCGCGCAGTGGCGCTGGCAGCAGTCCACATACACACAGGGGTGATGGTGCATGTCAGAGTTCGCTGTAGCGAGTAAGTGTGCAGACGTTTTCAGACGTGCTAATGGTGACTGTGTGTTGAAAATGGCTCAAAGAACACATATTGATGACGTTATGAGGAGTAGAATACTAGGGCGACTTTAGGCTGGTCAAACACAGCAGGTCTTAGCACAGGCCTTCTGTGTGCCATAAAGTGTGATCTCAAGATTATGGCAACGATTCCAGCATACTGAAACGTGTCCAGGCGCTACAGTACGGGACGTCCACAGTGTAAAACACCACAAAAGACCGATATCTCACCATCAGTGCCCGCAGACGGCCACGGAGTACTGCAGGCAGCCACTGGAACAGTTGTCTCCAGACACACAGTCTACAGACGACTGAACAGGCATGGTCATTGTCATTGGAACAGTGGTCCCAGGTTATGTTCATGGACGAATCCAGGTATAGTTTGAACTGTAATCCTCGCCTGGTTTTCTTCGGGCGTAAACCAGGAACCAGATACCAACCCCTTAATGTCCTTGAAAGGGATCTCTATGGAGATCGTGGTCTGATGGTGTGGGATAGGATTATGATTTGTACACGTACACCCCTGCATGTCTTTGACAGAGGAACTGTAACTGGTCAGGTGTATCGGGACGTCATTTTGCACCAGTATGTGCGCCTTTTCAGGGGTGCAGTGGGTCCCACCTTCCTCCTGATGGATAATAATGCACGGCCCCACCGAGCTGCCAGCGTGGAGGAGATATCAGGTAAATGGAGTGGCCTGCCTGTTCTCCAGGCCTAAGCCCCACCGAGCACGTCTGAGATGTTCTTGGTCGACGTATCGTTGCTCGTCTTCAAACCCCTACGACACTTCAGGAGCTCCGACAGGCACTGATGCAAGAATGGGAGGCTATACCCAGCAGTTGCTCGACCAACCCGTTGTGCGGCCTGTGAGCGTGTGCATGGTGATTATATCCCATATTGATGTCGGGGTGCATGCGCAGGAAACAGTGGCGTTTTGTAGCACATGCGTTTCGGGACGGTTTTCTCAACTTATCACCAATACCGTGGACTTACAGATCTGTGTCGTATGTGTAGCATGAGTAGTAATTTAGTCACTGGACACCTACAACATTTATACTTTTCCTAGAATAGATAGTGGATGGATCAACAAACCTATCGAGGGTGTAACCAGCGAAGGGGCAAGGTGGTCAAGTACCTCCCTCTTCTCCTAGCAATAAGTTCCTCACAAACCGAACCTCCTTTTCCGCAGTACCAGTCTTAGTAATACTTAAGGTTGAATGACACTGGGAGAACAATAAAACATAGTTGACTTATTGACAAGTAGCATTAATTACCAGTAATTCCAAAAATCTTATTTTCCTGACACTCAAAGCTTCATTAAACTGGCAGTATAGTGTACTGCTCTTGTGAACTTAAATATTAAATTTATCACGCAAGTAGTACGATTCCCTTGACTGAATTGTAATTGTCGTTTTTCTATCTTTCCAGGTAATAATCGCTACAAACTCCTTTGCTACGGTAACAGTTCGTAAGTACAGGCTTTCATTACTGTCTTCTTAAATACGCTTCCTCAATTTGTAGAATAGCAAACTTTCTATTTTGTGTTACTGAGATAAACATATTATTATACTTTTCACAGTTTTAATTTGGCAGCTGAGTTTGTTCCGTGAAAAGATAATTAATGCACTGTGGAAAAGTTCACAAAGCAATTGTCCGAAAAAATCAGCATTCTTGAATCTCGGAAAAGATAGGAGGAGGCAATTATGTACAACACAAGCTCTATGGATATAAACGCAAAATTTTCGGATAAGGTGTTTACTGTAGAGCGAAAAGAAAGAACTAAAAGAGAAATCTGTCCTGTCAGTTGAGAAATTGCTTATGTATACTTAGGTAAAAATTAAAAAAAATACACTCCTGGAAATGGAAAAAAGAACACATTGACACCGGTGTGTCAGACCCACCATACTTGCTCCGGACACTGCGAGAGGGCTGTACAAGCAATGATCACACGCACGGTACAGCGGACACACCAGGAACCGCGGTGTTGGCCGTCGAATGGCGCTAGCTGCGCAGCATTTGTGCACCGCCGCCGTCAGTGTCAGCCAGTTGGCCGTGGCATACGGAGCTCCATCGCAGTCTTTAACACTGGTAACATGCCGCGACAGCGTGGACGTGAACCGTATGTGCAGTTGACGGACTTTGAGCGAGGGCGTATAGTTGGCATGCGGGAGGCCGGGTGGACGTACCGCCGAATTGCTCAACACGTGGGGCGTGAGGTCTCCACAGTACATCGATGTTGTCGCCAGTGGTCGGCGGAAGGTGCACGTGCCCGTCGACCTGGGACCGGACCGCAGCAACGCACGGATGCACGCCAAGACCGTAGGATCCTACGCAGTGCCGTAAGGGACCGCACCGCCACTTCCCAGCAAATTAGGGACACTGTTGCTCCTGGGGTATCGGCGAGGACCATTCGCAACCGTCTCCATGAAGCTGGGCTACGGTCCCGCACACCGTTAGGCCGTCTTCCGCTCACGCCCCAACATCGTACAGCCCGCCTCCAGTGGTGTCGCGACAGGCGTGAATGGAGGGACGAATGGAGACGTGTCGTCTTCAGCGATGAGAGTCGCTTCTGCCTTGGTGCCAATGATGGTCGTATGCGTGTTTGGCGCCGTGCAGGTGAGCGCCACAATCAGGACTGCATACGACCGAGGCACACAGGGCCAACACCCGGCATCATGGTGTGGGGAGCGATCTCCTACACTGGCCGTACCCCACTGGTGATCGCCGAGGGGACACTGAATAGTGCACGGTACATCCAAACCGTCATCGAACCCATCGTTCTACCATTCCTAGACCGGCAAGGGAACTTGCTGTTCCAACAGGACAATGCACGTCCGCATGTATCCCGTGCCACCCAACGTGCTCTAGAAGGTGTAAGTCAACTACCCTGGCCAGCAAGATCTCCGGATCTGTCCCCCATTGAGCATGTTTGGGACTGGATGAAGCGTCGTCTCACGCGGTCTGCACGTCCAGCACGAACGCTGGTCCAACTGAGGTGCCAGGTGGAAATGGCATGGCAAGCCGTTCCACAGGACTACATCCAGCATCTCTACGATCGTCTCCATGGGAGAATAGCAGCCTGCATTGCTGCGAAAGGTGGATATACACTGTACTACTGCCGACATTGTGCATGCTCTGTTGCCTGTGTCTATGTGCCTGTGGTTCTGTCAGTGTGATCATGTGATGTATCTGACCCCAGGAATGTGTCAATAAAGTTTCCCCTTCCTGGGACAATGAATTCACGGTGTTCTTATTTCAATTTCCAGGAGTGTAATTGCAAATTCACCTGTCTATGTGAAAAGAAACAAAATTTCGCTATGCAAGGTGTCCCATGAGGGATGGTCAATACTCAGGAACAAGTTGGAACCGTCATTCGACGGAAAATAGTCAAGTAACGGGGAGGGGGGGGAGGGGGGGGGGGGCGCTCTAAAATGCATACCTTAAAATCTATGAGCACTTCTTCATTTTGTCTAGTGTAAAACACATTTCTTCGTCACAACAGTTGTAATCCTTACAGGACCTTTTTGCTTCGAATGATCGTTCCTGCCATATCCCTGAATATTCACCACTTAAGGATGTAGAATAATAAATGCTACGCGTCACAAAAGAACTGCACGCAGGAATGGATATAGCTCACATCTAACTGACAAACGTCACAACAAAATCGAAAAGAAACGCATCTGCACGCACACCGTTAAAAAATTTTAAAAAATGAGACTGGTAGCGGTTATTATTCTGTACCCTATAAGAAACAGTCACGGACTTCAACTGCATCCATTATCGATAAAATATTAACCATTGCTCTTGGAACACCCTGTCGTTACTACAAACTTTAAGGAATGAGGAGATGATTGGGTGTTGTGTGATGTCCTTAGGTTAGTTAGGTTTAAGTAGTTCTAAGTTCTAGGGGACTGATGACCATAGATGTTAAGTCCCATAGTGCTCAGAGCCATTTGAACCATTTGAACAAAGGAATGAGGAAGTGAAAACCTTCAGAAGACAAAGATATAGGAAACTGTTTGGGTGACCTAAAGAATGAAATATTTTATATTTTTCAGATGGTCTGTTTCCGAGAAAGTATAAATTTGAGAGCGTATTCAATTTATTCATTGATAGTGTTTTGTGTATTTTTTTTGTCTCATTGCTACACTGTAAAGTACAACATGCTCTTTTACCACATGAGATGACTCTCGTGCGGTCACGACATCTACGTCTGATATTTATGTCAGCGTCAAAAACGTAATTTTCGTCTCGTCATCACAGCCCGAAAGATTGGGAGGTTTCGTTCATTTCGTTTTATCTGTGAAAATGAAGTGACAGTATAATTTCTCAGAAAGCATATGGAAACAGAGTGCAAAACCGAAGCCTACTGATCGGTGAAAGAGATCAAAATTTTGTTCATACTCGTCCGACTGGGTTCTTGATAGTGTCTCTCATCAGCGACATACTGGAGCATCGGGTTGTACGAGCTGATTTTATGCACACGCACAAAGACTTTGAACAATTACTTCACTTACAGAAAAATTTATGACACGTAAGTCAGATGCAATAAATAAAAATTCGAAAGGGATCCAGGAAAAAATGCATGCCATCAGCGTATAGTACACCGTATCATCTTCTACTACTTGCACTGCTCTTGTGGTAAATCGGCAGAGATAATGAAGAAGATACGGAAATGTAAAGAAGAAGATACAGGAATGTATCCCGTTGAACTTGTATTCTGTGGTGACCCTTAACATCTCAGTCGGCCAGTTTATAAATTTTGGGCGTCAGTCCATATACAGGGAACTACGTGCTGACAAAACTCTTTTTTCTTTGCCGCAATACTTTTCCTTTCACGGTTTGCAGGCAGCTGCGTTAGGCGCGGCAGAGGTAATTATTTCGTTTCCCAGCAGTGGTGAGAAGTCCTCCTCAGAATACGCGGCGCATACTTCAAACGGCCCGAGCTGCGCGGTGAACTTCTACCTGCTGACGTCAGCCTGAATCTTGTGTTTTCCACTTCCTGCGCAGTAATGAAAGAATATCTGCCGACGCGGCGCGACGTGTAGCTGTACGACGGACTCCCCGAAATTGCGAAGACGGAGAGGAGCCTTTTCCCCAACTGCTTCCTGCAGACAGCCTTCAGTGACGACTCCCGCACAGTGCTTCCGTAGCCACTGTTCATTCTCTCTCCCTCTCTCTCTTACTTTTTCGGTCTTTGTGACGGAACTGAGCATCTTTCCCGTGCGGAAGACGACAAAAGCGCGAAGCGAGGCTAATGACAGCTTTTAGGAGCTTTAATTTTCGAACTGGGAATGGAGTTAAGCACTGTAGAGCGGCGGCCAGCTTCCTGCCATTACACAGGCCGCGTCGACCTCTGCATGTTGCCTGACAATGCACAGGAATGTCCGCGGAGCAAGTGCCCTCGTGGCAGCCAATCACAGCAGCTTCACTGCTCCTGGGAGTTCCCAGAAAATTGTACATTTTACAGGATAAACTCTGGCGGGCGAATGTTGTGCATCCAGTGTACTAAAATTGGTTTTAATATCATACTTCTTAAGTAAATTAGTATTGACCTACCTAAAATGCTGATCTCCCAACCACGTCAGCGGATACCGATAGGAGTTTCTTAAGATTCACGAAGAACAGGGTATTTCGGCAGTGAAAGTATTTAAACGTTTGGCAGCATAGCTACGTGTAGTTAATCTCTTCATCAGGAATGGTTAATTATTTAAAAAAACCGTCATTAAAGAATCATGGAGTATAGGAAAGGGACGCACCGCGTTTTGGGAAAAAAAGTATTCATTTTCGGAACAACCACAAGGATGTGACATCTTATTTCGCACTCATTGTTCATCCACAAATATATTTAAGAGAGATTCTATGGAGCTGAGAATGTAGAAGAGAAGTACGAAGCTTCTAAACGGGCAGTCAAACGTGTCGGGCAGCTCAGATGGTAAGAGGAGTTGTAGTAGAAAGCAAGGATCTGTCTTCAAATCCAGGTCAGGCATGCAGACTTACTTTGTTCAAAGATACATTAATTCTCCTACTAGTAAACTGTTCCTTCGGAATACTTGAAATCCAAAAATTTCCCAAGAGGCTAGTGAAAAAATAATGACAGTTCGGAAGGCGAACATAGGTATATTTGACAGATCTTCAGTATAAGCGTCATACTCCACACATATTGTTACAGACAAGTGACCACATGAGCAGGACATTATGCACTTTCGCTGCTTTATGGCGTCTGGTTTCAAGAGGACGGCTCGAAATCGCACACTGCAAGGTAGGTACCGTGTCAATTTCTATCACGTTTTCTTATCTCCAAGATCAATACATTTCTTCTATTGTGAAACTTTTCTTGTTTGGGCAGCTCAAGCGTCGACGACTGGCTGAATTCCGAATTTTATTAGTCGTATCCCAGTTAAAACGGTACAGTGAACACAAAACAAACCTTATTTTCAGCTTGACTGAATGTATACGACAAGGGACTTTAACGTGCACAACGTTATTTTCTGTAAGAATGACCAGTAATGTTAATTATGTTTCTTATTTCTTACTAGTTTTATTAGTTTTCTTTTAATTCTCTCTCTCTCTCTCTCTCTCTCTCTCTCTCTCTCTATCTGTGTGTGTGTGTGTGTGTGTGTGCGTGTGTGTGTGTGTGTGTGTCTGTACATCGATATCTACAGAATTGGACCTCATGTTGAAAACATATTCAATAGAATAATGAGATGTAAAGGTAACTAAACTATAAGCTGTTATGTATCCAGAAAGTAAGGTGGCATTCAAATGATAAACCAAGCGCTTGTAGCCCATAGTTAAAAAAGTTTCATTCGTGGAGCTCATCCAGTTAACTGAAACATGCTACGTACAGTGATCAGCCAGAGCATTACGACCACCGAGCTACTATCAATACAAATCCCTCCAGGTGACGGCATCGTCACCTGCCGAGGAATGACTGTTAGACACACGCATGTTGCGTGTAGTGTCACTGAGCGTGCTGTCGGTGTGTAGAATGGGGAAGGCGCACGATCTATCTAAGTTTGACCGAGGGCAGATTGTGATGGCCCGGAGACCCGGCACGAGCACTCGGAAACTGTACGACTTGTCTGGTGTTCTGGGAGTGCTGTGATGAGTGTGTTCAACACGTGGAGGAACCAAGGTGAAAACACGTCCAGATGTGGCGGGGTTGGGCGGCCTCCCTCACTGCGAATGTCAGACGTCGTAGGCTGGGCAGACTGGCAAAACAGGACAGACGGCGAAGTGTGGTGGAACTAACGTCAGACTTTAACGCTCGGCGGAGTACAAGTGTGTCTGAACACAGAGTACCCAGAACACTCCTAAAGACGAGCCTCTGCAGCCGATGATCCGTCCATGTCCCAATGTGAACGTCACGACATCGGCAAGTAGACTGAAATGAGCACTTGACTATCGACACTGGACGTTGACGCAGTGGTGGAGCGTCCCACGTTCTGATGAATCCAAACCTTTTTCGCCAAGCCGATGGGAGGGAGCGAATCCATTGTCTTCCAGGGAAACAGTTCCTTCGCACCTGTACTGCAGGTGGCTCCATTAAGCTTTGGGGAGCATTTAAATAGGCATCCATGGGTCCAGTGGAGCACATCAAGGCACCATGACGGCCAAGGAGTATCGTACATTGATTGAAAACCACGTACACCCATTCATGACGATAACCTTTCCTAACGGCAGTGGTCTCCTTCAGCAAGATAATGCGTCATGTCACAAGGCCTGAAGTGTGATGGAGTGGTTCGAGGAACACAGTGTCAGTTCCAGTTCATGTACTGGTCCTCCATCTCGCCAGATCTGAACCCGATCGAACACGTCTGCGATGTGACTGAACGTGGTGTCGACTCCATCCCCGGAATTTACGGGAAGTAGGTCACTTGTGTGTGCAGATGTTGTGCCAACTCCCTCCAGCGACCTGCCAAGACCTCGTTGCTTCCATGTCACGACGCGTCATCGCTGTTATCCGTGCTAAAGGTGGACATGCAGGCTTTTGGATAGGTGATCATAATGTTCTGGCTGCACTTATCGTGATAAACTTATAAAATACCTAACCTTCAAGTTTTCCTCTTTTGCTGTTATACAGTAAGTCACTATCACAATGAATTGCGAATTACATTTTTATTACAAGTTTCGACATACTCAGGCCATCTTCATACACCTACGGACGAATTGTGTTACGTATCTGGAAGCTTTTGCATCGTAGCGTATCTCGTAATGAGCTAGTTATCGTAAGTCTGTAGCATGATACAGTGTCGAAAACAACAAAAAGGGATTACTATATTGCATTCTATAATTTGTCTCAAGTATTCTACTCTAATTTGTCTCTCCTAGTTGAGAATTCAAAGAAGTAACAAAGGCAGCTGACCGTATGGGGTTGCACTCGTGGCTTCTTAAGAGAAATTCCCCCCACAGACCAGTGTTTTAAAATGTCAGTTGTTGAGAGCCGAAGCTTTCGCAACAAAGTTGCAGAGTTTGAAGTTCTCATAAAACGCTGTGGAGCTCACATAAAACCACGTAGTGAAAACTACTTGAAACTGGAAATTTATAGTAGTGAAAGTTTTTGAGAAAATATAAGTATATACCGGAATGGAAGGCTAATGGGAAATGGATGTCACATCCTTGTCGGAGAAGACAAGAAACTAATATCCACCGAGATAGACATTAAAGCTGCATGAGAGGTTATTTAACGAGACTGGTTATCAAGGGTGGGCATAAACTTATAACTGGATCTTGGGCCCGACAACCAGACTCACCCTCAGAAGTAAACGGTGACTTTAGAGAAACCGTCAGTTTGCTAGTACCTAATTCCTCAATCATACAATAATCATCGCGAAAACGTTAAGATTCAACTGTCAGTTTGGCTAAGTACAGTTCTGTAAGTAATAAGACATCCTGCGAAACATTGCTAAGTGAATTTTCGAAAACTATATAGAACAAATGGTTCTGAAAACCATTCACGACGGAAGCAGTAACAAGTACTTGCAAAGTACACAGAGTAACAAAAACAAGTAGACAGGTGTATACGTCCAGCGCATAGGGGAAGAGGCAGTAGAGGCATATCTCAATGAGGTATTTAAAAATTTACAGGGTGGGACAAATAAAAGTGACCCAGAAATTTTGAAACTATCTGTGATAGCGTTAACGGAGGAGGAAAAGACCTACAGCTACTTTCAACAGGGTGGAGCAACTGCCCATACAGCCAGCCGAACCTTAGAGCACATTTACACAACATTCATACCTGACAGAGTTGTTAGCCATCCACCCAGGTCACCTGAACTGTCAGTGTGCTATAACATTGTATAGAGAGCCCTCAAGTCTAAGGTGTGTCGCAATAACCCTCATAATCTTCAAGAACTGCAGCAGAAAATTTCAGCCCAACTCCGAAACGCCTTCAGTATCTTGCTGACCAAGGCCCAAAACTGTCGTGAGATGAGCGTTGCTCAATTTGAACATATGCTACAGTCAAGCTACTACTGTACTTCCTTTCCTCCTCTTCCTTTGTATCCTGGAACTCTGTTCTCCAGGCCACTTTTATTTGCGCCACCCTGTAGCACTGGACAGGAGCAACGACAAGATCTGTGGCTTACGTTTGAAAACATGTTGACCAGGCACTAGACAGGTATGACCTTAGTAGAAGAGAATGTGACGAAAGGGGTCCTCCACGATATACAGTCAATGTAAAGAAAAATCTGAACAAACAGAAATTGTGGCATATGAAGTGTAAAACAAAGCAAAGGGACATAGGCACAGAAATGCTGAATGAACCGTGTTAAACGGTTATGCAAGTAAGGCGTGAAGGCTTCAACGACTACCGTTGCCGATTATTACCGAAATTATTGCTCACAAAACAAATCATTTCTGGCCACATGTGAAGAGAGTTAGTGGCATCAACATTAATGTACAGACACTTATGGGCGAGACAGGAAATTGAAGGTAGATAAGTAAAAGCAGAGAAGCTGAGACTCCGTTTTCAGATGTTCTCTTACAAAGGCGTATTGCTCCAATTCAGTTCTCGCACCACTGCAAAGATAAGTGAAATAGATATTAGTGTCAGAGGCGTCGAGAAACAGCTGAAATCATCAAAATTTAATCAATCTCCGATGTCCGTCGAAATTCTATACCAACTTTGCAGTTTTTACACACAATACATCGTAGATCTTTCGATGAAAAAACCGTGCCAAGTAGTTGGAAGGAAGTACACAGGTCACAGCTGTCTGATGGAGCTTCAGTCTGGAACCGCGCGACCGCTACGGTCGCAGGTTCGAATCCTGCCTCGGGCATGGATGTGTGCTATGTCCTTAGGTTAGTTAGGTTTAAGTAGTTCTAAGTTCTAGGGGGCTGATGACCTCAGAAGTTAAGTCCCATAGTGCCCAGAGCCTTTTTTTCTGCTGGAAGGGTAACATCAGTGATCCACAGAACTACCGTCCAATATCCTTCATATGCATTTGTTGTGAAAACTTAGAACATACTCTGACTTCTACTGTAGTTAGTTATAGCGAACCAAAAGACCTCCACCACGCCTGCCAGCATGCGTTACAGAAACATCGATCACCCAGCTCGTACTTTTCTGACATGGTATCCTGAAAGCTATAGATCAAGAGAGTCAGATAGATGTAACTTTCCTGATCTACGAACGTCATTTTACTCAGTACCACACAAATTTATTATCGAGAGTATGATCGTATGGGGTATTAAGCGGAGTTTCAGACTGAAGTATCACGATTTATTGGAAGGGAGGGCGAAGCATGTTATTTCGAATGGGGAGTCATCGACAGATGATGACTTCAGGTATGCCCAGAGAAGTGTGTTGGGACCCTTGCTGTTTATGATGTAAACTGAAGTGACGAAAGTCAAGGAATAGCGATATGCGCATATTCAGATCCCAGTAGTATTGCGTACACAACGTATAAAAGGTCAGTGCATTGGCGGTGCTGCCGCTTGTACTCAAGTGGCTCAGGTTTAACGGTTTCCGACTCTAAATGCGGAATGTAAGTTGGACCTAGACCCATGGGACATTTTATTTCAGAAATCATTAGAGAATTCAGTATTCCGAGATCCACAGTGCCAAGAATGGGCGAGGACGCCGCATTTTAGGCACTACCTGTCAACATAGACAACACAGTGATCGACGGCCTTCATTTAACGACCGAGAGCAGCGGCGTTTACGTAGAGCTGGCACTGCTGAGAGACAAGTAACACTTCATGAAACAACCAGAGAAATCAATGTGGGATGCAGGACGAACGTGTCCGGTAGGACAATGTGGCGAAATTTCACGTTAATGGACTCTGGCAGCACATGATCGACGCGACTGCCTCTGCTAAAAGCTCAAAATCGCTTGCAGCGCGTCTTCTGGTCTCGTGACCGGGTCAGTTGGACCCTACACGCCTAGGAAACCGTGGCATGGTCAGATGAGTCCCGATTTTAGTCGGTAAGACCTGATGGTAGGGTTTGAGTGTGGCGCAGACCCCAAGAAGCCATGTAACCAAGTTAGGACACCGTGGCCTGGTCAGATAAGTCCCGGTTTTAGTCGGTAAGACCTGATGATAGGGTTTGAGTGTGGCGCAGACCCAAAGAAGCCATGGACCCAAGTTGTCAAAATGGCACTGCAAGTTGGTGGTAACTCCATAATGGCGTGGGCTGTGTTAACATGGAATGGACTGGGTCGTCTGGTCCAACAAAATCGATCATTGACTGGAAGTCATTATGTTCGGCTACTTGGATACCATTTACAGCCACTCATCGACTTTAAATTCCCAAACAACGAAATTTTTATTGATGCAAATGTGCCATGTCACCGAGCCACAAATGTTTGCAATTGGTTTGTAGAACATTCTGGACAATTCGAGCGAATGATTTGGCCACCCAGATGGCCCGACATGAATACCATCGACGATATTAAGAGGTATCAGACTACATTCGCCACCTCTGTTTTATACACTGGTGTCCAAAACAAACATCTATTTCTCCGTGCCACGTTTAATTCATGATGCAACCACGCAAACTATCAACTGTTGTACGTACGATCGTATTCTGCACGGAAAGTGGCATTCCAGTCATTGGACAATCACACCAACGTTGGCGTCAGGGCGCCTTTCCAACGGGGTAGTGTTTGCCGGGTAGCCCCACATCCACAATTGGCGTGTACACAGACTCTCTGTGGTGGAGGGACATATGAAGAATGGAAGCAGGGCAGTCGCAAACTGATGTGGCCCGATGGCTTAATGTGAATCGTTCTTTCTTTTCTGGGACGTGACAGCTTACAGAGACCCAATCTGTATCACAAAGACCAGATCAGGGCCGGCCACGTGCGACATCAGAGAGAGAGGACCATTCTTGGTTGTAAGGGCACGACGGTGACCGCCTTAGTACTGCACGGCAACTGGCATCTCACCTCGCGGCGTCCACTGGACGTGTTGTATCGAGGCGAACGGTGTACAGAAGGCTTCGATAGTGTGGAGTTTATTGTTGGAGGCCGGCTATATGTGAACTTCTGATGCGTCTTCACTGAAGAGAACGTCTAGAGAGGAGCCGTCAACATGCCACCTGCACCGTCGAGCAGTGGGCCAATCTTCTTGTCACAGATGAGTCCCGATTTTTTCTGGAGAGTGATTCTCGATATATTCGCATCTGGAGTTGTGGGCAGGGATTATGTTGACCAGTCGAGTACCTCTTCATCAAACCGTATGAGTGAATCAGCAAGATTTAACTGCTGTCAGGTATCGTAACGAGATCTTCATATGCGGTTGTTGCAAGGAGCTGTGGGCCCAGACTTCGTACTGATGGACAATAATGCTCGACCTCATAGAGCGCAGGTGGGTGATCTTTCCTTGGAGACGGAAGATATTGCACCATGGAGTTGTCTGCTCGCTCTCACGATTCGAATCCCACAGAGCATGTGTGGAATGCACTAGAGAGACGCGTTGCGTCACATTAGTATCCACCAAACACACCCCAGGACAGCGGACAGCTCTGCAGAAAGAACGGGCGTCGTTGACTCAACATGAAACTGATATCAGTTACAGCATGCCCCGTCGGTAGCAGGCCTGTATTGCTGCCAGAGGTGGTCATACCCCATACTGAGCACATTAACCAGTTGTCAGAAAAAACTAAGAACATGATTGTCTGCTTAGTTGCAGTTATTTACGTTCTGTACTCTTTACATTGTTTCTACTTTACTATCACCTATTTATACTGTTTTGTTGCAAAATAAAGGCAACCTTGCAAATTTTCCGTTTGTTGCTTTAATTTTGGACACCGGTCTAGATCGAATGAAGTCACCAGAGTTCTTTAGAAAATGTCTGTGTTGTTCAAATGGTTCAAATGGCTCTGAGCACTATGCGACTTAACTTCTGAGGTCATCAGTCGCCTAGAACTTAGAACTAATTAAACCTAACTAACCTAGGGACATCACACACATCCATGCCCCATGCAGGATTCGAACCTGCGACCGTAGCGGTCGTTCGGTTCCAGACTGTAGCGCCCAGAACCGCACGGCCACTCCGGCCGGCTCTGTGTTGTTTCTCAAAGGTGCCTTTGCAATGCTGGTCCAGAGATCTGTTATTCTCTGAAAATGTCGAAGTATCAGCAAATTCTTATAATGAAACATCTCACGGCTCTATTTGTCTTTCTAGTCGTTCTTTCAAACGGTTTGAGTCTATCCTCTGTCTGCTCCAATTTTATAATAACCTTTTAATTCTTACATAGTTACTAACATTATGTTCTCGATATCATCTGTCTTGCATAATTATCGGCATATAATTTCCTCCAACTATTGTACTTCTAGCGCTAGGTTCACTGTTCGTGTATGCTTTATTAAAAAAATTATCCTTAACATTCTTTTTCTTCTTCCTCTAGTAATGAGTCCGCAGATGAGTTTCCATCAATATAAAACTAACCTATTTAAATTTATTTGTTCCAATTAACCTTTGACTTCTTAATTTGAAATGTTTCCAGTTTCTTACTGTCTGGTATGCTATTCCCTAGTCCAAATTGTACGTTCAATGTCTGCTGTTTTAGTTGTTTATTTATTTATTTGTTTTTAAATACCTTATTTCTTGGATATTTTAACCATTAAATGAGAACACCATTGTTTTGAATCGAATGTTCCAGTGCTCTCGTAGACATTTGTCTATGGAGCATGCACATACAGATTTATATATATTTCCTATTTCAACCTTTTTAGTATCGTCTTATACCTTAACATTTTTATCTAGTTAAATTTTTCTATCTTCCTGTAGCCCAATATTTCAAAGAATTCAGAGCGCTGCTGGTCGTGGCTTCCCTTTTTTTAACGTTATTTATTCATTTACTGGTTTCAGGCAGCACCCGCTTCACAAGATACAATTACATCACAATGATATAAAGAGGACATTTTTCTTGCCATTACATCTTGTTTTCAGAGTATCCATGAGAACCATATAACGAACACTGCGGACCAAACATTTCACCAACCTTTTCGTTAGTTGCGTATCAAAAGGCCCACAGTTAATTTTTTTCCACTGCCGTCATTGTTTTCACATGTTATAAGCCTAGGCTTCCTGCTTAAACAGTCATCTTTTAATTCTCATTTAAGTCTGGAGTTTATTTCTATTTCTTTTACGTTTGATTTTTTAAGGTTTACCTATATGGCTCGCAAGTCATATTTAGTATCCGCAGACTACTACCGATAGTCCTCTTATCTTCATCCAACAATATCGCAGTATCAGCAACTCTCATACACCGGGTATTCCACCTACCACTATTTCTTCTCCTCCCTGATAATAATTCATTACTGTCCTACGTAAATGTTGAACAATGTCGGCGACAAATAGCACCTTAATAATATCAGCGTCGACTTCAATTTTTCGCCTTCAATTTTCTCTAACAATTCTTCTATAATTCTAACTTTCATTTATCTGAAATATGAAAGGAAATGAAAATTTAAGCTCGTAATCTGTTAAATACAATAGATTTTTGAGGATTCATATAAAAGGATACTAATTATAGTGAAGCTGTGTTAGTTGAAACACGAATTTTGAAAGGCCAGAGGTGCACCTCAGGGGTGTGTCATTGTTCACTGGGCGACGTCATCTCAGTCACGGTCTTGTCTTCGTGCACGAGGCCCTCTAATCTGGCGCCGGCGTCCAGTGTGATTCGTGGGGTTTGATGCTATTAATGGCAGGATGATTGCCAATCAAAGTGTTGGACTCCGCTCAATTTCCGGAGTGTCTTCCGTCGCCGTGATAGCTCGTTTACTTGGGTGGCTGCCCTCCTGTTCATTACACCCAACACGCCTCGGCTGCTGTCATAGGACTTCGCCCACTGCCCGTCCAATCTACCGCACGCTGGCTGGTCAGTCGACAATTCCGCTATTCCTCTGGAGTCTGATGCTAGTTGGCTGAGACGGCACGCCCGGCCGGTCCTGTTGCTCGCAGACCGACAGCAGTTTGTCTGCTGGTCGTCCACTCGACAGCTACAGAGTCAAAGAGGTGAGCATGTGTGATCCCCATGAGCGATAGTGTGGCTTTTATTTAACATTGGAAGCTGGAAGTACACTCCAATTCTCAGGAGCAGCATATTCTGGTTCTGGAAGTAAAATCTGCTAGTTTGTTAGGTCGCTTCATGTGCCTTTTCGGTATCCAATTAATTATCGCAATTGATGTTTCGATCCAACTGCTTAGATCTTCTTCAGGAACTTCTGGTGCTTCCCGGTTAACTGTTAGCTGTTCAGCTAAACGCTAATACACGAGTAGTCTGAAGGAGATGCTAACAAAGGGGTCGAAACATCATTGCTTAAGAAAAAAGGGAAGAGGCACATGACGAGGTCTAAAAACCAACAAGATTTTACCTTCAACGACCACGATAGCTAGCAGACGATACTCTGATTTGATTTACGAGCCTAGTAATAATTCAGTCACCATGTAACAGGTAAACGGCTTCTGACCAAAGGTCTCCCTCAGTAGGGAACATAACCAAATGTGAAAGTGGCGTTGGTTATATTCCTATCACATCTCAGGAACGTATGATAGGCCCGCTACTACTACTGACAATATAGAGTCGTCCCACGGAGTGTCATAATGCGCTCGATCTATGAAAACCAGGTTTTTGCTAAGTATACAGAGAACGAAGTACGTTGCTGAATAATTAATACTAGGCAGATTTGTATCTATCGATATAGAGAAACAGCTACATTGTTTTAATGAAAGCGTGTACTTCGTCTAATTGTATCTAATTATTTGACAGCACATATGTATTTTGTGCATAAGGTGACTCACAGTGAAAAAAAAATCATATTTCAGAACCACCAAGAGCTGTTAATGAAATAAACCTTTATTCACTGCCAGTTTTTGTCACTTGATCATCATCTTATCATCAAGCTTCTAGTTCTGATGGTCAATGCTGATCATTACTGGTTAACTGTATAAAATGTATTATTTGACTGCTTTAAAGAACGTATTTAAGTGTACAATTAAAAAAGTCTATTGTTATCTACACCACAGAATGTCATTTTTTCTTGTATAATAACGTTTTCACTGTGCGAACCATCCTGTGTTGTGTGCAGTCTGTATAGTCACTCCACATAGCTTTTAACTATATGTATATATCTTAATAGCAATGTCAATTTCAGTGACGCACGATGGTTTTATATTTTATTTCTTGCTGTCACAGTAAGAACACCATAAGTGGACGCAAAGGATTGTACATTATTTGGTGACCATCGGTTGACCAAAACTACAAGAGAATAAAGGATTTTCCATCGGATACTTCTGGTGGTTCTTACGTATGAGTTCCTTCGAATATGTAATCGTCTGTCTTCTCCGACCGTGTATGAAGATCGTTAGGTCTATGTCTTTTAGAGTAGAATTTTCCGTTATCACTTCTTGATAGCATAACTCTCTTGAAACATGGACCGCAGTGTAACGACGTTCTTTCATGTATTCATCGAAATTTTTCGCGGAAGGACCGGGGTATCTTTCCGAACGTTCTGAGCTAACGCAACAGTCCGATCTTGCTTACAAGGTGTCATGCTTTAGAGGTAAAGCTGTGCTGTGCCCTCTAGCTTTATACTCAGTATATCAGACTCCTACTTCTGAGCAAAGTTTCGAGGAAGGGAGATTAGGGCTTCAGGTTCCAATGACGACGAGGTCGTTAGGGACGGAGCTGAAAAGTTTCTTGCGCGAATTATCAGCGATTACATCAGAGCTTTTCACTTTAGAAAAACTCGGTAATGCCGTTCATAAAAAGCCAAGTTCCATTAACAAAAAATTAACTGTCTCAACCTGTCGGTAGATAAAATGTTACAAGTGTTTTCATTTCTCCTTTTTCTTATTTTTCTTCTTTTAATGGCTGTCGGAACGTGCCCATACTGCCATCTCAAGATAGGAAATGTAGTAGCAAAAGAGTTAACAGAGGATGATTCGACATAAAACAAGATTTAGGATCATACGAAAACGAGTAAACATGACAAAATGGAATGCAGGATAAAGTTGTAACACAGTAAGAAATGATAAATCGTAAATCACTGTTGGTATACATTTGGAGTAGTCCCAGTTCGGTCCACATTAATGACTATATGTCTAGATTAACAATAAGATGTTCTTTGTATGTCCCGTGAGCATTGCTTCAAAAGCTGCGGATGGAGACTAGACTACTTGTACACGTCTGTAACTACCATCTAGACAGAAAGTTTACAAGACCTCGTATAGATGCACCAGTATTCAGACACGTACACATACATTTATGAACTGAGTGTTCCACATTCTGCAGAGCAGCTCTTGGGGATATAGTCAGTTAAATGAGCTCTGGTCTTCCCCTCTACCTCTTAATGTTGACACTGTTGACGAACCTGTACAGTACCTTATACGCTTGTATATCGCTGGATGTTAAAAAGGTTCGGAGGCTGCTTGGGAACTGAAGACCAAGAGCCTGAAGATTACTTGAAAGGATGTTTATGTGATACATGTTCCGAGGACATTGTAGAAATACGTGGTTTGGATTTTCTTCTTCCTCTCTGCAGACACATAGAGGGGTGGTGCTTAAGTTGAGCCGATAGATATTTGTTGAACTTCCAGTGATTAAATTTCAGCCATGTTATAACGGTCTTGAAGCTCCTTGATGCTTATGCCTTATTATTCCACGTTACTCTTGGAATCGTGGGGTGGACTAGTGCCTAGTGACTGCCTTTGATTTTTAAAACCGCGACCACTCCTCTTACCAGTGCTAAGACAATCGCTTTCTAAGCATGGGTATCGTATCTGTGAGAGGGAGTCTATCATATTTAATAGCTCCATTCAGAGATGCCTGCTTTGCCTGGGCATTTACTTAGTTATTTCCAGGTAGCCTACACTGATCCTTCACCATAGCATCACGATACTGCGACAGTTCCTTTGTAAACGAAACACAACGTCGGCTGCAACTGTGGAACTGGTCCCATTATTATGATTGTTTCTAGTCAGTTATTTAGCTGATATACTATCAGAGATGTTAACTACTGTGTCTATTGTGGACGTCTGTGCGAATAGTTACGAGTGTTGACGACGCAATAATCGCCCTTCTGCTATAACTGTTGAAAACCAGATATACACGCCTCGAACGATTCTTGAAATACAACACTCGCATTTATAGAAACTTAGATTTCTTAATTCATTGCAGATTCCATAGAATTTCACTTTTAATCTGTGAAGATTTACATTCGGCTGTAAAGTGAATGGTTCGTTCCGATGTCATCAACAGTCTATATTCTTTGCAACATCCTTTCCGTCAGTATAGCTTGTTTAAGAAATGTACAAAAGAAGACAGTGAGGCATCTCATGTGTCATGTCTGGATACGTCTGTATCGACATTTACCATAGTTTTTCAGGTTGAAGTACCGTTCCACCTCATAATTTTCATTTGTGACGACATTTCACACTTCGCTGCAGAGTGAAGGATTAATTCTAGAACTGTACTGACGAAATATCGGATGTCGATGTTATATGGGAGACGTTACAAAACCAGAGTCAGAAGTTCAGTGTGGCTTTTCAGATGTCTCGCGCTTGTATACAGACAGTCTACTTGTTAGGGAATTATTGCGAAATTCTAAGAGACAAGCGGATGATCAATACTTATACTAAAAATGACGCCTGATTTAACAACGTAAACGGAAAGTAATGAGCAACAATAACTCTGTATATGCAACCTACTCAATTTAAACGAAAAGTGTCAGATGGTATACTTAGATTCATTTACAGAATCGTAATGAAATATATCTCACCAACTACGGAAGTTGCTTACAGAAGCTGTGGCTGATCACTTCTTTGATACAGTTTGCCGATCTAGGACGTTACACTGTTTACATATATAGGTAGACAGATGGAGGGAAAGGGGCTAGCAAGAGCCAGAGACGGAAATAAGATTCAGAGACGAGCTGCGTTGCCCGACACACATTTTGTAATTCAGACTGAGAGATCACAGAAGTGATCACACAACGTAAAAACGTCGATGGGAAACGCTAAAAGAAAGATCTACAGTACTGAAACCTCGCCATTAAAATGCCATGTAAGAATGTCTCAAGCCAAACCGCGGAACATATTACTTCCTTCGATGTATATGCCGCTTTATGATAATTGCGTTAGCCTTTAGACAAATTAGGATTTACGTGAGGGTGTACTGACAGTCGTTTCCATGCACATAGTATATGAATTGAACAGGAAAGACGAAATTATGGCCGGCCGCTGTGGCCGAGTGGTTCTAGGCGCTTCAGTCTAGAACTGCGCTGCCGCTACGGTCACAGGTTCGAATCCAGCCTCGGGCATGGATGTGTGTGATGTCCTTAGGTTAGTTAGGGTTAAGTAGTTCTAAGTCGAGGGGACTGATGACCTCAGGTGTTAAGTCCCACAGTGCTTAGAGCCATTTTGAAACTCTTTGAGCGAAATTTTGCTGGAGTATATGTAAAAATACCTGCACAATATTTTGTATACCTCTCCTCCACTAGCACTATTCGCAGAAATGATATTGCTAACAGCGTACACTACGTATTCTTAGCAGAACAAAATTTCACCTCCTCTACGAAAATAAAATTAAATGCAGTAATGTCGATAATTTAAACTACTCTCATAAGACTAAATAAAATATCGTTTGCAGTACCACAATGCAGGAAACTACACGATATACATTCGTACAAACATTCTGTCATAACGTAGGATGAAGGAGATCTTTAAACACCACCGTCACACTTTCCAGTGTCCTACACCCCCCGGGCTCTGCGATCCTATAAACGCATCTCTGAATATTTTCGATCACTGTCAAGCATAAGGACTCCAAAAGAAGAAGAGTATGCCACCGTATTGGAAGGGACTGTACATGACTATACTGGTCGACGTCGGAGGCTACGTCTTGCGGCATCAGTAACCCTTCCCATCAACCACGTACTGCTTCCCACGGAGTGCATCCTTCATTGCGCCAAACAGATGGGATGCGGAAGGTGCGAGATTCACGCTGTACACTATTCAGTACCCAAATTGTAGACAAATAAGTCGCCACTATCACCAGAGACGTCTACTTCAGCAACGAGGTTTTTGACTGAGACCCGCCGATCATCTCGAATGATACTGCCGGCACGTTCCAACACTGCAGGAGTCACACCTGTGTGTGGCCTGCCGGCACAGGGGAGACTGGACAGGTTTGTACGACCTGGATGCGATTGACAGACGTCTCGCCCAACGACTCACCGTGCTTTTGTTCATTGCCAGATCTCCGTAGACACTCTGCAAGTGCCTACGAATATCTGCGATGTTCTGGTTTTCGGCCATTTTGAAGGATAGCTACAGCGCCGCCACGTATCTGAACTTCATGAAGCGCGAATATTCCACGATGTTCCACAACGAATTCTTCATTTTTGCAAATTAAACTGTCGAGGAAACAAAAAAGGTGTTGCATTACTTATTGATCGCTCCTCTTAAGCCTTCTCTACAACTGCTCTTACGTGCTCGTCCTGTTTCAAGTCACGTTCTTACTATTACCTGTGAAAATCAGACAGGCACTAACTGGACACAAGAGGGGCATGGAGTGGGCCTGTCCTTGCTACGTTTTCGGAGATATATTACACCGGGTGTATATACACAGGTCACACTATTGCTTAAAGTACGATGGTTTTTGCGCGTGGATCTGACGCCCGATAGCGTCCCACATATCTTTCATGAGGTACATAACAGAAGAATTTGACGGTCAAGACAAAAACGTGAGCTCCTCGAAGCATTGCAGCACGATTCTGATTTAGTGACAATAACAGTAGTCTAACCAGATGCCATGGCCATCGGGGACAACCTGAAGCATGAAGGGATGCATGTAATAATAACTGAAATAATGTTCATGTAGTAATAATTGCAGTAATGAAACTTCCTGGCAGATTAAAACTGTGTGCCACCCGCCACGTTAGCCGAGAGCGCTAATGCGCTGCTTCGTGGACTCGGGTAGGAGCGCCGGCCCCAGATCGAATCCGCCCGGCGGATTAACGACGACGGTCGGTGTGCTGGCCAGCCTGCATGTGGTTTTTAGGTGGTTTTCCACATCCCCCTAGGTGAATACCTGGCTGGTCCCCATGTCACGCCTCCGTTACACGGCTTGCAGACATCTGAACACTTTCCCATTTTTCCATGCATTACACTAGTTGCAGACAGTTGGAGTACTCTAATTCCGTCCTGGGGGGGTAAAGGGGTGGTGGCAGGAAGGGCATCCGGCCACCCCTTAATCTAACTTTGCCAAATCCGGTTAACCATGCCGACCGTGCGTTGCAGCGGAAAAAAGACACAAGCGAAAGAAAGAAAGAAGATTAAAACTGTGTGCCAGAGTGGACTACCTGGTACCTGTGGCTTCCGCGGGTAAATTCTCTGCCGATTGAGCTATCCAAACGCCAATCACGATCCGCCCTTACAGCTGCACTTTCGCCAGTAGATCTTCTACCTGCAATAATAATCATATTGTCCCTAGCTGTCATGGCGCCTTCGACTACTACCACCATTAAAGCCCAGGGTGAAGGTCCACCACATCGTGATACTGCCTCCACCAACCGTTGTACGTGTTGCGGTGCATGCTTCGAGCAGCTGTTCTCCTGGATGGCAGCGTATCCGGAAACGACTTTCGATCTGATGTAATAAGACCAGGAAACAAGTTACCACTTTTTTCACTGTCCGCTCTCTTACGATCCCGTGTCCCCTGAAGTCGCAACTGACGATGTCGTTAGGTCTGCATCTACATCTACGTCCACATACGTACACCGAAAACCACCATACGGTACCTGGCAGATGATACGTTGTATAACCACTAGTCATTTCCTTTCCTGTTGCACTCACAAACGGAGCCAGGGAGAAACAACTGTGTATAACCTCCGTAGGAGCTCTAGTTTCTCTTATCGTCGTGGTTCTTGCACAGGATGTACGTTTGCGGCAGCAAAATCATTCTGCAGTCAGCCTCAAATGCCGATTCTCTAAATTCTCTCAATAGTGCCTCGCGAGAACGTCGTCTTTCTTCCAAGGATTCCCGTTTGAGTTCACGCAGCCTCAACATAATCCGCGGTGTGTTAAAAGAAACGAAACTTTTGCTGTAACAGCTTCACTGCTTATTGTACAATATTGTAACCACTGTCCCCGTCAAGTAATCACCTCTTTTGGCAATATACAGTTCCCATCGTTCTTTCACTTTTGGAAACCCTCCTGAAATGCATTTTCCTGGATGGCGCGCAGGTCTGCTGTGGCACCGGCCTGAATCTTCTCTGTGGTTTTGAAACGACGTCTTTTCAAAATAGCTTTAAAATTGAGAAACAGGGGAAAGTCTGCTGGAGCTAGGTCCGGAGAATACGGTGGATGGAGCGCAACAGGACTGCGATATTTTGCTAGATATGTGCGGCAAAGAGCGACGGGCGAGCGGAGGCATTGTAGTGACACAATATGGAAGTCGATTTTTCCCACATTTAGGCCTACGCTGATACACACTTCGTCAGCGACTTCGCGAACAGGTAACGATAATTCCCGCGAATCACATGGTTTACTCTCTCAACATGGTCGTCATGTTGCTGTGGAAGGAAGGTCGTGCAGGCTTTGGATCGTCACTGACAGACATTCCGCCCTGCTGAAAACGCTTTAAGCCACTCACGGCGGTGCGTGCAACTCACACAGTCCTTGACTAAGCAACTACAATGTCTCTGTGAAAGTTTTGTCAAGTTTGTAGCAAAATTTTCCACACTCACACGCACACGTTTTTCTTCAAGCTCTTTGGCACTTTGGTACTAATCCGACAAAGAGCTTGTGCACCTGCTCACATCAGCGGCTGTAACTAACGGTTAGAGTGAAACGCGACAAACGGTAGTTTGTTGTCTAAACATGCCACTATGTACGCTAAGTAGCGGTAGCGCGCTCCATCTGCCGATTAGCGTGCTATTTTAAAAGTTCAGTTTGTTTTTGAACACACTTCGTACTTGCGTGCTGATGGAAGCTACCGGTAAGAAACCTAGCGGCACGCCTCTGAAAGCCGGCCGGTGTGGCCGTGCGGTTAAAGGCGCTTCAGTCTGGAACCGCGTGACCGCTACGGTCGCAGGTTCGAATCCTGCTTCGGGCATGGATGTGTGTGATGTCCTTAGGTTACTTAGGTTTAAGTAGTTCTAAGTTCTAGGGGACTGATGACCACAGAAGTTAAGTCCCATGGTGCTCAGAGCCATTTGAACCATTTTGAAAGCCTCTGAATTGCTCCGATGTCTTCCTTTAATGCAACCTGGTGGGGCTCCCACACACGCGAGTAGTACTCAAGAATGGGTCGTGCTATTGTGCTCTATGCACCAGTTTGGCAATATGAGGTGTCGCCTGCTGCGGAGTCCATTTTCAACAACGTGGCACCAAACAGTATGCTCTGAAACGTGCCTTCAACACCATTGACTCCGCTGTTACGTCCTCCACAGATTGCGACCTATCCTGCTTTTCCAGAACGTCTGACCACAACATTCTGTGACAATTAGTGAACATCTAACACTTCGTCATCTCCTTGAGATCGGGTGTTTTGCCGGAGGTCCGCGTTTTCCCAACACGATATTTTGACACCGTAACTCGACGTCTCCATCGGGGAACACCAGATCGCCGGGAGAGTCTAAGAGATTGCATTTAATATTTTGTCGCCTACTCGTTGTTTCACCGTCCTTCAACCACTTACACAGCTACTCACAACATTAGCACACGGATAGCCAACAAGCTTTGCCGCTTGCGAGATGCTCATTCCCAGGCGTCGGGCGATAAATTTCTACCGTTACTCAAAGTCGTGTCAGTGGGGCTTCCCATGTGTGGCCCGTAACGTCGCTACAATGACTCCTTTCGTCTCGACTCCATTTGTACAGGGCGTTTCACAATGCCAATCACAGGATTCTGTGGGTTGTAGAGAGAAAATGTTAGGTAAAGTTTTGATAAAGCATTCATGTCCAGAAATGTACTATTTGGCTGAAAATTAAGAAAATCGGGAACCTCTAAACTCTCCCGCTTCAGAGGACGAACACGACAGTGATAGTAAGCTCTTACCTGTGTGATCTTCAGCGGGTGCTCCATGTGGGGGTTCTGCTTTTCGTTGCACAAGGTGTATCTACTACACTTGCTTTCGTACACACGTTCCATTTTTTTTTTTTTTTTTTTTTTTTTGTCATCAGTCTACTGACTGGTTTGATGCGACCCGCCACGAATTCCTTTCCTGTGCTAACCTCTTCATCTCAGAGTAGCACTTGCAACCTACGTCCTCATTTATTTGCTTGACGTATTCCAATCTCTGTCTTCCTCTACAGTTTTTGTCCTCTACAGCTCCCTCTAGTACCATGGAACTCATTCCCTCATGTCTTAGCAGATGTCCTATCATCCTGTCCCTTTTCCTTATCAGTGTTTTCCACATATTCCTTTCCTCTCCGATTCTGCGTAGAACCACCTCATTCCTTACCTTATCAGTCCACCTAATTTTCAACATTCGTCTATAGCACCACATCTCAAATGCTTCGATTCTCTTCTGTTCCGGTTTTCCCACAGTCCATGTTTCACTACCATACAGTGCTGTACTCCAGTCGCACATCCTCAGAAATTTCTTCCTCAAATTAAGGCCGGTAATTGATATTAGTAGACTTCTCTTGGCCAGAAATGCCTTTTTTGCCATAGCGAGTCTGCTTTTGATGTCCTCCTTGCTCCGTCCGTCATTGGTTATTTTACTGCTTAGGTAGCAGAATTCGTTAACTGCATTGACTTCGTGACCACCGATCCTGATGTTAAGTTTCTCGCTGTTCTCATTTCTACTACTTCTCATTACCTTCGTCTTTCTCCGATTTACTCTCAAACCATACTGTGTACTCATTAGACTGTTCATTCCGTTCAGCAGATCATTTAATTCTTCTTCACTTTCACTCAGGATAGCAATGTCATCAGCGAATCGTATCATTGATATCCTTTCACCTTGTATTTTAATTCCACTCCTGAACCTTTCTTTTATTTCCATCATTGTTTCCTCGATGTACAGATCGAGGAGTAGGGGCGAAAGGCTACAGCCTTGTCTTACACCCTTCTTAATACGAGCACTTCGTTCTTGATCGTCCACTCTTATTATTCCCTCTTGGTTGTTTTACATATTGTATATGACCCGTCTCTCCCTATAGCTTACCCCTACATTTTTCAGAATCTCGAACAGCTTGCACCATTTTATATTGTCGAACGCTTTTTCCAGGTCGACAAATCCTATGAAAGTGTCTTGTTTTTCTTTAGCCTTGCTTCCATTATTAGCCGTAACGTCAGAATTACCTCTCTCGTCCCTTTACTTTTCCTAAAGCCAAACTGATCGTCACCTAGCGCATTCTCAATTTCCTTTTCCATTCTTCTGTATATTATTCTCGTAAGCAGCTTCGATGTATGAGCTGTTAATGAGCTGTTAAGCTGACTGTGCGATAATTCTCGCACTTCTCAGCTCTTGCCGTCTTTGGAATTGTGTGGATGATGCTTTTCCGAAAGTCAGATGGTATATCGCCAGACTCATATATTCTACACACCAACGTGAATAGTCGTTTTGTTGCCACTTCCCCCAATGATTTTAGAAATTCTGATGGAATGTTATCTATCCCTTCTGCCTTATTTGACCGTAAGTTCTCCAAAGCTCTTTTAAATTCCAATTCTAATACTGGATCCCCTGTCTCTTCTAAATCGACTCCTGTTTCTTCTTCTATTACATAAGACAAATCTTCACCCTCATAGAGGCTTTCAATGTATTCTTTCCACCTATCTGCACTCTCCTCTGCATTTAACAGTGGAATTCCCGTTGCACTCTTAATGTTACCACCGTTGCTTTTAATGTCACCAAAGGTTGTTTTGACTTTCCTGTATGCTGAGTCTGTCGTTCCGACAGTCATATCTTTTTCGATGTCTTCACATTTTTCCTGCAGCCATTTCGTCTTAGCTTCCCTGCACTTCCTATTTATTTCATTCCTCAGCAACCTGTATTTCTATATTCCTGATTTTCCCGGAACGAGTTTGTACTTCATCCTTTCATCAATCAACTGAAGTATTTCTTCTGTTACCCATGGTTTCTTCGCAGCTACCTTCTTTGTACCTATGTTTTCCTTCCCAACTTCTGTGATGGCCCTTTTTAGAGATGTCCATTCCTCCTCAACTGTACTGCCTACTGCGCTATTCCTTATTGCTGTATCTATAGCGTTAGAGAACTTCAAACGTATCTCGTCATTCCTTAGTGCTTCCGTATCCCACTTCTTTGCGTATTGATTCTTCCTGACTAATGTCTTGAACTTCAGCCTACTCTTCATCACTACTATATTGTGATCTGAGTCTATAACTGCTACTGGGTACGCCTTACAGTCCAGCATCTGATTTCGGAATCTCTGTCTGACCATGATGTAATCTAATTGAAATATTCCCGTATCTCCCGGCCTTTTCCAAGTATACCTCCTCCTCTTGTGATACTTGAACAGCGTATTCGCTATTACTAGCTGAAATTTGTTGCAAAACTCAATTAGTCTTTCTCCTCTTTCATTCCTTGTCCCAAGCCCATATTCTCCTGCAACCTTTTCTTCTACTCCTTCCCCTACAACTGCATTCCAGTCGCCCATGACTGTTAGATTTTCGTCCCCCTTTACATACTGCATTACCCTTTCAGTATCCTCATACACTTTCTCTATCTGTTCATCTTCAGCTTGCGACGTCGGCATGTATACCTAAACTATCGTTGTCGGTGTTGGTCTGCTGTCGATTCTGATTAGAACAATCCGGTCACTGAACTGTTCACCATAACACACCCTCTGCCCTAACTTCCTATTCATAACGAATCCTACACCTGTTATACCATTTTCTGCTGCTGTTGATATTACCCGATACTCATCTGACCAGAAATCCTTGTCTTCCTTCCACTTCACTTCACTGACCCCTACTATATCCAGATTGAGCCTTTGCATTTCCCTTTTCAGATTTTCTAGTTTCCCTACCACGTCCAAGCTTCTGACATTCCACGCCCCGACTCGTAGAACGTTATCCTTTCGTAGATTATGCAATCTTTTTCTCCCCCTTGGCAGTCCCCTCCCGGAGATCCGAATGGGGGACTATTCCGGAACCTTTTGCCAATGGACAGACCATCATGACACTTCTTCAATTACAGGCCACATGTCCTGTGGATACACGTTACGTGTCTTTAATGCAGTGGTTTCCATTGCCTTCTGCATCCTCATGTCGTTGATCATTGCTGATTCTTCCGCCTTTAGGGGCAATTTCCCACCCCTTGGACAAGAGAGTGCCCTGAACCTCTATCCGCTCCTCCGCCCTCTTTGACAAGGCCGTTGGCAGAATGAGGCTGACTTCTTATGCCGGAAGTCTTCGGCCGCCAATGCTGATTATTTATCAAAATTCAGGCAATGGCGGGGATCGATCCCGGGACCGAAGACGTTTTGATTATAAATCAAAGACGCTACCCCTAGACCACGGCTACCCACTCCGTTCCACGTTACTGATGTGCGTTAATGGAGCACCACAGTCAACTCCCGCACCAGTTCCTCACAGCTATTTCTGTATTCGAGCGAGAGTGTTACGTAATGGGCTTTGACGAAGCAGGAAACGTTCACTATACGTGCATTGTGCAGCACTGCCATTATGCTTCGCAAAGTGGAGCACGAGAGTTCAGGCTGATACTGTCTTCATACTTATTTTACATCTGTACGGTATATTTCATGGCAATGTTTCTACTGAGTTTTTCTTATAACCTCTAGAGCCCTGTAATAGGAATTGTGAAGCTCTCTGCGTACTTTCCACACCACATCACGTGACCGCGACGCAACCAACTCTGCTGTGGGCAGAGGTCATAATGTTTTTGGCTCCTTAGTGTGTACTCGTTGTTTCGTCGCACGAAACACGCAAATACAGGGTGGGAAAAAATCAGCTCTCCTATGGAGCTGTCAACAGTCAGGCATGGGGACAGGATGACGGAATCTTGGCAGGAGACTGCTGAGGTCCTCCTCCGGTTCCTGCTGCCTGACGACAGTGCGGATGGGGAGGCTGAAGGACAGTGAAAAATTAAGAAATGAAGACCTTGGAAGATATGTCAATGATACGGCAACCTACCCCTTTTTTGAAGAGGATGTGGTTGCCCACACAAAATCGTTGAAGAGAGGGAAAGCTCCTGGGATAGATGGCATTGTGGCGGAGGTGGTGCAGTTCTTGGCCACCCCAGCTAGTAACACCACTCACTCATCTATTCAGTGAGTGCCTCAGGCAGAAAAAATTCCAAAAGATCTGTAAAATTGCAAATGTCGTTATCATTAAGGAAGGACCCGACAGAGACCCGTCTGAAACAAAGTCTTACAGATCCATCTGCTTGTTGGACGTGTTTGGGAAGATACTAGAGAAATTGCTGGCTGATAGACTGGCAGCACACCGAGTGCTGTGCGGGATGAGTAGCAGGCAGTTCGGCTTCATGCCTGGGCGGTCGGCATCCGATGCAATCGCCCTGATTGCTGAGGTCTGTGGCTCAACCCCGTGCAAGTACGTAGTTGGCATCATAGTGAACATCAGTAGCGGCTTCGACTACCTGTGGTGGCATTTGGTCTTCTCCTGTTTGCGGGAGAAAGAGTGTCCAGGGCGCTATACGATTGTCTGAGGAGCTATTGCGAGGATAGGCAGGTCTGGCTATCATCCCCTAGTGGAAGAGTGAGAAAAACAGTAACAAAGGGATGTCCTCAGGGTTTCGTATTAGGCCCCCCATTCTGGGACATCCACATGGAGCCACTGTTAGACAATCTACAACAAAGCGAAGAAGTACTAGAGGTGATAGCCTGGTGGATGACCTCCTTCTGTTGGTTGGCGGCCGAAGCCGAGAAGACATAGACCCCAAAATAGAAAGGGCTATAGGAAACTTACAACTATGGTGCCAACACACGAAGATGACTATTTCTCCGAGCAAGTCTACATATCTTTGCTGAAAGGACAGCTGATAAGGAATCCCCCTGTGAGAATTGACGGCTCACCAGTTCTTCGGCGACGAGAGACGTGCTACCTGGGCATCATTGACGACAGGTGGAACTTCGGAAAACACATTGAAACCGTAACCCACAGAGCCCTGCAAGTGTTTAACAATCTCACCTCCGTAGGTCATAAAAGATTTCATCTTCGCCCTCATCTCATAAAGCTATTGGATAACAAAATCTTAACGTCAATAGTTTATTACGGCTCGGGAGTCTGGGTGCACAGGCTCACGAGGGTAGTGCCCGCCATGTCAGGGAGAAGAGTGCAGAGGAACATGATATTGATGTCGTTGGAGGTCTACAGGACATCTCCAGCGGGGCCCTATTAGTTATAATGAGGCTCTGTCCCCTGGACATCAAAATTAGAGAACAAGCATCGTGGTACTGGGTCAAAAAAGGGGATATCATGAAAAAAGGAGATGTGCTGGCCGTTAGGTTTGAGGACAAGGGTGCGATAAGGAAAAGAGGTGAAGAGTTGTGGCAGTAATCATGGGAAGCGGAAGAAACTGGCCGAAGAACATTTGAATTTTTACCCGATGTGAAGGAACGACTAGGTATGAAGTACTTAGAGCCAACCCGGGGACTGTTCCACTTTCTCACTGGTCATGGGCCCTACCCGACATACCTATGTCGGTTTGGGAGGAGGGCTACGCCAGCATGTGACTCTGGCGCCTCGGAGGGTACTCCCGACCATGTGGTTTAAGGGTGGCCCCTTTTCAATGATGTAGCAACCACAGTACGAGACCAATTACCTAACTATGACACTGACCACTTACTGAGACGCGAAGATACATTTCAAACTCTGGACTGTTTGGCAAATGAGGTATCACGGAAAGTGCTGACAGAATATCTGAGGGACATTAATTACTTATTAATCCGTGATTAATAACAAACACCAGATGAGTCTAGTACACTAATCCTATACTGCCTGTGCGTGGACAAGTCGACTTATATTGTAGTTTGAATCCGCCTAGTGCAGGACTAGGGGGAGTGGGGTGCGACAACACCAAATCAGGACATGCACCGAACATGACATAGAATTGAACTTTAATTAGTAGGACTTAGGGAATTAAAACAGGAAACTGCAGCGATAGACATCCTTGGCCTGCCTAGTGTCAGGGGCACGCTCATCGGGGCTAGCTCGGTGAGCAAGGCTGCATAGTAGGTTTATATACTTGCTGACACACCTGTGACGCTGCAGGCAGTAGGGATTAGACGTAAGTAGCCATTACAAAGTAGAGTGTTAGTAGTAAAAAAGTTGCCCATTGTAATTCTGTACTGGCTGTAAATTAGCTGCAGTTACAATGATATGTAACATTCAAGGACCCACTAATTATGTAATGTGATGGGTTTTATATCTATAATTATAAAGATTTGCGAATAAAGAATTTAAAAAAAATACAGCCTGTCCCACAAAGGAGTTTACGCTGTTCGAACGTTAATAACAGAGCACTATGGGACTTAACATCTATGGTCATCAGTCCCCTAGAACTTAGAACTACTTAAACCTAACTAACCTAAGGACATCACACAACACCCAGTCATCACGAGGCAGAGAAAATCCCTGACCCCGCCGGGAATCGAACCCGGGAGTAGTAACGACAACCTCATGCAATTTCAACTGTGTTACTAGTGTGTATAGCCATTTATTTTTCTTTGGTTTATTCTCAGTTGCCCGTAACTAAACGCCGATAGCATGATGGTTAGAAACTTGTCCTTGGAGCAAAGAAGCGCTGCAGAATGTGTGGAAAGAAAGTGCGGAGACAACGGGGAAGAAATCAGTAGCGGACGAAGGAGGGAAGAGGAGTGGACACAGTGGTACAAGCTTTCACAAGATACACAAAGAAATCCGTAGGGCAGGCTGTGTGTGAATCAGGTGTAAACAAATAAAGTGTTCACCTTATTGTAAAGCAAGCGCTGTGGAAATCTTACATTGCCTGGTTGCTCCACGAAATGAATAAGGATCTAGATAGGTGCCTCACATTCTAAAATAATGAACTGATGTCATTCTTTGGTCTGATGAGGTGACGTTTAAATTGAACGGAACCATTGATCGCCATAATTTCGAATACTGGGTGAGAGATATTCCTCCATTACGGAAGAACGATATGTTAATCTTCGTGGGTTATTAGTGTGGAGTGGTATGTCTGTCAGAATACTTGTAGGGTCATTATTTTATGAAAGAACAGTGACAGGTGTAAACTACATTAACACGGCGCAGGTACCAATTGTACCGGCTCCTCACCAATCGTATCGAGACGACATTTTTCCAACAAGACAGTGCACTATCACATTACCATCGTGATGGATATGGCAATTCCAGGATGAAACGTTCGTTGGGAAGTTGATACGCCGGCGAGGAAGTGTAGAGTTTCCACCCAGACCTCCCGATCTAAAGTCGTTAGACTCCGTTTTGTGGGGAACTCTGGAAGCATGGTCTATGCCACAAGGCCACGTACGCTGGATGACATGAGAGGAGCGATTTCGACTGTCTGTGAATCCATTTCAGTGGCAACCACCACACATGTGGCTTTTGTATGTCCATCCTTTTAGCAGGACGTTTCTGGGACAACAGCCGTTTACTATCGTGACAAAAAATAAAAACACCTACAGCCGTCCTCACGATTTTATTTTATTTTGTCGCTACCAGTTTCGACGCTTCATTGCGTCATCTTCAGGCTGTTTTGATGCGGTACAGATTGATACGATCCCCCATGCATAACCCATCAGTTGCCAGCATTACTGGATTCGCAGATAATGTGTCAGCACTAAAACCATCAACTGTCAACTGACAGGACAACCATTCAAAAAATAAATAAAATAAAATCATAAGCACGGCTGTAGATGTTTCTATTTTTGTGTCACCACACATGTGTGTCGAACTGTTAAACATCGTTGCAGAAGCTGTGCTGCTGGCGATGGTGAACATTCTGAATATTTTCAACAGTAAAACGTAAACAGTAATGTGACCATCGAACTGACTCACAAATTCATAGATTTCATTAATTTTGTCTGAGTCATCAAAGTTCATTGTGAACTTCTTTGTTGGTCACCTTGTATCAGAGTTGTTATGGTGTTGTGTTTTCCCTTCATTGTTGAACATTTGTTTATTAAGGAGACCCTTGTGGATGGGGGACGGGGGACATAGCAACCGTACCCGTTGGTTCTCTGAGACCGCGGCGAGCCAGTGAACTACGCAGACGGTTCTCGTGTCGCCACCCCGTGACCGCCGACAGTGGCGCCTCAGTGGCCGCCACAAGGCGAGCCTTCAGCGCCTCCGCTGCCGCGGCCACTGGCAGCCACTCGGCCGAACTCGCGACTTTTTCTCCGCCTTTGCGCAACACGAGAGCCCTTTCCCCCTTTTTGCCTTTGGCTTGTGTCCCAACCGGGTGAGCGCGCCGGCAAAAGGCGTTTGACCGTCCCAGTCGCCCAGTCCTTTTGCTCCAGCCGCGGTGTTCCCGGAATGAGTCGGCGCCCTGCGTCGTCCGCAGATGCCCAGATAGTCGAGCGTGTGTGGTCCCGCCTAACGGGCCTCAGTTATTGGCGCCAGAGGTTAACTGATCCTGGCGCCCACATTAATTTCCCCGTATCGCGGCCGGTGAACCGAGAGGCCTAACGCTGACACTATCCAGCGAAGCAGTATCACTTGCTGATTGATGGACGCAACCGATTGGTACTTTAATATACAGAGTGCGACTGCAAATACCTCTCTGTTTCTCAGCTGGCTTATCGAGCCGATAAAAGCCGTGTGCCGATTGTCGCTTTTAAATGCATACTTTACTTTTTCGTGTTCGGAAACCAGTCAGTCATCCAGGCAAGTACTGAGCCACGTCCATGGCTTTTTTCTCTCCAGCATCTGTAGGGACGGTTTGGACAGACCAGTAAGTATGCCACATCTGGCACAGCACAAAAATCGCAATTGTCTTCATGCATGTTACAATGACACCATCTGGTCATGTTTGTTTTCACTGGGACCACACATCTTCTTTTGAAAATCGGCATCCTCCATGTTTTCCAGTTTGTTGTCGAGCAGCCAAGCACTGCCTGTGCTGGTGAATAGTCAGGCAGTGCTTAAGAAACTTTTACTGGATCTCAGTCGCCCTGGCTCGCACTCAGTGCGAAAGAGAGGATGTCGAGTACCTAAGATTTGTCTGAGCCTTTTATGTGAATTCCTGCCCTTCGGGAGCTGAGACTCTCAAGGCCAGCAGCTCTCCCCATTGCTGTTTACGAGATTACGCAAAATATTATTTGTGAAGGCCACCTTCTGACGGATCTTTTCAAAGTAACGTCAATATCCCATAGATCTATCCAATGTCATACCCAGATAGGAAGATTTATCTGTGTGCTCTAATGTGGTATTATATAAGAAACATTGAGCCTTCGCTTTGCTTCTACGTCTACATCTACATAAATACTCCACCGTGCGGCGCGTGGCACATGATACCCCGTATCACTACTAGTCATTTCCTTTCCTGTTCCACTCACAGACTGAGGGAAAAACCACTGTGTATACGTCTCCACATGAGCCTCGTGTCTTCTTTTCGTTTTCCTTACACGCATTGTGTGTGAGAGACAGTAGAATCGCTCTGCAATCAGCTTCAGATGCCGGTTCTTTACATTTTCTCAATAGTTTTCTTCGAAAAGAATGTCTTTTCCCTCGAAGGACTCCGATTTGATTTCTCAGAGCATGTCCATCACACTTGCGTGTTGTTCGAACCTACAAGTAACAAATCTAGCAGCCCGTCTGTGAATTACTTCGATGTCTTCCTTTAATCCGACCGGGAACGGATCCCAGACACTTTAACAATACTCAAGAATAGGTCGCACTAGCGTCCTATATGAACGACACTTCCCTAGAATTATTGCAATAAACAGAAATCGATCATTCGCCTTCCCTACTACAATCCTCACATGCCCGTATCGCTTTGCAGCGTTACACCCAGATATTTACGCGTGGTCACTGTGTCAAGCACAACACTACTAATACTGTATTCGAACAATACGGGTTTGTTTCTCTTACTCATCCGCGTTAACTTACATTTTTTTCTAAATTTAGAGCTAGCTGCCATTTATAATAGCAACTGGAAATTTTGGCTGAGTCATCTTGTACCCTCAGCTTCGACATCTTATTGTACACCACAGCATCATCAGAAAACAACCTCAGATTGCTGCTCTTACTATCCCCAAAATAATTTATTTATATAGGGTATAATTGGCAACGACCTTGTCGCAGGGGTAACACCGGTTCCCGTCAGATCACCAAAGTTGAGCGCTGTCGGGCTGGGCCAGCACTTGGATGGGTAACGGTCCGGTCTCCCAAGCGCTGTTAGCACGCGGGGTGCACTCAGCCCTTGTGAGGCAAACTGAGGAGCTACTTGATTCAGAAGTAGCGGCTCCAGTATCATAAACTGACAACGGCCGGGAGAGCAGTGAGTTGACACCCATAGACTGAGAATGACACGACGGTCGGTCAGTACCGTTGGGTCATCTGAGACCTGTTCGGGTGGAGTTAGTTCGTTATATAGGGCACAATAGCGGTCCTAACACACTTGCCTAGTGCACTCCTGATGATACCCTTGACTCTGATGAACACGCGCCGTCGAAGACAACATACTGGAGCCTATTACTTAACAAGTCTTCGAGACACCCACGTACCTTAGTTAACAGCCTGCGATGTGGCATAGTCTCAAACCCTTTACGGAAATCTAGAAATACGAATCTGTCTGTTGCCCTTCATCTATAGTTCACTGTATATGCCGGCCGGAGTGGACGAGCGGTGCTAGGCGCTACAGTCTGGAACCGCGTGACCGCTACGGTCGTAGGTTCGAATCCTGCCTCGGGCATTGATGTGTGTGATGTCCTTAGGCTAGTTAGGTTTAAGTAGTTCTAAGTTCTAGGGGACTGATGACCTCAGTAGTTAAGTCCCATAGCGCTCAGAGCCATTTGAACCATTTCGCTGTATATCATGTGATAAAAAGACAAGATGAGTTTCGACGAGGGTTTCTAAAACCATCCTGATTCGTGGACATAAGCATCTCGGTCTCAAGAAAATTTGTAATATCCGAACTGGGAATGTGTTCAAGAACTCTGCAGCAAACCGTTGTTAGCAATATTGGTGTGAGAGATTTGTAATAAATGCAGGCTAGGTAAGGGCCCAGTGCTGTATAGTAATTTGTGAAAAACCGAGTTTGGATTTTATCCTGAAAAGGTGACTTATTTGTTTTCAACTCTTTCGGTTGTTTCTCTACTCCACGGACGCTTATTACTATGTCGTCCATACCGAAGTCTGTTCGGAGATCAAACGACGGTATGTTTGTACCATTCTCCTGCGTGAACGATTTCTTCAACGTGAAATTTAAAACCTCGGCTTTCGTCTTACTATCTTCAGCTGCCACACCAGACTGGTCAATAAGCAGCTAGAAACCTTAGACACACTTAGCGATTTTACATAGGACCAGAGGTTGAATGTGGAAAGCGCTTACTTGAGTCTTCGAAAGGTTCGGTTTCTTTGAGTTGAGTTATCAGTCTTTTGACTGGTTTGATGCCGTCCGCCACAGATTCCTCTCCTTTGCCACTCTCTTCATCTCACAGTAGCACTTACAACATACGTGCTCAATTATTTGCTGGGTGTTTTCCATTCTCTGTCTTCTTCTATAGTTTTTACCCTCTACAGCTCCTTCTGTTACCATTGAAGTTATTCCCTGACGTCTTAACAGATGCTCTATCATCCTGTCCCTTCTTGTCAGCGATTTCCATGTATTCTTCATCCGCCGATTCTGCGCAGAACCCCCTCATTCCTTACCTTATCAGTCCACCAAATTTTTAGCAATCGTCTGTAGCAACACATCTCAAATGCTTGTTTTGTGCCACGGAAACATTCCCCAGGCCGTAACGCTCCCTCGTCCGGCGTGGAACCTTCCGACGATTGTTGCAGAGTGTTTTCTTTCAGACGTGCCACGCCGAGGGAGCATCAAATCTAATTCATTTCAGCGAACGTCCAGGTGCGGAATTGGTGTGAAAATTCCAGCCTTCACTGCCGATGAACAGCAGTCATCATGGATGCAAGAACAAGGCAACTGCTGTGGAGACCCACTTGCAGCAACGTTCGCTAAACCGCCAACGAGGAGATACCGCTGGTAGCTCCTTGGGTTATCTGGACGGTCAGTTGCTCAAGAAGTGCACGTCTTTACGCCCGTAGACGTCTCCTCAGCCACTGTTCGGTCCCGTCATCTGTGGGCCACAGTACACCGCAATTGCCTCGACGTCGGTTTTGAATAGCCCCATTTTGCCATGTACGCTGTACTGTAACCATGATGGGAAGAGAACAGTTTGCAAACTTTGCTGTTTCGGAAATGATTCCATCCCTGAGACGTGAAATTTAATACTTCAGCTTGCTGTCTTCTATTGCCACACCAGACTGGTCTACGACTGATTGAATATCTACATCTGAATCTACATTTATACTCTGCAAGCCACCCAACGGTGTGTGGCGTAGGGCACTTTACGTGCCACTGTCATTACCTTCCTTTCCTGTTCCAGTCGCGTATGGTTCACAGGAAGAACGACTGCCGGAAAACCTCCGTGCACGCTCGAATCTCTCTAATTTTACATTCGTGATCTCCTCGGGAGGTATAAGTAGGGGGAAGCAATATATTCGATACCTCATCCAGAAACACACCCTCTCGAAACCTGGACAGCTACATTCTCTTGCAGAGTCTTCCACTTGAGTTTGCTAAACATATCCGCAACGCTATCACGCTTTCAAAATAACCATGTGGCGAAACGCGTCGCTCTTCTTTGGATCTTCTCTATCTCTTCTGTCAACTCGACCTGGTACGGTCCCACACTGATGAGCAATACTCAAGTATAGGTCGAACGAGTGTTTTGTAAGCCACCTCCTTTGCTGGTGGACTGCATTTTCTAAGGACTCTCCCAATGAATCTCAACCTGGCACCCGCCTTACCAACAATTAATTTTATATGATCATTCCACTTCGTATCGTTCCGTACGCATACACCCAGATATTGTACAGAAGTAACTGCTACCAGTGTTTGTTCCGCTATCATATAATCATACAATAAAGGATAAAGGCAATACATTACATTTGTCTATGATAAGGGTCAGTTGCCATCCCCTGCACCAAGTGCCTATCCGCTGCAGATCTTCCTGCATTTCGCTGGAATTTTCTAATGCTGCAACTTCTTTGTATACTACAGCATCAACCGTGAAAAGCCGCATGGAACTTCCGACACTATCTACTAGATCATTTATATATATTGTGAAAAGCAATGGTCCCATAACACTCCCCTGTGGCACGCCAGAGATTACCTTGTCTGTAGACGTTTCTCCATTGAGAACAATATGCTGTGTTCTGTTTGCTAAAAACAATAGAATAGAAGAGCTTCTCGCATGTGGTCCAGCATCCTGGAAGTAGTGGGAGCCACGAGAGAGTATGACAGGAGGTTCGCTACAGTGGCGCAACAGGGCCATCCGCCTGACCAGGTCTCCGGCTGGAGTGCGTGCCGGCGCCGTGCCGCTGTGACTGGTGACCCGTGACTGCCGCACGTGAGGCGGCCTGGGGGCGGGGCGCAGGCGCCGGCGTGGAAATGCCAAGGTGAGGAGCGGCAGGTGCCGCTGGCATCCCACCAGGCCACCTCTCGAGGTCGCCGCAGGCCGGCCAGGTCGGCTCAACAGTGCCAGGGGATTCCCTAAGCTGTTCTCATTCCATGGTTTCGGGACAGATGGGTCGTGATGTTATAAGCACTGGACGATGCACCTGTTATTCGATATGCTACTGCAAGATTCAAGATTTCCGCCGTTCTCTCAAAGAAAACACAAAAAACGTGATTGAGCCTGTAGTTTCTAGGAATTCTGTGTACTCGCTTCGCTAGACAAACAATCAAATAAGTCGTATTAATGAAACTTCCTGGCAGATTAAAACTGTGTGCCGGAACGAGACTCGAACTCGGGACCTTTGCCTTTCGAGGGCAAGTGCACTACCAACTGAGCTACCCAAGTTTGGAAGGTAGGAGACGAGGTACTGGCGGAATTAAAGCTGTGAGTCGTGCTTGCATAGCTCAGTTGGTAGAGCACTTGCCCGCGAAATGCAAAGGTCCCGAGTTCGAGTCTCGGTCCGGCACACAATTTTAATCTGCCAGGAAGTTTCATGTCAGCGCACACTCCGCTGTAGAGTGAAAATTTCATTTAAGTCGTATTGATGTGTTATATTACAATAAGAAAATCACAATACTTTGGCAACCACACAGATGTGTTGCAAGCAGAGGACGTGGTACAATAAAACCAATCTTCTTCAGAATAGACAATCCCAAGTCTGTGCTACATAGAGAGTAAAAGCGAAGTGACTAGCGCTGATGCAGCTATCGCAGTTACTTTTGAGTACATTATGGGAGTGAACAGTGATCAATGTGTTACAAATATTTACTATCAGAAACAGTCTTGATCACAATTTATTTATTACGGTGACCGGTTCCAACCACTACTGTGGTCATCTTCAGACCAATGAGTACGAACCTCCTTCTGCTGGTGAATCACTAGTAATTCTCCAGCAGAAGGAGGTTCTTACTCATTGGTCTGAGACTGTTTTTTGATAGTGTAAGTAGGCTCTTTAGGCTTTCTCATTGGTAACGCCACGTAGCGCTCTGTATGAAAATCACTGGCTGTGCTGTGTGCAGTCTGTGGCTGGTTTGCGTTGTTGTTTGCTATTGTAGTGTTGGGCGGCTGGATTTGTACAGCGCGTAGCGTTGCGCAGTTGGAGGTAAGCCGCCAGCAGCCTTGGATGTGGGGGGAGAAATGGCGGAGTTTTGAGAGCGGATGATCTGGACGTGTGTCCATCAGAGACAGTAAATTTGTAATACTGGATGTCATGAACTGCTATATATATTATGACTTTTGAACACTATTAAGGTAAATACATTGTTTGTTCTCTGTCAAAATCTTTCATTTGCTAACTGTACCTATCAGTAGTTATGGCCTTCAGTAGCTTGAATCTTTTATTTAGCTGGCAGTAGTGGCGCTCGCTGTATTGCAGTAGCTCGAGTAACCAAGATTTTTGTGTGGTAAGTGACTGATGAAAGGTATAGGTTATTGTTAGTCAGGGCCATTCTTTTGTAGGGATTATTGAAAGTCAGACTGCGTTGCGCTAAAAGTACTGTGTGTCAGTTGAAGCACAATCATGTATAATTTTTGTAAGGGGACGGTTCAATAGTACATATTTTAAAAAAATGGCTATCGAAGTCGCTGATCTTGAAGCTGCTATTGAATTGGGCTGTCACCAGTCGGTCGCGGCGCTTATGTCCTCTTCACATAGTTCAGTTGCTGTCGCATTGTCGTCCTGAAGGGAGTCCGGTGAGCGTGCGACTGACTGACTTCTTCTCACAGCCTTCTCTTCCCTATCGTTCACGACTGGCGTGCAGGCTCTTGACTTCACGTCGTAACACAGCCTATAGTGGAACTTTTCCATCCTCATATTTCCCAAAAATCGTGTGAGGCAGCATTGGTCTTCACAGGGAAAAGAAAAACAAACGAAAGAAGAATAAGTACGTGTTCTACAGTGGAGTGTTGTGTACTACTTCGTACACAGCAGTAAGGAGAGATGGGCTAGAGAGTGGTACAGCAGCTGTCATAGCAGGGAAGTTGGATAGGAGCATAAATGAGCAGCGGATATACAGGGTGAAAAGTATTTAATAAAAAGTATTTAAACCGACAAACTCTGGGAGGTTGTAGGGGACATCAAAACAAATATTTTTCCATAATGTTATTTTTTCCTAGGAGGATTATTTAAACCGGTGGAGGCCGTATTACGCTCTTCAATTGTTAGAGGCCGTATTACGATCTTCAGTTGTAGGCAACTGCTGTCCACCAGTGTAGTAGTGCATTGTCTCTGTTTACTAGTGGAGCCATACACCTGGAGTGAGTAAACTGATATGGTTGGTGCGTACTACGTAGCGCACCACAACGGACGAGCTGCACAGCTGGTTTATCAACAATATCCTAATCACCGTATCCCGCATCATACGACCTTTGCTGCTGTGTACCAACGTCTGCGTGAGACCGGGTCATTTAGCAGATTACCTGGACATGGACTCCGTCGCACGGTAAGAAAGGTGCAATTTAAGGAAGCTGTCTTGCAGCATGTGGAGCGGAATCCTTCAATCAGCACTCGTGCAATTGCACGTAACATGGGCACGAATCAGACGAATGTAAGAAGAGTCCTTTGAGAGCAATTGTTACTTCCATTTCACTTACAAAGTGTCCACAACCTGGAACCAGTTGATTATCTACCCAGAGCACATTTTTTGCAGTGGTAGCTGCAACAGTGTGAAATGCATCCTACATTTCCATCCTCTGTGTTGTTCGGGCGTGATGGAGTCTTCAACATGCACAATTCACATGTTTGGAGTGAGGATAACCCACATGCCACAGGTCAAAAATTGGTTCAAATGGCTCTGGGCACTATGGGACTTAACATCTGAGGTCATCAGTCCCCTAGAACTTACAACCACATAAACCTAACTAACCTAAAGACGACACACACATCCATGCCCGAGGCAGGATTCAAACCTGCGACCGTAGCTGTCGTGCGGTTCCAGACTGAAGCGCCTAGAACGGCTCGGCCACTCCGGCCGGCATGCCACAGTTACTAGCGCTCATCAAGTGCGGTTCTTCGTTAATGTGTGGGTTGCTGTTGTCGGGGACTGTTTAATTGGGCCGTATCTGCTACCTAGGCCATTAAATTGCAGGCGCTATTACAATTTTCTCGCCAGACCATTACTAGAATTGCTGGAAGACGTCCCGCTCCCTAGAACATAACGTATGTGGTTCCAACACGAAGGGGAGCTGGCGCAGTTCAGTCATCGTGTGTTTCGATTTCTGGACCGACGGTTCCCAGAAACGTGGACTGCTAGATACCCAGATACGTCCCCTCTGGACTTTTTTCTATGGGGAGAGATGAGCAACCTCGTTTATGCAGCTTCTGTTGCATCAGAAGAGGATCTGTTTGCCAGGATAGTAGCAGCAGCAGGAACAATTCAGGATACTCCTGGGCTTTTTGCCCGTGTCAGACAGAATATGATCCAACTGTGTAATCTTTCTTTACGTGTCAACGGAGGCATTTTTGAAAATCTACTGTAACTGAAATTGGGTTGTGTTAATGTGTTGTCTCTTGGTCATTAAAAAATGGAAAAGTGTTTGTTGGTTTAATTAATATGTCGGCTGAGAAATCTTCCTCTACCATTTTAAATATTCCTCATGAGAAAAAATTACATTAGGGAAAAATATTTGTTTCGATGTCCCCTACAACCTCCCAGAGTTGGTCGGTTTAAATACTTCTCACCCTGTATAAATGCAGTAAACAGAAGTTTTACTTAACATGTAGGTTTCTGCAGACGTTGCGAAGAAACTTAACAAGGGAAGAAACAACAATAATCTCCAACTTTTACGAGAAGCAATCCAACGAGCATCTTGCAGTGTGACGCTCATACGTGCCAACTGTCGAAAGCTGAGTAAGACGGAGGACTGTGGAAGACTGAGACTGAGACTGCGCCATGTAGCTGCCCCCGGCCGCCGTACATCGCGGCGGCAGAGGGAGCTCTCAGCCAGAGCTGCTGAGGGCGTGGCCCAGCGGGCACGAGTCACCGGATGCACCACGTTTCTGCGCGACCGGTGTAGGCGGCTGTCAGAAACGTGTGTTTCTGCTGCCAAATGTGAGACGCCGCTGTGGGTGGTAAAGATCTGTGATAGCACATGGAGAATGTAGCTAGTCGAACTCCGAAGGCATTCACGACCGATTGTCTTAGCTGCGAGTGGATGTTCCAGAATGTATGGCCTTCATATACGCAACTTTTTTTCCTTGCGTTACATCCAGAGTTGCATTGGGTATCTTTAGAATGCACCTGCTGTCATTGAGTCTTGACTGACTGACAGTTAAGACGCCAGAGAGTGGCATAGATACAGTGAAAACGCGGCCTGACTGGCAGGCATAATTTTTCTCATCTGTGAAACGTAAAACTTATCCATCGATTCCATACAGCTACTGTCCACGTATAGTTTTCATGTCATCTTTTTGCCTGTCAAAATTGTCCCAATGCCATCTCTAGATAAATGCCATCTCTAGTTCTTCTTCGTACATAGACCAGGCAATCATGAGTGAAGTCCTCTGAAACCAAAAGTTCATCTACATTAACGAACTGCTCTATTATCTATGGCTATACAGAGAAGTTATCGAAAAGTATAAAGATGGGGACAATTTTGATACATAAGAAAAAACCATGGCACTTAATGATACAAGGACAGTAGCTCTGCAAATGGATAGATAAGTTTTATCTTTCGTATATGACAGTTCAATAGTAAAGTTTTATCTTTCACAAGGATTGTTCTCCAGTGTCCGTCATGTCAGTCAGAAAGCTACAACAGAATCAGGAACACTTCTGAGTATTTCCAGTGCAGTTCCTTATTAGACGGTAAGAAAATAAAATTGAAGAACCACTACCTTAGCAGCCCAGAAGAATTACCAGTAACAGTACCGGGTCCTGCAGCACCTGTTTCAATATATCACACTTTCTTTGAAGTGGTTTCTGAGCTAACATACACATGATAAAATTATTTATGGTTTAACGTTTTGTAAACGTCAGTCATTAAGCTCAAATTCTGGAAACAAGAGGACGGAAAACGGGTGTGCTCTTTTCAAAGCACCAATTACCATATTCACATTATTAGTTGTTCTTCATTTTCGAATGATCTCAGTTTATCCTGGGATTGTACCCATGAACTACCAACCGACAATCAAAGAACGTCTCCTTTCAGTTGACGGCCAGTCAGTTACCTAGTCTAGGAGACTAGCCCAGAAGAATCGCACAGAAGACGTGTCAGACACTCCAGAGAATAGCAACGTAGGCCACCTACCAGTAGTCAGAAACATCAACTAAGAGCCACATGTGACCCCCCCCCCCCCCCCAAGCGCAAGCTCTCCTGCCACAGCATCCACACAGAAAATGGGATCCGGCATCACGACAGATCTCGACTTCCCCCTGTCGAGCAGAGGTCAGCATAAGGTTCTTACACATTCCTAATGAATCCCCATTGATTGGGCAGACCATACTTGAAAACCACGAGTTTAACGCATTGACGGACTTAGTGAAAACCTGAGTCTGAATAGGAGGACCAGGATTTGAGCCCCGACACTCGCGAATGCACGGCTAGTGTTTTAATCACTGTGCCTCGTCCGTACAGACGAGAGGCGCCCATAAATTTATATGACCAGCATCATTCTACAAAGTACTCTCTATTGCCCCCAGCTTCCTTCACCAACGTTTTCTGAAATTCTAATTATATTAATACCTTCAGCTGCTAACGGGCGTTGATATATATCAACGGGGACAGGTGAAAGTGTGTACCCCTACCGGGACTCGAACCCGGGATCTGCCGCTTACATGGCAGACGCTCTATCCCTTTGAGCCACCGAGGGCACAGAGGATAGCGCTACTGCAGGGACTATCTAGCGCACGCCTCCCGCGAGACCCACATTCTCATCTTGTATGTCCACACATTACATTCGTAGCGTCCCACCCCAACACTCTCATTGCTCGTGAAAGACATTCTTACCAAGTCCCGTAAGAGTACGGGAAATATGTGTGCATCCGCACAGAAGAAGAAGGGCATGGCCGGTGTTGCCAGAACTACATACTTATATGGATATAGTGTCTGTTCTTTCGGACATGTCCGAAAGAACAGACACCATATTCATATAAGTATTACGTTTATTGATTTCCGTCAATGTGTGATAGAGGGAAATTTCGCATTGAGAATGTGATGATGACGTACATGATTTAACTAGTCGCAGCACTTTACGACGATTTTTCTTTACAATATTCTTTAATGTTCTAGAATACAAGTTGGAAACAGCACAAGTCGCATTGATCAGCGTCGGGAAAAATCATCTTAACCGATGAGTTGTGCAAACGTAGTAAAGGCAGAGGAACTATTCAAAGAAAGTTTGTCTCCACTTAGAGAGAGAGACAGAGAGAGAGAGAGAGAGAGAGAGAGAGAGAGAGAGAGAGAGAGAGAGACTACATAAACAATAAAAGGTTGTAAGCTCACGGGACAAAAAATTAGTCACCGCATTGCGCACGCACAGATGAGTCGTTAAGCATTCACAGATAGCGCAGTGGTCGAGTCACGCTCTCAACCGGGCGTGTGCTACCTCTACGCGAACATAGGACAATAGAGATCAGAGAGATGTTTACGTTTCAAGCGGACATTGTGCTTAAATACGGAGTAAGGAGGTGATTTCAAGCGGACATTGTAAGTAAATATGGGTAAATGTAAGGAAGGCAGAGTGGGAAAAGAGGCAATTGTGGTTGGCCGTGCCCATGGCCGTACGCTGTGTGAAACTGCTGCATTTATCTACATCTACATCTACATCTATACTCCGCGAGCCACCTTACGGTGTGTGGCGGAGGGTACTTATTGTACCACTATCTGATCCCCCCTTCCCTGTTCCATTCACGAATTGTGCGTGGGAAGAACGACTGCTTGTAAGTCTCCGTATTTGCTCTAATTTCTCGGATCTTTTCGTTGTGATCATTACGCGAGATATATGTGGGCGGTAGTAATATGTTGCCCATCTCTTCCCGGAATGTGCTCTCTCGTAATTTCGATAATAAACCTCTCCGTATTGCGTAACGCCTTTCTTGAAGTGTCCGCCACTGGAGCTTGTTCAGCATCTCCGTAACGCTCTCGCGCTGACTAAATGTCCCCATGACGAATCGCGCTGCTTTTCGCTGGATCATGTCTATCTCTTCTATTAATCCAACCTGGTAAGGGTCCCATACTGATGAGCAATACTCAAGAATCGGACGAACAAGCGTTTTGTAAGCTACTTCTTTCGTCGATGAGTCACATTTTCTTAGAATTCTTCCTATGAATCTCAACCTGGCGCCTGCTTTTCCCACTATTTGTTTTATGTGATCATTCCACTTCAGATCGCTCCGGATAGTAACTCCTAAGTATTTTACGGTCGTTACCGCTTCCAATGATTTACCACCTATGGCATAATCGTACTGGAATGGATTTCTGCCCCTATGTATGCGCATTATATTACATTTATCTACGTTTAGGGAAAGCTGCCAGCTGTCGCACCATGCATTAATCCTCTGCAGGTCCTCCTGGAGTACGTACGAGTCTTCTGATGTTGCTACTTTCTTGTAGACAACCGTGTCATCTGCAAATAGCCTCACGGAGCTACCGATGTTGTCAACTAAGTCATTTATGTATATTGTAAACAATAAAGGTCCTATCACGCTTCCCTGCGGTACTCCCGAAATTACCTCTACATCTGCAGATTTTGAACCGTTAAGAATGACATGTTGTGTTCTTTCTTCTAGGAAATCCTGAATCCAATCACAAACCTGGTCCGATATTCCGTAAGCTCGTATTTTTTTCACTAAACGTAAGTGCGGAACCGTATCAAATGCCTTCCTGAAGTCCAGGAATACGGCATCAATCTGCTCGCCAGTGTCTACGGCACTGTGAATTTCTTGGGCAAATAGGGCGAGCTGAGTTTCACATGATCTCTGTTTGCGGAATCCATGTTGGTTATGATGAAGGAGATTTGTATTATCTAAGAACGTCATAATACGAGTACACAAAACATGTTCCATTATTCTACAACAGATTGACGTAAGCGAAATAGGCCTATAATTATTCGCATCTGATTTATGACCCTTCTTGAAAATGGGAACGACCTGCGCTTTCTTCCAGTCGCTAGGTACTTTACGTTCTTCCAGCGATCTACGATAAATTGCTGATAGAAAGGGGGCAAGTTCTTTAGCATAATCACTGTAGAATCTTAAGGGTATCTCGTCTGGTCCGGATGCTTTTCCGCTACTAAGTGATAGCAGTTGTTTTTCAATTCCGATATCGTTTATTTCAATATTTTCCATTTTGGCGTCCGTGCGACGGCTGAAGTCAGGGACCGTGTTACGATTTTCCGCAGTGAAACAGTTTCGGAACACTGAATTCAGTATTTCTGCCTTTCTTCGGTCGTCCTCTGTTTCGGTGCCATCGTGGTCAACGAGTGACTGAATAGGGGATTTAGATCCGCTTACCGATTTTACATATGACCAAAACTTTTTAGGGTTCTTGTTTAGATTGTTTGCCAATGTTTTATGTTCGAATTCGTTGAATGCTTCTCTCATTGCTCTCTTTACGCTCTTTTTCGCTTCGTTCAGCTTTTCCTTATCAGCTATGATTCGACTACTCTTAAACCTATGATGAAGCTTTCTTTGTTTCCGTAGTACCTTTCGTACATGATTGTTATACCACGGTGGATCTTTCCCCTCGCTTTGGACCTTAGTCGGTACGAACTTATCTAAGGCGTACTGGACGATGTTTCTGAATTTTTTCCATTTTTGTTCCACATCCTCTTCCTCAGAAATGAACGTTTGATGGTGGTCACTCAGATATTCTGCGATTTGTGCCCTATCACTCTTGTTAAGCAAATATATTTTCCTTCCTTTCTTGGCATTTCTTATTACACTTGTAGTCATTGATGCAACCACTGACTTATGATCACTGATACCCTCTTCTACATTCACGGAGTCGAAAAGTTCCGGTCTATTTGTTGCTATGAGGTCTAAAACGTTAGCTTCACGAGTTGGTTCTCTAACTATCTGCTCGAAGTAATTCTCGGACAAGGCAGTCAGGATAATGTCACAAGAGTCTCTGTCCCTGGCTCCAGTTCTGATTGTGTGACTATCCCATTCTATACCTGGTAGATTGAAGTCTCCCCCTATTACAATAGTATGATCACGAAACTTCTTCACGACATTCTGCAGGTTCTCTCTGAGGCGCTCAACTACTACGGTTGCTGATGCAGGTGGTCTATAGAAGCATCCGACTATCATATCTGACCCACCTTTGATACTTAACTTAACCCAGATTGTTTCACATTCGCATTCGCTAATAACTTCACTGGATATTATTGAATTCTTTACTGCTATAAATACTCCTCCACCATTGGCGTTTATCCTATCCTTGCGGTATATATTCCATTCTGTGTCTAGGATTTCGTTACTGTTCACTTCCGGTTTAAAACCAACTTTCCGTTCCTAATACTATATGCGCACTATTTCCTTCAATAAGAGATACTCCTGCAGTTTACCAATATTACGTTAACTTTTCCTGTTTTTGGTCTCTGAGGACGGACGTTCTTTATCAACGATGATAATGTCCTCTCTGGTAAGCCGTCAGGTATTTTATCGTTTCGCCCAAGGGGGGGTCCCTCTAACCTAAAAAACGCCCGTGTGCACGCCACACGTACTCTGCTACCCTAGTAGCTGCTTCCGGTGTGTAGTGCACGCCTGACCTGTCTATTTATTTGAGTTTCGCGTCGAACTGTTTAACGTATTTACAGGCAGTGCTGTAGCGTACATGACAACGAAACGCGACGTCATAATTGAGGTCAGAAATAGATCCTGACTGAGAGGGACTGAAGACGCGTTTCACGGCTCGTAATTCCAAATCGCTTCCAAACCCAACAGGAACTGCTGCAGACAGTCAAGGTCAATATTAACCTGTTAGTGAGAGAACATTACGGCGCGAGCTGCAGGCGATAAACATCTGGAGTCGACGACCGTGCGAGAGGTAATTACTCCCGTATTCTTCAAGCAGTGCCTGTATTTTTCAGAAGTACGATGCAAAGTTCCTTCGGACATGCATGCATACACCAGCCCTCTAATGGAATGAAGAGAATGAAAATTTATACCGGACTTGGATTGGAACATGGATTTGCGGCCTGTCTAGAGCGGTCGCCGTACCATTAGGCTATTCTAGCGCTCTCGACGGCTAGACCCAAACTTTCATGTGTCGTCAACCATGTGTCTACAGTCCGCCCCGATAGCTGAGTGGTCAGCGTGACGGGTTTGCGTCCTACGGGCACGGGTTCGATTACCGGATGGGTCGAGGATTTTCTCCGCTCAGGGACTGGGTGTTGTATTGTCTTCATCATCATTTCATCCCCATCCGGCGCGCAGGTCGCTCAATGTGGCGTCGAATGTAGTAAGACCTGCACCAAGGCGGCCGAACTTGCCCAGTAAGGGGCCTCCCGGCCAATGACGCCAAACGCTCATTTCCATGTGTCTACAGCCTGTAGTACTACATCTGTTATGTGTATTCCCGTACATTAGAAACATGCATACACGTCCGAAGGAACTTTTTATCGTACTTCAGAACAACACAGGCACTAAAAATATCGTGTATCAGCCGACAAGAGAAAGGGACTTAATTAAAATTTCTCTCCTTTACATAACGGATGTACGAGTCCAGGTTGTATTCACTATGGTTGACGACATGCGACTGTTTCGCTCTGGCCCTGAGGAGTGCTCGGATAACCTAATGGTAAGGCGATCGCTCGCCATAAGCGGGAAATGGAGTCCTGGTGCGGCTTAGATTTTCAATCTCGTCATTCCATCATACAGCTGATCATTGTTCGTATTCGCAGATGCGAACACATCTCGCGAATAGGTGAATGAATGGGTTTCTATATACTCCCCCACGCTATTACATCTCGAATGGCATATAAAATCACCTGACTTGAACCTCGTAAAAAATCTGTGGAGCAGCAATTGAAGCGCCGGAATCAGCATTCCAGCAATTTGGTAGAATTACCCCATAAAATCCGCAGCGAATGGCTTAACCTGGATGTGATGTACTCGCACATCCTTATGGACTCACTTGCTAGCCGAATACAGTCGGTTATCAAGCACAGGCGGCCGAATTACATGCTATTACATGATGACTGTAATGATTTCTCTAGCGGTGATTAATTTTTTGTCCAGTGAGCTTATGAGCGAACAATTTTGGCAAAAAAGTGATGTAATGTGCTGCCTATTGACTTCTGTGTCGAGACCTTCGGCTCAAGTTTCTTTAACGATACTGCAAGCACGAGTGACTGGCATTGTCTAGAGCAGGGGTTCCCAACAAAATTTTCTCGAGGACCCCTCATCGACCATGATTGCTACCTTATCATATCACAGTAGCAAGTACCTAAAAAAAGCCAAATTAAGAGTCTTTTTATACGTATTCTACTTTTGGTACTTAGAAATAACATTGACATATTCATTATATAAAAAAATATTGAGCTTAAAACTTTTTCAATTTAGCCATCATTTTTATTGTTAAATTTTTGATTATTGCTCAAAATCTATGTTTTCAAATCTGGGTTTTTTGTATAACAAACTCCTTAAAAAAAATAAAAATTGAGTATAAACTGAAAATGACAGGAAGACGCTAGACGTAAAAGTTAGCGTTCGCTAAAGCTCTGCTCATGCAGGAAGCGGCCAAAACAAAAAATCTGTTATCATACGAAATATATTTAATATATTTTTTTTATTCTAATAGAATCTTGCGGACCCCTCTGGCATAGCTCGTGGTTGGGAACCACTGGTCTAGAGATCATCCTCCATTGCTGGTGGCAGACTAGATTCGGTATCTGTCGCGCCGACGTCTGAGTGCTCTTCCCAGGTCATTACCGTTGTCGTTCTCTTCCCACGGTCGTTCGCTGCAGAAAGGAATCCAGGATCTGTTCCCCTTGAGGTTTTCTTCCTTTTTGTTGAAACTATTGTGGATTTCTGTGGCTTCCCTGAATACGCAAGCATGGTAGCTCTTCTCAACAACTTGTCGTCGAAGCTTATTATGTGATCGCCCTCACACAGTGCGTACTCCGTCACGGCCGATTTTCCCTCGTGCCCAAACGCTCAATACCGTTCGTGTCCGATGGTCCTGGTACTGACGGTTCGTCCAGTCACTCTAACATACTCTTTTCAACATGTGCACGATACGCCATAATGACGTAGCTCACATAAGCGACCCAAAACAAGATAACTAGGGAAAGAAAAATTATTTGCTGTAACAAGACAGAAGAGTGAACTTCGCAACAACAACATCACTAAAATTCGCTCAAAATTCCTGGTTTATTCTCGAATAAAGCCTCTGAACAACGTCAGAGATAAGAAAAAACGGCTCACCACGAAGGAGTTATCCCAACGGGACGTAAATCGATAGATGTGGTGTACATGTAAGGGCATACAATTGTTTACAGTTTCAGAAAAACTGAATAATTTTTTCAAGAAAAAGTGTTTCAGAAATTAAGGAAGCGTGGTATTGACTGATAGAGCTTCTGGATCTCCTCCTGAGGGATATTGAGCTAAATTTATCCAACTGGCGGGTTACATCGTCAAACTCTCTAGCTGGCAGGAAGGCCCTGTCCGTAATGCTCCAAACGTTCGCAGATGGGAAGAGATCCGGTGACTGTGTTGGCCGATGTAAGGTTTGGCAAGCGTGAAGAAAAGCAGTGGGAACTGTCGCTGTGTGCTGGTGGGCATTATGTTGCTGAAATGGAAGTCCAGGATGGCTTGCAATGAAGGGAGACAAAACGGGGTGTAGAATATAATCGACGTACCGCTATGCTGTCAGGGTGCCGCAAATGACAGCCAAAGGGGTCATGCTATGAAAACGAATGGAAACTGGGCCCATCACTCATGGTTGTCGACCTATGTGGCGGGCGACTTTCGGGTTTGTATCCCAACGCTGTAAGGACGTCTCCAGACACGTCATTGGTCTGGAATCTCATTGACTGGCATGCAGTTGTCTTCAGTGATAAATCCCGCTTCGAAATGAGCCCCTACTTTCAGCAAAGACGCGTCTGTAGACGCCCTGGACAGCCGTGGGCTACCAAACTGACTGGCGCCCGCGATACAGTGCGACAACCAGGAATGATGACTTGGGGTTCCATTCTTTTGGTTCTCAACCGCTGCGCTCTAGGCTAGTCAGCATTTCATACCAAGAATTTCACTCATTTCACCTGATTTAACATTCATCATTAGAAGGCTCCAATTTACTGAAATACCACGGTACAGTGTGTCATCAGAATACATGTGTTAACATCGTAGTATTGTGGAGTGAATTTAAAAGAATCGTGTTTCTCTCACGGAGAAGAACAAGCAGCGATTTCGTGTGCTGAACAACCACAAAACTTATTCGTCTTTGCTCCTGAACGCAAAGCACCATATCCAGTTTATATAAGTATACACTGAAACAATTATATGCTACACAAATAAGACGATTAACTGCACATTTTTTCCACTTCAGAAAACAAATGGAAAAAAATATTAAACGAAAGGGATCCTTTTCAGCTAGTAGATTATAGCTGGAAGCGTAAAAAGATGCCGTTTGAACGTAACTGTGGTACCGAAGGAAAGCGATCTTCAACGTATCCAGACGTTTGCGTTTAATGTTGTATTCAGTACTGTATCGCTTTTCTTTTTGTGACTACCGTGTTGGCGATGATATTCCCCTTCCATTCTCTAAAAGGCTCGCGCGTCAGGGGAGATCAAGAGGCATAGCGAACGAAGGAGATTTTACTTCTTCTGCAGGCGTAGGAAGAATACATTATTCAATTTGTAGGAGATTTAGAGGTACACATGGTGCAAAATTTACTACTCATACCACATGGTAGGATCAACATGCCTAATCTGGTTAGGCAACAAGTCGAACTAAGTTTAGATGACGTACGGCTTTTCTAAATTCTATCTCAATTTTAATATGATCATTTAATTCTATGATGACCATTATTATGAGGGACGTTCAATAAGTAATGCAACAACTTTGGATTCTCAGCCAATTTCCATTGGAAGCATGCAGAATTTGTTGTTGGGTGTGCAAAATATTCCCGCTTCAGTTCCTTTAGTATCATGAAGCTCCTATAGGTGTCTGCGTTGTATGTAGTCTTCAAAGTGGCTTTGCAATGGAAGTGCTTTCCAGGCACAGAGCTGTCATTGAGTTGACGGAAACCAGAGTATCGCAGATATTTATAGGCGCTTACAGAATGTGTACGGAGATCTTGTAGCGAATAAAAGCACAGTGATTTGTTGGCCTAGGCGTCTGTCATCAACGTAAACCTCTCTGATCATAGCTGTAACTCCTGCAGTGTTAGAACGTGCGTACACTCCCAATCGAAGCGGCGGACAGATCACAGTCAGACGCCTCGATCCTCAACTAGACGCCTTTGTTAGTAGTGCTGACGAACTCCACACGAAGTCTGGTAATCAAAGACGTGTGCCCACTTGTTTCCTCGACACCTAACGTGAGACCGTAAGGAGCAACGAAGGATCATCTGTGCGGAATTGCTTTGCACGTTACGAGACTGATAGCGAAAAATTTTTGTTGACCATCGTCACAGGCAATGAAACACGGGTTCATCACTTCGAACCGCAGACGAATCGGCAATCCATCGTGAGATGCCAAGCCACCTCGCCTTCGAAAAAAAAAAAAAAAAAGTATTCAAAGCTACATCTTCGGCCGTTAAAGTCTTCTGGGTGTCTGATGGGGTTATTCTGTTTGATGTCCTCCCTCATGGTGCAACGATTAGCTCGTAAGTGTACTGTTCCACGCTGAGGAAGATGAAGGGATTACCTGAGCGTCTTCATCGCCACAAAAATGCAACCGATCTTCTCCATCTCCATGACAACGCATGACGTCACACAAGTCTGTGCACCCGAGGGAAGGTCACAGAACTGTGGACTGTTCTTCCTCATCCGCCCTGTTGCTCGGATCTCGCACCTTCCGATTTGCCATTGTTTTGCACAATGAAAAATGCACTCCTAGGGAAGCAGTACGTGAATGATGGGGAGGTTACTAATGCAGGAAAACGTGGGCTCCGACGTCGACAAGTAGCGTGGTGCCATGCGAGAATACAGGCTCTCCCAGTAAGGTGGCGTATGGGACTGAACGGAGATTCTGTTGAACATAGGGTTTTGCAGCCAAAAGGTTAGGGAGATACGTTGTACCGCAGTCTTGAATGAAACCAACCTGCTTTCAGAAAAAATGAGTTGTTTTATTTACTGAACGTCCCTCGTATTTTTCAGAGCTAGTTTTACTAGCGTAGCGTTTCTTTAAATAAAACTGTTGTCTAGATCAGTCAGTTCAATCTGCATCCTTTAAGAAATTATTTCGTTCTGACCATAGTCGAACTGCAGTGTGAGATACTTTTTGATAGCTTCCACGGCGAAAATTTCTCTCGAAATTCTACAGAAAATCGAGCGATATTCTGATAGACTGTAAAGTAACCAGCGACAAGATTAAATTAATACATTCAATGAGCAACAGCAATGTCACTACGTCGAAGTTACTAAAAAACACTGTTTTCCGAAATGCCTTCTCCAACGAAAAGGAAATACGAGCAAATATTGTAAAATTTTAATTATGAGTAACTTAGAAGTCGATATCTTCGGTGTTGAGAAGTATCTTAAATGACTTCGTAAGGGCAAGCCTTCCAGTCCATACTGTATACCAATTAGATTTCTTTCAGATTATTTTAAGGTAACAGTTTCCTACTTACAGTCACATACAATAGCTTGCTCGACGAAAGATCCTTACCTAACAACTGGAAAATTCGGTAGATCACACCAAAACCCAAGCAAGGAAATAGTAGTAATCGTTAGAATTATGCTACCTTATCACTGACCAAATTGCAATACAATTCTGGAAAGTATATTGTCTTCGGACATTACGAATTACCTCCAAGGAAACGAGTTCTTAACATGAATTCAGATAATATCCTTTTCATAAAACATGACTAGCTCCGTATTCGCATGAAGTAATATCGATTCCATATTTCTAGATTTGCAGAAAGTTTTCTATATCCTTCTTGATAAGCGTCCCTGCACAGTATCGACGCAGTTGTGCGGCTGAATTCATGATTCCCTGTCACAAAGGTTACAGTTCGTACTAACTGATGAAAGTCACTGAGTAAATCGGAAGTGGTATCTAGCGTTCCGAAAGGAAGTGTTGTAGGCCCTCCTAATCTATGTACGTAAACTATTTAGGAGACAATGTGAGCAGCCGTCTTAGATTGTTTGCAAGTGATGCCGTCATTCACCGTATAGAAAAGTCATCAGCAGATTAAAACGAATTGCAAAATTCTTTAGACGTATTGTCTATATGGTTCGAGATGTGGCAATTGTCTTTAAGCAATGAAAAGTTTGAGGTCATCCACGTGAATACTAAAAGGAATCCGTTAAATTTCGGTTAAAAAATATATCACACAAATGTAAATAGTGTCTGTTCATCTAAGTACCTACGGATAACAATTACGAAAAACTTAAATTGGAAAAATTGGAACGATCACACAGATAATATTTTGCGGAAAGCGAACCAAAGACCGTAGTTCATTGACAGAACAATCCGGAAGATGCAACAAATCCTATAAATAGACTCCCTAACATTACGCTTGTCCGTCCTCTTCTGGAGTATTGCTACATGGTAGACAGTATCGAGGAAATTCAAAGAAAGGCAATGAGTTTCACGGATATGATACACGAGTTTAGTTTGCCCTATGCGGAGATCTCTTAACGAAATTTCTTACCACCACCTTCCTCCTCCGAATTATTAATTGTAATTAAAGTGCAGCTACAAACAGGGGTCCACTGTGGGCTCCTCTTATCGTATGTCAGCGAAACTGGTCAGATATGCTCATGCGATAATGACGAACCAAGTCGTGCTGGAAAAAATAGTTTCAGTTTTAGCCACCAGGTGCAAATCTTGAGCTTTGAGTGCAACAAAGACTATTAGAAATATCTCTATATGTAACGGATTAGGAAAGGAGCGTGGGCAGAAAAGGTCAAACAAGAGAGAAGATCACAACGTTGATATTATTAACCACCGCTTACACAATTTGTTCAATATGAGGGCCGGAGACGTCGACGAGATGATGTACAGCACCAGATTTGCACCTTATGGCCAAAACTAGTACTTTTTGTCAGCGTGAACCTCTTCCGCATAAGCGCTTCAGCATATCAATAAAGTTTCGCTGATATATGATAATTACAGCCCATACTGGACCTGCGAGAGTACCTACACTTCAATTATAACCACTCGAGTGCCTTCCACCTAGATAGGCAGAAATGACCACAATAATAAAATAAGAAAAATCAGAGCTCGCACGGAATGATTTAAGTATTTTTACCTCACATGCTGTTCGAGAGTGGGACGATAGAGAACTAGTCTGAAAGTGGTGCGATGAACCTTTCGCCAACCACTTAAGTGTGAATTACATAGTAGCCATGCAGACGTAATGTAGATGCTTCTTTCGCTGATAGTGATATATGTTTTCACTTAATGCTCTCGTTTTAATAGGCACTACTGCCATACAGAAAAAAAGGACTTGAGGTTCTCAAGTGTCCAGAGCGCTCCGCGCCATCCAGCAAAAACCAGCCGAACTGATTATTCACGTTAGCAGCGACCGCGAGCGAATCTGAGGCTGGCCTGTCTTTCTGCTGCTGAATGCAGACGGGATGGACAAGAACACGCCGCTGTTGGCGGGCGTCTCCCTAATGTAGCTGTTGCGCAGTGGAGCGCCGTTGAAAGACGGGAATTTCTGTGCCTGCCTTTGATCTGCACCGCCTGAGCACTTAGAGACTCTTATGAGAAACCATAAAAGAAACGCACTGTGCCGAGATCTGCGAACACGCAGCGGTCATCGTCCTTAGGGCTCTTCCGCTGAGCTGCCCAAGGACACGGGAAATGCGCCTCGGCTCACAAAGACAAAGAATTTACAGGAGATAATGAATTTTGATTACTGAATATGATTATTGACATAGCATTACTTTTAATGAAGTAGTTAAATTCGAACACCTGCCAGCGCTAACTGACGATTGTAGGTACAAGATAGGCGTCCAACCACAGAATAAAAATAAACACACGGAAGTGCCAGAGAAACTGGTGTAGGCATGCATATAGCGATTCGTAAACAGGCAGAATATGGCGCTGCGGTCGGCAAATGCCTGTATAAGACTACAAGTGTCTGGCGCAGTTTTTAGATCGATTACTGCTGCTGCAATACCAGATTATCAATATTTAAGTGTGTTTGAACGTGGTGTGATAGTCAGCGCGCACGAGCGCTGGGACACAACGTCTCCGAGGTAGCGATGAAGTGGAGATTTTCCCGTAAGACCATGTCATGTTTGTACCGTCAATATCAGGAGCGCAGTAAAACATCAAATCTTGGATATCGCTCCGGCCGGAAAAAGATCCTGCAAGAACGGAATCAACGACGAGTGAAGAAAATCGTTCAACGTGACCCAAGTGTAACCCTTCCGCATATTGCTGCAGATTTCAGTGCTGGGCCATCAACAAGTGTCAACGTGCGAACCATCCAACGAAACATCATCGATGTGGGCTTTCGGAGCCGAAGGCCCACTCGTGTACCTTTGATGACTGCACCACACAAAGCTTTACGCCTCGCCTGAGTCATTCAACACCGACATTGACTGTAGATGACTGGAAACATGTTGCCTGGTCGGACGAGTCTCGTTTCAAATTGTATCGGGCAGATGGACGAGCACATGTATCGAGCCAAACACATGAATCCATTGACCGTCCACGACAGTAGTGGACTGTTCAAGCTGGTGGGGCGTGTGCAGTTGGAGTGATAAGGCACCCCTGATACTTCTAGATACGATTCTGACAGGTTACACGCACGTAAGCATCCTGTCTGATCATCAGCATCCATTCATGTCCATTGTGCATTCCGAAAAACTTCAGCAATTCCAGCAGGACAATGCGACACCCCACGCGTTCATAATTACTACAGAGTGGCTCCAGGAACACCCTTCCGAGTTTAAACACTTCCGCTGGTCATCAGACTCTCCAGACATGAACATTATTGAGTATATCTGGGATGTCTTGCGATGTGCTGTTTAGAAGATGTCTCCACCCCCTCGTACTCTTACGGATTTATGGACTGCCCTCCAGGATGCACTGTGTCAACTGTCTCCAGCACAACTTCAGACATCAGTCGAGTCCATCCCATGTCATGTTGCGGCACTTCTACGTGCTCGTGGGGGTCCTACGCGATAATACACTGTTGTACCAGTTTTTTTGGCTCTTCTGTGTAGATGCGGCAGATTGTGTAAGAATGGCCACCTTGGCGATATAAACGCTCAAAAGAGTTTGCATTCATAAAAGAGAGACCTATTAGTTGCACTTCCTTAAATTTATTTTACAACATTTTCCTTTTAAACTGTGTGTTACGTTCAACATTTCGTAACTACGATACAACAAACAGTACACTTTCCTATTGACAGTAGGCGTCGTCCTTCTTTTCTATTTGAAAGCTTAAGTTTCGGCAACATAGCCTGGGTATCACAGAGCCACTTGAAATGTTCGTCGTCAGAGAAAATTCTGAAAGTAAATTGAAAGGGGAACAGTGCTACTACAGGATGTATTCAGACACAAGGAACTCAATTTTAATTCATTCACTAGAGTAGTGTTTTCAACCTGTGGGTCACGACCCTCAGGGGGGTCGCTAAGTCTCACTCGGGGATTTGTGGTCGCAACCAGAAATCCCAACTTGGGCGGCAACATAAATTATCTTTAACGGAGTTTTTAATTTTAATCACCTCTTTAACTACATCATTTAAACCCGAAAGTAAAACCGTAGCTGCCAGCGATTTTAGATGAAGGAACCAGTGGGTCCATAAAACGATTGTCATTACTGATTTTAATTTCTCAATGAGCCCTCGTTTATCACCAGTCGCAGCTTTAGCAACATCAGTACAAATGGCGATACATTTTTTCCAGACGAGCTCGTAACTGCGACTGCTTTTTAAAAATGTGTAGTACAAACATTGGTCAGTAGTGTTCGCTGGAAGTGCTTTGCAAAATAAAATGTCTTTCACGATGCTTTGATACTGTACTATAAACTTTGCATAATCTGGAACATTAGTAGATTCATCAAACTGTAAAGCAAAATGCGGCATTTTCTTTAATTTTTCAAATAAATATTCTCGAATGTCCACGGCCATATTGCTTAGTCTGCGTTCTGTGGTATTACCAGAAAGTGGCATGCCTTTTAACTTGTGTTGCTTTCCGCTTAAATTTCAACCATATCCTGGGCTGCTGGTAAAATAGAAACCCCTGCGTCTATGTGCGGCTTTCCTGCTCTAGCGACTCGGTGTGCCGCTCGATAGCTAGCGAATGACGCATTTTCGTTGACACTGGACACCGAAAATAAGATAAAAAATACTGTTAAATCAGAAAAACTAATAAATAATCAGTAACGTATGATTTTTAAACAACAAATAACAATACTAATTTATTATGTGAATAACAGTAGTTTGCTGCTGGTTACAGTTTTCAGGTCGCTTTCGAAGAAATCCAACGGTTTATTCAGTTCCTTAGAATGCTTAGATGACGGCTGATGCATAACTTTTGATGGTTTCATATTCTCACGTGACAATACTTCACCGCAAATTACACATTGAGGATTTTCATGACTGCAAAGCCATATTTTTAATAATTATCTTCATAAAATCTATTTTTTTCGATTTTGTCTGGCTTCTGTCACTGCCACTTGCACCGGATGTGGAGGGCTGCGCAGATTATTTTGTGAAACTTCTCCATTTTATATTCGTTCTGAGCGAGCCGCTTGGACCCAACAATCACGTCCGTACATGCTGGCGTACTCAGACAACTGACTGAAGCAAGCGAAAACGCTCGCCTATGGGACAGTTAATCCCTTCTCAAACGCACGTCTCCACTACTGCAAAAACGTATAGCTCTCTCTCTCTCTCTCTCTCTCTCTCTCTCTCTCTCTACGTCGCACAGCGCAAACTTGATTTCTCAATCAGTATAGTACCAATAGAAATAAAATATATCTTGCCTTTTCAGTCACTTGCATAGTTTAATTACGGTTTTTCTTGGAGGTTTTATTTGGAGAGGGTTCGCATATTCGAAAAGGTTGAAAAACACTGCACAAGAGCCCGATGCCTTTAAGGATATCTCGTTTATGAAATACCAATTATGCTATTTTTCTTACCTGTTGTTTATTTACTAAATAAGTTTTCCCACTTCAGTTCCAGATTACGTATCCTTCGACAATGATAGAATTTTTCTGCGTTAATTGCCAACAAACAATCCCAATATTAAGAGATTTTTAGTAATAGCTCTCAGAGTGTTTAAGTCTAGACTGAATACTTTTATAATAAACTGGAACTAAAAAAATCAAGAAAGGTTAGATTTCAACGCCCCGTCGTCAACGAGGGCATTAGAGATGGAGCACGAACACTCATTATATAAGTATGGGAAAAGAAATCGGCTGTGCCCCCTTCAAAGGAAACATCCCTGCATTTGCCTGGAGAGATTTAGGGAAACCACGAGAAACCTAAATTTGGGTGGCCGGACGGGGATTTCAACAGCCGTCCTCTCGAATGCGAGTCTAGTGTGTTGACCGCTGCAACACCTCGTTCGATTAAACCTGAAACCCACTCCTTGTGATGTTTGAAGCAGGCGACTTCCACTGAAATAGAACTTGCCGTCACAGTTAAATTATCTCATTCATTCTATCATTCTCCCTAAGCGATCACCTATCACTGCGAAATAGACCGTCAACGGTCACTGTTTTGTAAATGTTTTTGTTCAAGCCGTCTGCTGTTCCAGGATTTAGTGTCTGTCTTCAGTTGGCTGCTTTCAGGTGTGTTGAACCGTATATAGCACAGACGCTACGGCCTCTACTGCAGTGATGCACCCTAGTTTTCGAATCTCCACAAACTTTCATGAAAACACACAATAAGTGTAAAAGCAACGAACAAATTGTTACTTACTTGAAAAATTCGTAGTTTTTCTCATCTGCTGTTTACAGGCCTTCGTCTGAATAATGCTTACTTGTGTAGCACACACGTATCACAATACAAGTGAAAAATTATCAAGTGTTAACTCGTGATACACAAAATCAAGTAACAATTCTTCTCTATCTTTATGTCTAGTTTGCGTTTTCGTGTATACTGCGGAGGAGGACTACAGATCAACAATAGGAACGAATAGCAACAAGGCATGATATATCCTTTAATTCCATAGAACAAAATGGTTATAGTTAGGTTCCTTGCAAGATCTAATAGAGGGTGGCTCCCGTTGCAAGCAGAACTGTTCAGTGGCGCCAATATATTCCGTCTTTACAGAAATGAGAACTCACCTGATAGCAATTTTCGACAAGATACATCATTTGTTCGACCCACTGCAATTATTAAAATGCATTACATGAATAATCTGTATCCAAAACATTGGTAGCTACTTCTTTAATAGCTACTTCAGAACTTCTTGCGATATAGGTATCAGAATTGCCTGCATTGGTACTACGTAGCCCTTCAGCTGGAGACAGGTATTAATATAAAATCATAAAAAGCCAAGAAAATATTGCTTTAATATGATGGACATATAAATAATGGAATTGCTGAATATTAAGTTAAAATTATCACAGTGTTATTTGTCTTACTAAGCTATTTAATCATTCTCATCACGACAGATTGACTATTACAGTGAACATAAATGATAGAATGGTTGACTTTTTACGCCTGTTGCTTTTTTTCTATTAATAAATTCGGACTACATACAAAGGTATAACCAGAAAGATATTCGTAATTGAAATGGCTGCCATGTATGGAGTTTAGAGCCATGAATTAATATATTAACGTGATTTGACTGCACCAAGAAGTCTGACGACGAACAGGAATTAATTGCTTTGCTTAACGTACTTATGAAGGGCATAACTAAAAGTTAACTGAATTACTGTAACTCTACTAAGCTGTGATAAACCCATGAATTCATATGAATAATATGTGAGCTACTATTCTCGTAGGTTAGTTGCAGTCAATCGACATGCATGGGCCATTCTCTTAACGTAACTTTACGATCCTGAAACCTGAAAAAGTTATCCATAAAGCAACCACATTTTTACACCTAAATGATGAAGTGCCATCTCCGCCAGCAGTGACAGTAGACGACTTACCATCAGTTCTGTAAAAGCATGCAGAGAAAAGGACGAGCGAACTACTCGTAGTAATTACTGAACTTAATCGCAGTGACAACTCAGAAAATTTTTATTTTTGTTGAAGGCAAAATTCAAATCACGTAAAACAGCTTGATACCGACTGCAGAATGCAATTCGGCCTTAAGGATATCATAATTTGAAAATAATGGCACGGGATTATGAAGGACTGTATACAATGTTTGAGCAGAAAAGTATATAATTGCATTCAAAGCATCGCCAAGCCATTATGGTGCACACAACATACGTACATATAGCACGCGGTACAAAGTCATAAAAAAATGGTTCAAATGGTTCTGAGCACTATGGGACTTAACTGCTGTGGTCATCAGTCCCCTAGAACTTAGATCTACTTAAACCTAACTAACCTAAGGACATCACAAACACCCATGCCCGAGGCAGGATTCGAACCTGCGACCGCAGCGGTCGCGCGGTTCCAGACTGTAGTGCCTAGAACCGCTCGGCCATTCCGGCCGGCCCAAAGTCATAACACAAGAATATTTCCACAAAAATGAATGTACATACCTCAAGAAATACTGAAAGAGCTCATTAAATTGGAATGTGACGAATTTTAGTGTCTTAATATTTGGATTGATTAATGGAAACCCGATTCTGTACCGTGCTTTGAAATTCATCCACCATACAAAGCCACGAAATTAACAACATAGGAAGTATTAAAATTCTGAAAATACAATTAATTTTACGACGTGAAGTTTTCCAATACAAATCAGAAAGTAGCCACGCTTTAACCATACTGTATCTGTAATTGAACAACAGACTAACTGGCCAAATCTTACACGACTGTGAAGCATCGAACCACATCTGTGCACCTGATGCCGCTGCGCCCAACTCCACTCTTCCTTCGAGACTCACGCTTTGTCCGTTGAAACACACCGTTCTCTTGCAGGCCACCTGTCGCGCTCCTTTCTCATTGGCCCGCCGCTACCGGAGCCTCAAATAGTGTTCAAAGGCAGTTTTGCGAGCAGAAATCAATAGCTCAGTACAGAACATATCTGCGATTTAAGAAAACACGAAGGAAATAGTACCGAATGCTGTGAATCTCTCAGACAACATTCAGCTAACGAGTGGTCATGCAGTGTATTGAAGAAGACATCCCGCTAAATCACGACTTGAATACAAAATCTAGAAACATAGCAATCTGAGTATGAAGGAAGGAAAATTAGGGTTTACCGTTCCATCGACAGCCATGTCATTAGAAATGAAGCACAGAGTTGGTAGGATAGAGGAAGGAACCATTTCGGCATTCCCATTACACGATTTAGGTTAACCTAGGAAAATCTAAATCAGGATGGACGGACGGAGATTTGAGCCTCGTCCACCGTCCTACCGAATGTGGAGACCCTCTTTCGACCGTAATGTACCTTAGACCTGTCAACAAAAATTGTGTTCAGTGGGTGAAAGAAAACACAGGGCACACTCGTCTATAAGAAGGGCAGCGGAAATGATCCTACAAGAAGAACAGCAGAAGTAATCCACAGAACAACTGCTTAATATCCTAGATATCAATTTGTTGTAGCATCTTGGGAGATATTCTCAGCTCAAATGAAATGCGCTATATCCAACAGAATTGCCTTTTTCATGTCAACCAGTATGGATTACACTGATCATGTGATACCCGTCTCGTTCTTTTCTCACGTAACATCCTGAAAGTCATGGATCCACTTTCGAGAATTATTTCGGTCGGTAACAGACAGACACTTATTACCGAAAGTGCGCTCGTATGAGGTTTCAAGCGAAATTTGTGATTAGACTGCGTATTGGACATTGGAAATTTGTGGTAACTGCTATGGGACCAAACTGCTGAGGTCATCGGTCCCTAGGCTTACGCACTACTTAATCCAAGTTAATCTAACTACGCTAAGGACAACACACACACACACCCATGCCCAAGGGAGGACTCGAAACCCCGACGGGGGCAGCCGCGCGAACCGTGGCAAGGCGCCTAAGGCCGCACGGCTAGGACGCGTATTTCTTGGTAGGATGGGCGCAGTATGGTATCTTGGATGGCGAGTCATCGATAGAAAGAAAACTAAGTTCAGGTGTGTCCCAGGGAAGTGTGTTGGGATCTTTTTTTCGATGTTGTGTGTCAATGACACTGGAGACAATATCATTAGGGGTTTTCAATAAGTAATGAGACACATTTCTTTTTTAAAGCACGTTGTATTTATTCACAGTTCCAGTACACCACATTGTTTCCCACGCTTTTGGCTACAAAACATTATTTTTGCACACAGCCTCCGTTCAATGCGAGAGACTTACGCCACCTTATTAGTTCGGCCTTTATGCCTGCATGGTACCACTCTATTGGTGAACCAACGTCTTGCTGCACCAACAACCTCTCCATCATCCGAGTACTGCTTCCTGCAGAGTGCATCCTTCATTGGGTTAAACGCAAGTAAGTCAAAAGGTGCGAGATCTGGGCTGCAGGATGGATGGGGGAGAATAGACAAGGGAAAATTTGTGAGCTCCTCTCAGGTGCGAGGCTTATGTTCTCACGGAAAAGGGGAATTTCGTTTGCATTTTTGTGGAGACGAACACGCTGCAGTCATTTCTTCAATTTCCTAAGGGTAGCACAATACATTTCAAGGTTGATCCTTATAGACGTTACCAAGTGACGGTGCGCCATTGACCTCCTCCTTCGGAGGAGAGGTGGTGTGAAGTCAATCCTTGGAATGCCATTCGAAGCGATGAACCTATGTCTTGTGACAACGTTCTACAAACAATTGTCACGGTCAGCCTCGTAACACGCAGGCAGTTCTGCACAGTTGGTCCTTGGTTGCTCTTTGTGGTGTTGCGTTAGGGTTAGGCGATGAGGAGCCCAGCGGGCACACATGTTTCAATGCCTCAAGCGGTGAACGAGTGTGTCAGCACTACTAAGAGACACCTCCAGTGCAGCGGCGAGATATTTGAATGTGATTCGTCGATCACCTCGAATGCGAGTGTCCGCACGTTCCAATATTGCAGAAGTCACCCCTGTGTAAGGGCGGCCGGCATGAGGAGATCAGAAAGGCTTACAGGACTTCGTTCCGATGATGACAGAAGCCCTCCCCTAACGACTCACCGTGCTTTTGTTCATTAACAGGTCTCTGTAGACATTCTGCAGGTACCTACGAATATCTCCGATGCTCTGGTTTTCCGCCGAAGGAAACTCAATGACACGTGGTTGCTTGGAACGCACCTCCGTAACAGATGACATTTAAAGGCTACGTATAGCGCTGCTACCTATCGCAACTGCATAGGAGCTGAGACGGGAATATTCCATAATGTCTCACAACAAATACCGCATTTTCTTCACTCGAAACTGCCCGAGAGAAAAAGATGTGTTGCATTAATTATTCATGCCTATCATAATAGTAACTTCAGATTTACGCAGATAATATCTACTGCGATGTGGTAATTTCAAAAAATATGCATACGAAGTACTAACTAAAAAAAAATGGAAACGAAGTACTAACTAAAAACATGTACGCATACAGTCTGATCTTCCTATGATTTCAGCGTGATGCAAAGATCGCCGGTCTTCTTTAGATATTCAAAAACATAAAATTTTGCACTTCACAATACGAAAAAGGTACTATAACAGCACTTCAGAGTTGAAGTCGGGTAACTTACATAAATAGCTGGGTCTAACTCTTTGTAGAGATATAAAAATGGAATGATCGCATGTCCAGTCATAGCAGACTGATTCATTGGTAGAATACTAGAGGAACACAATCGGTCTACAAAATAGATCCATTTTAGAATATTTCTAAAGTCTGGGGGATCTGTACCTAATGTGACTAACAGAGGATGTTGGACGTATACAAGGGCAGCAGGAATGGTCACAGGTTTGTTTGAGCCGTGGGAGAGCATTATGGAGGTGGTGCAAAAAACTCAACTGGCAAACAGCTGAATGTAGACGTAAACTACATCGTGAAAACTTAGAAAGTTTCAAGAACCAATTTAAGTGATGAATCTAAGTACATGCAACAACAGCCTACGTATCACTCCAATAGGAATCGCGAAGACAAGAAAAGACCAATCAGAACACGCACAGAACCGTTGAAGGAATCATTCTCTCCGCTCTCCTTACGTGAACGGAACGGAAAGAATCAATAATAACTAGTACAAGGGGAAGTATCCTCTGCCATGCACTTTATAGTGGTTTGCAGAATATGGGTGTAGACGTAGGGTATAGGCCTACTGCTTACGAAAGAGCGATAAAAGATTTTGTTACACGGTCTTATTCATTCCACTTACGCCTGTCAGAGTGAAAGTGAACATTACGAACATTACCTGCGTCGTACGAGACCAGCTGATTAAACGCAGTCCATGAGGCGTTACTTCACGCCGGAAGGCAGTAGCTTGGTATGCATGGGACGGCATCTGAGGACACGTTACTGGGTTCTTCGTCACCGCCATCTCACGTCTCCCAGAGGCACGAACCGGTAATAGGCACCGCTTCTGCTGACGCACGCGTTATGGCTGATTATCCCGTTACGGACGGGCGGTCGGTTTGAAGTGCTGTGCTCTCAGAAACTCGCCTACAAGAAGAGGCAGGCGTCTGGCTTCAGAAAATAGCCACTTCTCTGAGGCGGATATAACATCAGTTCTGCCCTGCTGGCAGAACCTCGTATAAACGTACGGAAAACTACCGGGACGCAGACAGTCCTATTATTCCGTGGGCAAGGCTCCAGATCTGCATACAATGTGGCTCACTGACCAGCACTTTTCTCTTAAAACAGGAATCATAGTTGTTTTAGCAGAGAAGCTTGGTTTCTTTTAAACTGAAATGCTAGAGAAAATGGTACACCTGCCAATATCGAATAGCATCCCAGGGAGAACGCAGAAGTGCCGCAACACCAGAAGTAGTTCTGGAAGGAACTGACACCATGAATCCTGCAGGGCTGTCCATAAATCCGTAAGAGTACGAGGAGTATAGATTTCTTCTGAAAAGCACGTTTCAAGGCAACCCCGATATGCTCAGTAAAGTTCATGTCTGGGGAGTTTGGTGGCCAGCGGAAACTTTTAAACTCAGAAGAGTATTCCTGGAGCCACTCTGTAGCAATTCTGGACGTGTGGAGCGTGGCATTGTCCTACTGGAATTGCCGAAGTCCGTCGGAATGCACAATGGACATTAATCAGGTAATCAGACTGGATGCTTACGTACGCGTCACCTATCAGGGTGGTATCTAAAGGTATCAGAGGTCCCACATCACTCCAACTGCACACACCCCACACCTTTACAGAGCCACCACCAGGTTCAACAGCCCCCTGCTGACCTTCAGGGCCCATGGATTCTTGAGGTTGACTCCATACCCGTACACGTATATCCGCTCGATACAATCTGGAAGGAGACTTATCCGACCAGGCAACATGTTTCCAGTCATCAACAGTCCAATGTCGGTGTTGACGCGCCCAGGCAAAGCGTAAAGCTTTGTGTCGCGCAATCATCAAGGGTACACGAGTGGGCATATCGATTATCTTTCGTTAAATGTTTCGCACGCTGATACTTGTTGATAGCTCAGCATTGAAATCTGCTCCAATATGCGGAAGGGTTGTACTTCTCTCACGTTGAACGATTCCGTTCAATTGCCGTTGGTCCCGTTCTTGCCGGATCTTTTTCCGGCCGCAGAAATGTCGGAGATTTGATGTTTCACCAGATTCCTGATATTCACGGTACACTCTTGAAACGGTCGTAAGGGAAAATCGCCACTTCATCGCTACCTCGGAGATACTGTGTCCCATCGCTCGTGTGCCGACTATAGCACCACTTTCAAAGTCACTTAAATCAACTTCCTGGCAGATTAAAACTGTGTGCCGGACCGAGGCTCGAACTCGGGACCTTTGCCTTTCGCGGGCAAGTGCTCTACCATATGAGCTACCCAAGCACGACTCACGCCCCGTCCTCACAGCTTTACTTCCGCCAGTACCTCGTCTCACTTAAATCTTGAAAACCTGTAATGGTAGCAGCAGCTACCGATCTAACAACTGCACCAGACATTTGTCTTATATACTCGTTGCCTACAGCAGCGCCGTGTTCGATACGTGTGCATATCTCTGTGTTTGAATATGCATGTCTATACCAGTTTCATTGACGCTTCAGTGTAGAAGAAGGAGTAATAATATGGGATTATAGGTCCGCCTAGATGCAAAACACTTTTTTAAATTTATTTTCTTTGCCAAACTACTTTCACTGACAATATCGCCATCATCAGCGCTTTTTTCTTTATTCCAAAACACACAAAAGTAGCACCGTTATAAACAGTACAAAACATTATTATATGACGGGTACTGTTTATTTCCAAGTATTGTACCCTGTGACTGGTTTTATAATGCCTCATTTCCTTTAAGTCACATAATGGTTTATACTGTTGTTGTCGTTATTTCCGGCACTTTTTCGGTGTTTTCTTGCCGTTTCTTAGATATACGGCGTGTCATCTGCACCTGTATGAGCAGTATTATTAACAAATACGAAACAGTGAACTTACTTGCCGTAGAAAAGGCAGCGAAACATAGAAAATATGTCGGAAATATCGGCAAGAAACTATGCTGTCGGTTGAAGAAAATAAGGTATTACAAAACTATTCACAGAACAGTATGTGCAACCAACCTGTACACATTTTATAAAGTTTCCTAATATATGTAACGACGCTAATTTTTGATGTTGTAGACTAAAGAAAACCCACTGATGGGGGCGATATTGTTGCTGAAACTAGTTTGGGAAACAAAATAAGAAAACTAAAGTACTTTTCATCAAGTTGGACCCACAATTCCATTTTATTGTTTTTATGCACACACTGCCCAACGGAAGAGTTTCAAGATAAAATGATAGAAGCAGTAACATTTACTTCAGAAGAGGAATTTGTTTGTTTCTTGCCGAAGTGAAGGTCTGTTTGTTTTAAAAGAAGAGACTCGTAGTGTTAAGAGAGTTGTTCCAAGAGCGGAGAATTTTTTTTATTTGAAGAGCTGTCTTGACCGTTGTATAGGAGAGGATTTGTTTGATGTGACAGAGGATTCGTTGTTGTCTTAGAAGAGAAGCTCTGGTTTTGGAAGAGGACACCTGTTTAGGGGCCGGCCGCTGTGGCCAAGCGATTATAGGCGCTTCAGCCCGAATCGCGCTGCTGCTACCTCAGATGTTGTCCCATAGTGCTTAGAGCCATGTGAACCATTTGTCCGAGATTTAACGACCGCACATGCGCATAAACAAGAACTGAAAGATTAACCCTTGTCAAGAAATATAAAACGTACTTATACTTGACCTTGAACCTAAATGATTTAAATAAATGCAAGTGAACTCACTCTTGAGCTAGAGAACATGGAGTGAACTCTACGGTCAACGATTAAATAATCGGCGTACAGGCGTTCGAGCAACATTAAAATTAATAGCTTCATAAAAATGAAGTTGGTTAGTAAGTGAGGTAAATGTCAACACCCGTTGCACGCGAACCCGTTTCGCTGTAAGCAGCAGTTAGGGTTTGCTGAACTAGTTACTGTGCCAAGCAAAATACGGCTCCCGTCAACACCCCAGAAGGGAGCAGAAGCAATTCACAAATTTCTCTTACAAGTTACTCTTATCAGGCAGCTGATTCAAACGAATCACTAGGGGAGACTGCAGTGCAGAATACATTTATTAATCCAAAATGTAAAAGAGAAACATAATTACAAAAGCAGAAATACTACGTCACAACAGTCTAAAACATTTAATAAATTTTTCTGGGTTTGTGGGCTCATTAACAGTATGTAAAACTACCGACGTTTCGGTCACTGTTGCAAGGGACCTTCTTCAGGGCGTAAACCAAACAGTGACCGAAACGTTGGTAGTTTTAAATATTGACAATGCGGTCACAAATCGAGAGAAAGCTTGCTGATTGTGACAATAGCCGCTGAAGCCTACGTTTATAAAGCTAAAACATGCTTGTCCGGCGCAAGAAAATCAGATGTACACGAGCCAGTAGTTCTAGGAGCAGAATACGTAGCACTGTCGGTTATAACCATTGAAGTCCGCAGCTCGTGGTCAAGTGGCTAGCATTGCTGCCTCTGGATCACAGGACTCCGGGTTCGATTCCCGGTCCGGTAGGGGATTTTCTCCACCCGGAGTCAGGGTGTTTGTGTTGTCCGCATCATTTCGTCATCATTCGAGGAAGTGGCGAGAATGGACAGCGTAAGGATTGGGAATTCTTACGGGCGTCGATAACCACGCAGTTGAGCGCCCCGCAAACCAAATATCATCATGGTCATCTTCACCATCATCATCATCATGCTGATCATCACTATCATCTCAAAACTATTGGCCGCACAGCAAACTTTCTTACACTAAGTGCGACCCAGCGACGTATATCACCGGGAAACTACGCTAAACATATTCACCCATATTAAAATTCGGCAGGCTGCTAGAAAAATCTTGTACTAACATCGGTAGAACATTACGTAGGAAATCAGCATACATTGCACCATTTAGATTGCCATCGATGAAATGGGGGCCAATTATCCTTCCTCCCATAATGCCGCACCATACATTAACCCGACAAGGTCGCTGATGTTCCACTTGTCACAGCCGTCGTGGATTTTCCATTGCCCAATAGTGCATACCATGCCGGTTTACGTTACCGCTGTTGGTGAATGACTCTTCGTCGCTAAATAGAACGAGTGCAAAAAATCTGCCATCGTCCCGTAATTTCTCTTGTGACCAGCGACAGAACTGTACACGACGTTCAGAGTCGTTGCCATGCAATTCCTGGTGCATAGAAATATGGTACGGGTGCAATCGATGTTGATGCAGCATTCTCAACACCGACGTTTATGAGATTCCCGATTGTCGCGCAATTTTTCTGCTACTGACGTGCAGATTAGCCGCGACAGCACCTAAAACACCTACTTGAGCTTCATCATTTGTTGCAGGTCCTGGTTGACGTTTCACATGTGGCTGAACACTTCCTGTTTCCTTAAATAACGTAACTATCCGGCGAACGGTCCGGACACTTGGATGATGTCGTCCAGGATACCGAGCAGCATATATAGCACACGCCCGTTGGGCATTTTGATCACAATAGCCGTACATCAACACGATATCGACCTTTCCCGCAATTGGTAAACGGTCCATTTTAACACGGGTAGTGTATCGCGAAGCAAATGATGGAATGTTACGTGATACCACGTACTTATACGTTTGTGACTATTACAGCGCCATCTATCACAAAGCGAAAAAAGTGGTCCAACTAAAACATTACGTACTACACGAATATCTAATAAAAAATCTGGGTTCCTATTTTTAAAAAAAGCAGTTGATATCCGTTTGACCTATGGCAGCGCCATCTAGCGGGCCAACCATAGCGCCACCTGGTTTCCCCCTTCAAGCTAAACAAGTTTCGTTCCTTGTAGTTTTTTCGTTTGACGCTTATTTCGTGAGATATTTGGCCCGGTCACTATCAATGGACCACCCTGTATATCTGCTGTCTTGACATGGGCCTGAAGAGTCCGTGATTGGTTGGCGTGCGACGTTTTATCAGCAAAGGTCCATTTCTCATCTTCTCTATTGCAGCAACCTCCCCAAACACATCTTAAATGTTTTCAATGAAAAACAGTGGCTTCGTTGTAGTGGATGGTCCACCGTCAGTTTGGGAACAAACCAAGAACTCAAACAGTCTAGTTCCATTTCCGGGTCCCGTCTTGAGGCATGGTCAAAGACGAATATGCCGTAGGATCTTAAGGCTCGGCATTAAAATCGCTGTTCCTGAGTATGGAGACGGCCGTGTCGGCACGGCCACTGTTAAGTTTGATCCGTTTCATTGCGGATCATCTGCCCCGATGCCACTCATTCCGGTTGGAAGCTCTCCCCATTGCCGTCACCTCACGAAAGCAAAGACCACATGCCACAGTACTCACTGCCCGGAGTCCCGGTACCCCGAAGTGGACAGGCACTTACTCCTTGGCTGACATGGGGAGGTTACAGCTCAGTAATCGGAAGTGCGATCCCTGCATCGTCAGAGGGTACACGGCAACCCCACCATGAAGGACTGGCAACCGCGCTGGATTCAGGATATACAGATAGGTCCACTTGATTGGTAAGTGCAAAAGATAACAGCGCACAGTGGGGAGTTAATGCACCACAGTAAGGAGTCCAGCCCCAAACGGCCGGCCGGCCGGTGTGGCCGAGCGGTTCTAGGCGCTTCAGTCTGGAACCGGGCGACCGCTACGGTCGCAGGTTCGAATCCTGCTTCGGGCATGGTTGTGTGTGATGTACTTAGGTTAGTTAGGTTTAAGCAGTTCTAAGTTCTAGGGGACTGATGACCTCAGATGTTAAGTCCCATAGTACTCAGAGCCATTTGAACCATTTTGAACCCAAACGGCCGGCACTTCTGTGAAATTTGGGAAGCGGACCCAAAATGAGGACAAGGAATCAAAAACCCAATAAAGGTGTGGGAAAAAGCTTTAAAAAAGCGAGAAGAGCGAAAAGCTTCGGAAAGAATAGTCGAAATACCAAGGTAAAAACGTGATCGAATAAAAAGACTCAAATTAGCTGCGGCTTACGACAGGCAAGGAAGAGCCGCGGGTATGTTCCAGCCCCCGACGCCGTAGGGGCCCCAATTGCTCTTCTTACGGGAATTGAGGAAATCGAGAAGTTTCCTAATCAAATGAGTGACTGCATGGCAGAGACACCCTGCTATTCCAAAAAGTGTTTTCCATTTGTACGCAAAAGTAAAATACTATACCAAAAACAAAAACGGTTGTACTTCCCAAAGACTAAATTTTGTTCACTAGGAGACAGTGAGGCACTGTATCACACACTGCATTCCTGATGCCGAGTTCTGGTCTCATTAAGGTAGTAGTGCGCTTGTCGTCCCACTGCTCTCCTCACCTGCGCGAATAACACGCCTCGGCCCGCCGCCTGCAGACACCTGGGATGCCCAAACAAGGAGCCACCGCGAGTCCACTCGGCGCGGCAGAGGAGTCAGCAGGCGGCCTCACGTGACCTGCTGGCCACGTGCTGGCTGGGAGGTCGCCATTATGCATGCCGGCATTTGCATATCTCGCGGCAAGATCACCGCGCTGCGTCGTTCTTGTTTCTTACCGCGGGTGTTACACAATCTGCGCCGTGTTGTTTCGTCCGCAGATGCCTGCGCGGCTCAGGGAAAAGGGAGCGGTTTGTCTGCACTGATAACAATGAAGCCTGTGTCAAATGGCGTGTGTAAGTTGTTTATGACAAAATAACATGTCTAGTGTTTTAGTTAATAAAAATAATTTCTATCACACACTAATAATCACCAGTCTTGGACAGCTTCAAACACTCCAGAAATTTACACTAAGCATCATTCCTTGCACCAGTTTCCTGAGATTCACTCTTCGGAGTTGAGTGCATTACGTAAAAAAAAAAAAAAAAAAAAAAAAAAAAAAAAAAAAAAAAAATCACAGTTTTTTTGCGTCTGCAGGGTGTTGTAGTACTATACCGTTTTCAGCCAAGTCCTAGGACGTTTGGAACAGGGCAAAGCGGTTCCGAAATTTTTCAATTTTTGCGAGTTAAACATGACGGACGGAGCAAGGAAGACATAAAAAGCAGACTGGCCAAGAGAGGAACGACATTCTTGGCCAAGAAGAAACCATCAAATACATATGTTAGTTGGAGGAAGAAATTGCTAAGAATGGACGTTTGAAGCACAGCATTTTATGGTAGTGGAACTTGGATTGTGGGAAACCCGAAACAGAAGATAATCGAAGCATTTGACATGTGGTACTACAGAGAATGTAGAAAATTTGGAAGACTGATGAGATAAGGAATGAGGGGGTTCTCCACAGGAATATATGGAAAACACTGACAAGAAGAGGGGTCAGTATGTTAGAACATCCGTTGAGACATCGTAAAATAACTTCCATGGTACTAGATGGAGCTAGAGACGGTAAAAACAGTAGAGGTAGGGAGAGATAGGAATACATATAGCAAATAACTGACGACGTAGATTGCAAGTACTAATCAGAGATGAAAAGGTTGGTACAAGAGAGGAATTCGTGGTGGGCCACATCAAGGCAGTCAGTGACTCAAGACAAAAAATTAGAGAGAAAGAGAGACCGAAATTTGTTAACACGAACAAATATAATTGTTGCTGTAAATTACGAAACTAAAAGGGTCAGTTTACCATGTGTCACGATCATGAATTAATTATCGTTTAATGGTTGTGTATGCGTTGTTCAGCCTCAAATAATAACGTCTATCGTAAATATGATCTACAGGACTCTTACTTAACTAGTAATTAAATATGATAAAAAAAATACATATTTTCGGGTAATTAGTCCTCTGACTGGTTTGATTATCCCGCCGCAATATCTTCTTCTATGCCTGCCTCATAGTACACTTACACCCACTGTCCTCAACGTCGTTGACGACTAAATGTAAAGCTACCCTTTCGATGTATTAATCCCTTACTTTCCTCTTTCCTCTCTTCTTTCAACTAATGAACAACCATTTTAGGGTGACCTATAGTTTAAAATGGATTCAAATCGCCGATGATCTTGGCTTTTTTCCCATTAACAAATCATTTCCAGATTTGAAAGAAGCTATAATGTGTAACATTATCTTTATAATAGGAAAAAATAATATTTTAAGTGAGACAGTAGTTCGATTATAACTGAGAAGGATGACATTAAAATGGTATAAGGAAAATAAGAAGTTTGGGTTAAGATGTGAGAAGAATACTCGTACACTTTAAGGCTAGATGCAGCAAACGGCCGGCCGAAGTAGCCGTGCGGTTAAAGGCGCTGCAGTCTGGAACCGCAAGACCGCTACGGTCGCAGGTTCGAATCCTGCCTCGGGCATGGATGTTTGTGATGTCCTTAGGTTAGTTAGGTTTAACTAGTTCTAAGTTCTAGGGGACTAATGACCTCGGCAGTTGAGTCCCATAGTGCTCAGAGCCATTTTTTGCAGCAAACGAGAGACATACTGAACAATGGTGTGCACAGAAAAAGAGGTAGGACAGATAATATAACTGAGATGAAAGAAAAAAGTTCTGGCTGAATGGTTAATTACAAAGGTTTATTACAAAGCCAAAAAGTTACAAAGGGGAAACAACACTCCTCTTTAGTTCTAAGAACTGTACGTCTCATGTACACATAGAAGCAGCAGTAAGGTTCGGTACCTGTGCTGTAGTGTGCTATAAATGGCGGTCTGATGACGTAAAGAAACAATCAGGACAAACTCGGATATGAAAAGTTAAGGTTCATGACTCGAAGACTCCTACATCCAGCAATGGACGATAAAGCCCTGATATTGGTGACGATGAAATTTTATTATATTTTACAAACTATGACAATGTGCTAAAAGAGCTGTGTAGATGAATGTGGAAGCAGTAACTGGAGAACATCGACGTTGTACATCCTTGCAGAAAGTCATGAACATGCAGATTGTTAACCGACGGTAATACCACTTCACTCATACTGGAGAGCGTTGTTAGTTCCGAGGATACAATTGCCGGCGTGTACGCTACACGCAGATGTGCACTTTACCTTCCCAATCACTGAATTGGTGCAGCAACATTTTCTGTGGGGTGTAACGCACGTGTAACGTTTCATACGGAGTGGAAAACGGTGCACTTTACTCTATATCCCTGTACCTGAGTAATTGGAGTTTCATTCAGTAATATGCTTTCGCTGGCGGTATGTTGATGACCTACATTGTCGACAACCATTAACATGGGCACAAATCTGGCAAATGAAATGCTACGTGAGCAGCTGTTATCTTACATAATTACTGGTTGTCGCCTCGTTACGGAGCACTGCTAACAGTTTGATTAATCGCCAGTCGATGTCATCATTTGAGTGTTCACTTTCGCGATAGGTGCAGTGCTTATTCGGTGTCGGCTGCGTGTGGGCTTTAGCGGAAGGGCGTTAACGAGTGGTTAGCTTAGTTCTTGCTTGTGTGTGCGCGTGCCCGCTTCGCAACAGTAAAGTGTTTGTCGTCCATGCAGTAATTATTTTCATCCATAACCTGACCACCCATAATGTGTCGTAAAACTTGTTAACGCTTAACAGTTTACTCATATAACTAGATTCTTGTTTCGAAAAGCAAAAAGATGGATTTGAGTTTTGTGAGAACGAAATAAATAGACTTATTTCTGAGTAGGTAACAAGGAAAAGATGGCCAATTCATACAGTAAAATGCTGCTCGTGGTGGTTTAAGAGAATGGATGATGCACCGTAACATTATTTATGTTCTACAACTTGTTGTAGTTTTTTCTGTTTCAACATTTTGTTGATACAGCACCAGTGGACCCTTAATATCTCCTGAAGCGTTTATTAACACGTGTCGCAGTTGCAGTATATATGTTTGACGACTGGCTTCGAACGAACTGGTTGATTCCCAGACCTGACCTACTGAGGCTGTACTGGAAGTGTCATTACAATTAGGTGCTTTCAGTGCAGCCTCAGTAGATCAGGTCCGAGAATGAACCGTTGGTTAGAAACTGCCGGCCGTTGTGGCCGAGCGGTTCTAGGCGCTTCAGTCCGGAACTGCGGTGCTACTACGGTCGCAGATTCGAAACCTGCCTCGGGCATGGATGTGTGTGCTGTCCTTAGGTTAGTTAGGTTTAAGTAGTTCTAAGTCTATGGGACTCATGACCTCAGATGTTACGTCCTATAGTGCTCAGAGCCATTTGAACCATTTGGTTCGAAACTAGGCGTCAAACATAAGTACTGCAACTTTGAAAGATCTGTTAGTAAATAGACGCTTTATAACAATTCGTTCTGTTTAATAGAGCGTACGGAATGTGATACGCATAAGGGGCGATCGAAAAGTTTCTGTTCAAAGCCGTTAAACCAGAATCGGTATTCCAACCAGGTAAAATCGACATGAACATTGAGACAATCATCCCACCGTCGTACGATGCTGAAGATACATGTTTGGTAACACACCATGTCCCCGCAGCGTAAAAAGGAGCCTTCGGCCCCTCGAAGCATTTTCTAAGGTAACGAATGCAGAGGAGCCTCTGACCACTCAAGGCCTGTTCTAACTACCGTACGTGCGATAATCGCAAAGGGAGCGATCAGAACTAAGGGCAGGTGCTCGATTGTCTCCCTCTTGAGTTGGCGTAACGTCTGTGTTACGACATTTGCGATATGGGGGCGCGACTTATCATAAACCAGCAGCATCCCTTGCCCCGCAACGTTTAACAATCGGGTGTGTCGCCACAAATGCTACCCCATACACATTCTTCATTGTACAGTGAATGTCCGCCGGTGAATATCCTTCGGCAGCCTCTAAAATACTAATAGCACTTTCGGTCCTCTTTCGGTGCATTTAGTAATAACGTCACCTTTGTTAGAATTTCCGCATTTACCGCAAGCATGTCGTAAGGACACAAATGTCTCACTGATCGCTTGCTTACATTGTGGTGCTTATACTCCCGTATCGGCACCGCGTTATATTGCATATGCCTTGTAGGAACGCCCTCAAACTGTAGCTTTGTGATCGTCCCTTATACGTATTGCGGTACAATTAAAACGCCTGTATGGTCCATGACGGATCAAGGCTCGTAGCTTCTGTTCCAAGATCAACTGACTTCAATCCACTGGATTTTTCTGTCTAGTGTCATCTTAAATTTACGAGATGATACTGGGAGGAGGGGTGGGGGTGTTCAAAGGAATTCATAATTCACTGCAGAGAAGGACGAACTACTGCACCCAAATGATAGGGCTCTATTGGAACACCTTCAATAACAGGTACTAGTGTACAGTAAGTTGAAAAATGTGCTGAAGAAGGAAGTACCTATATCAAAGGTAGGCTGCGGATGAAATTTTGAAGCCGTTTGGATTCGGCTATATCTATGTTTAAATGTCAAATATATTTTAGTTACATAGTCCGTGAAGTCAGTCGCGGCTCGTTTGTGGACGTCCCTTTACTGCAACATGTATGATTCTCTCGCACTCTCCCTTCGAACAGGCCTCGCAGTGTCCAACGGCATAGTCCGACCGCCGTGTCATCCTTAGCCGATAGGCGTCACTAAATGCGTATATGGAGGGGCGTGTGGTCAGCACACTCCTCTTCCGGCCGTTGTCAGTTTTCACGACCGGAGCTGTTACTTCTCAATCAAGCAGCTCTTCAATTGGCCTCGCAGGGGTTGAGTGCACACCGTTTCCCAACAGTGATTGGCAGACACGGACAGTCATCGATCGAAGTGCAAGCCAAGTCTCACGGCACATGTGTTACCACTGCGACAGTGCCGTTGGTGTTTCTACTTCTGTTGAAGAATATTACTGATTGTTCGGTCTTGCATTTTCGTATTCGTGTGAGAAGTATCAAATAAATAGGTATTGAATATACAGCATATGAAATGCTTATGAACAAATTAATCTACTGAAATTTTAAAAATGATATGAAGTACTAAGCAGAACATATATTGACGTGATAAAAAATTTCACAGTATGCAAGATCTATACAAGTTGCGGCTAGTATTTAGTTGCACTGATGGCATTCCTATTAGTCAGTGCCATTTCCCCTCTGTATGAATGTTGACAACGGCTGAATTTCAAGAGATGACTAGAAGTTCTTTCCACGCCTCCTAGTCTCCATCTTGCGTGATACCGTATTTCTTGCGGTTGTCCTTGGATCTCGCGACGTCTGTGTGCAGTCTATTTAAATCTGTGTGCAGTATGTTTACAGGCATCCACATACACCATCACTCTTCACGGCCAGGTGTAAATTCTTCTATTTTTAACGTCCGACCACAATCGGTGAAAGCGGAACCCTGGTAATTTCAGTTTGTCGTATGGCTGCCTGTCCATCAGTTAAGACCACTTTTTCTCACGCGCTGATAGATGTATGAAGTTGCGATTTATGTCACGCGCTAACATCTATAGTACCTTGACGGTGCAAAAAATTTAAGTATATACATCAATCGAATCAAAAGATGCGGACATTTATGTCACAAACTTTGATACTTGCAACTCCCTCATCGAAACCTAAAGGCTACTTCTCATTGACGTAAAACCATGAAATTTTGCAAGAAGCTAGGTTTCACAGTACAAGTAATGGAAAAATCCAAAAAGAGTTCATCTGTAACTGTGGCCTATCCGTCTGTCTGTCCGTCTTTCAAGACCCATTCTGCTAGGGAACAGGTAGATTATGTTGAAATTTACACCAAATATTAAGGTCCACGGTTCCATGGCGGGGTATAATATTTAAGCCTCCAGTCAATGCAGTCAAACGATACGGCTATGTGAATTACATATTTTGATACTTGCAAACTCTCCCGCCAAAACCTGTTATGTTTCCTTAAGGCGATCAGGCCCAACGGGCCACGCGTTGCTACAAATTCTCTTCTCCATCGTCGTCTATCCATCGCTGCCATCCGAAATCCATCTATCGCTGATTGTTGCAAGTCTTCACAGAGGCCATCTCTCCACCTCTTCCTTGGTCTTCCCCTGCGGTCGCCTATCTGTAGAGTTGAAATCGTGGAGCTTCCGTGGCCACCTGTCGTGTTACATCCGAGGCCCATGTCCTGTCCATATTGGCATCTCGATACAGATTTTGTAGCTCACAATTGGGTCTGATCCTCATTTCAGCAGTCTAAATACACTACTGGCCATTAAAATTGCTACACCTACAAGAACTGCAGATGATAAACGGGTATTCATTGGACAACTATATTATACTAGGACTGACATGTGATTACATTTTCACGCCATTTGGGTGAATAGATCCTGAGAAATCAGGACATTGAGTCAGATACAGCTTGGATGGCGTGTACAAGTGCAGCTGCCCATGCAGCTTCAACATGATACCACAGTTCATCAAGAGTAGTGACTAGCGTATTGTGACGAGGCAGTTGCTCGTCCACCACTGACCAGACGTTTTCAGTTCGTGACAGTTCTGGAGAATGTGCTGGCCAGGGCAGCAGTCGAACATTTTCTGTAGCCTGAAAGGCCCGTATAGGACCTGCAACATGCGGTCGTGTGTTATCCTGCTGAAATGTAGGGCTTCGCAGGGATCGAATGAAGGGTAGAGCAACGGGTAGTAATACATCTTAAATGTAACGTCCACTGTTCAAAGTGCCGTCAGTGCAAACGAGAGGTGACCGAGACGTGTAACCAGTGGCGCCCCATACCATCACGCCGGGTGATGTGCCAGCATGGCGATGACGAATACACGCTTCCAATGTGCGTTCATCGCGATGTCGCCTAACACGGATGCGACCATCATGATGCTTTAAAAAGAACCTGGATTCATCCGAAGAAATGACGTTTTAACATTCGTGCACCCAGGTTCGTCGTTGAGTACACCATCGTAGGGGCTCCTGTCTGTGATGCAGCGTCAAGGGTAACCGCAGCCATCGTCTCCGAGCTGATAGTCCATGCTGCTGCAAACGTCGTCGAACTGTTCGTGCAGATGGTTGTTGTCTTGTAAACGTCCCCATCTGTTGACTCAGGGATCGAGACGTAGCTGCACGATCCGCTACAGCCATGCGGATAAGATGCCTGTCATCTCGACTGCTAGTGATAATACGAGGCCGTTGGGATCCAGCATGGCGTTCCGTATTACCCTCCTGAACCCACCGATTCCATATTCTGCTAACAGTCATTGGATCTCGAGCAACGCGAGCAGCAATGTGGTGATACGATAAACTGCAATCGTGATAGGCTACAATCCGCCTTTATCAAAGTTGGAAAAGTGATGGTACGCATTCCTCCAACTTACACGAGGCATCACAACAACGTTTCACCAGGCAACGCCGGTCAACTGCTGTCTGTGTATGAGAAATCGGTTGGAAACTTTCCTCATGTCAGCACGTTGTAGGTGTCGCCACCGGCGCCAACCTTGTGTGAATGTTGTGAAAATTAATCATTTGCATATCACAGCATCTTCTTCCTGTTGGTTAAATTTCACCTCTGTAGCACGTCATCTTCGTGGTGTAGCAATTTTAATGGCCAGTAGTGTATTTTAGGTGGTGATCATGATGACGTTTGGTGTGTGGGGCGCTCAAATACGCGGTTATCAGCGCCCATACAATTCCCAATCATTGCTGCGTCAAATCTCGCCACTTTGATGAATGATGATGAAATGATGAGGATAACACAAACACCCAGTCACCTCGGGGCAGATGATTATCCCTGACCGCGCCGGGAATCGCACCCGGGACCCCGTGCTCGGGAAGCGAAAACGCGACCGCGAGACCACGAGCTGCGGACCTAAATATTTTAATTTACAGTGGTTTACTGTATTGGGCATCATAACTGCATTACTATCTACGACCCCAATTGGAGCCATGGACTCCTTTGATTACAAGCAGTATCGGGGAGGGAAGAAACACATGGAAAACGCTGACACCGAGAACTTGTACTGACCCATACATAACTCTTGGAACAAGTTTTTTTTTCTTTTATAGACTTCATCTTTGCCTATCGAACTGATGGTGCTTTCACCTGTTTTTTTTTTTTTTTATCAATCATGTAAAGAGCAGAGCTATGCTGAATTGTGAATAGTGACCGTATTAGTCACATAAAAAACGCCTAAAGATTAAAACATTTTTTGGAATATTTGAATCCATTTTGACATGGATGTCGTTCGTGCACTTTGATTAATCAGTTCAGCTTCATGTAAATCTGGATATGGGATTGTATAATTTAGAAATCGATAATGTAATACGAATATATTAAATGAAAAATATTTTATTGCAAATTTACTCTTATACAATTTTCAAAAATTGTCGTTGTTACGATCTGAATTAGCTAAGGAATTGCGAAAGAATCTTTTATCAACTGTAGAAACGAAAATTACTTTAGTGCCACATCATAATGGAGGCAGCAATATCTATTGACTACTTTTGATTCTATTCGCTTCAGTTTAGCTTTAACAAAGTGCTAATTAATTGGCTCTGGAGGAAAATAAACTGATGTAAAGAAGAAAAAATGAGATTTTTTTTTAAGCCTAGGCGCAGTGGAAGTGAAACATTAAACTTAGATAACCGCTGAAACTACGCTTAATTTGTGATTACTAAGTCACATGACTGAATGCGTTAAGAGCGGTCCAAAAACTACCAAGTTCTTAGCGAGATATGCACATTTTTAGTGGATAGAGTAGCGTAGAAGATCAGATTTGTGTTTCTGCGTAAGTAATAGACCGTAATTATGATTCATATTGAGGATTTCACACTTTTTTCCTGAAAGTAAGAAACAGAAATGTTTAAAAATGCAAGGGACACTAATGTGGGCGTAACAGGCATTATCAAAGTTTTAAACATGGCTGCGTGTTCAGCGACCGTTTACAAAGTAAAATTAAAGCAATAACAGCCCTCGGTCGCATAATTAAGTCTTTTGATCTGGTTGGTCGCCACCACTTTGAGTGCCTTCATCAGAAGTAAAACATTCAAACTGGCATATCACGTATAAAATAAATATCAAGCGATAAAGCTTTAGTCACAAAATTTTTAAAGTAGAAAACGTGGAAAGCAAGACGCTACGGGCTGCTCACATATGTCGAGCTACAGGTAGCATCAGATTCTTATCATAGAGAATAAAAAGCTATTAATTCTCTTACCACTTTACCTCAACCAGCTCTGGTTTTATATATATCAGAACTATTGAAACGGGTCGCCATATGAAACGTCCCCTTTGAACAATTATGCATGACTGTGCTTACACTGACATACAATATTTTTAGCGCAACGCAATCTGACTTTCAAAAATCCTTACAAAAGAATGGCCCTGACTAACATTAACCTATACGTTTCACAAATCACTTACCTCACAAAAATCTTCGCTACTCAAGCTACTGCAATACAGCGGGCGCCACTACTGCCAGCTAAATAAAAGATTCAAACTACTGAAGGCACTAACTACTAATAGGCATAGTTAGCAAATGAAAGATTTTAATAGAGAACAAACAATGCATTTACCTTAATAGTCATAATATATATAGCAGTTCATGACAAATTACAAAACTTTGCCACCTCTCTCCCCACATCCATCACTGCTGGCGGCTCACCTCCAACTGCGCAACGCTACGCGCTGTTCACATCCAGCTGCCGCTGCCCAACACTACAATGGCAGACAACAATGCAAACTAGCCACAGACTGCACACAGCACAGCCAGTGATTCTCACACAGAGTGCTACGTAACATTGCCAATAAGAAAACATAAACAGCCTACTTACATAGCCCCCATGCTCCCCACAAAAAATTAAAAAATTGTTTTGGTCAGTGGCCAATAATGATTTGATAAAATTTTTCATAATTACAATAATAAAGATATCAAATGCACACACTTATTGATACAATGTTGGTCAAAAGCTAAAATTTTCTCACAGTCCATAAAGACAGTCCTAATCATTCATCACAGTAAAATAGCAGTGTTTTTCTCAAAGTCTGAGCAGTAAAAGAAAATGCACACAGAAGTAGTGGATTTCCATGCAGTATTGAAGAAGTAGTGTTGTCCTTCCAATGGAAAGACAGTGCTGACTCTTGACATGCTGACAGATAATGGGCCACAACAGAGCAAACCCACAGCAGAGCCATTCGACGTTTTGAAGAATATTGGTAGGTAGGTCATCACAGAGTAGACCCACTGTAGTCCTGGTAGAGAGTATGGTATTGGTGGGCCACCAGAGCTGCAGACCCACTGTAGTTCTTGTAGAAATAATGGTATTGGTGGGCCATCAAAGATGCAGTCCCACTTTAGTCCTTGTAGAAATTGGTGGGCCATCAAAGATGCAGACCCACTGTAGTCCTTGTAGAGATGGCCAGCAGCCATCTGTTGTGACTGTGCAGGTACACAATCACCATTGAAGAGTCTTGTGGATAATATAGCAAGTCCAAACCACCACTTGTGCACTCACAAAGTTTTTGGAATTGTCCTTAGAACCAGCAATGCTGTTATCCAGTCCCTCGCTGAATTATTAACACACGTGCAAACACTATCAGACCCTACTTCTCACATATTGTCCATATACTATGACCAACAGAAACGTGTGCAGTGAAATGTAACTTAATTTGAAGAACTGGTGTCTATACAATTATAAATTTACAACATGAAAATACAATTACAAAGGCACAAAATACATCATTAAAGAACATAATAGTACAGATAACATTTGTAGTAACACAGGCTTTACAAAAGAATCGAAATAACATATACATCAGTGTTACAGGAATTATGACATAAGTACATACATAAAAGGTCTGAATAACTTTCGAAACATCAACTTCACACATGAGCATTAAAACAAAACAGAATAAATAATGTCTCAACATCTTTACAAAGTAAATAACATAGTATTAGAAAAATTCTACAACATAGTTCTCATCAGCTAAACACATAAAGACAGGAAAAACACAAATACACAAGGGCACACAAACATATAGAGGGATGACACAAAAGGAAAGGACAGGGTTTGTTTTACTGCAGTATTTTGTATGGAGATCTCCCTTTGTTCATCATTATTCCCAAAAGTACTATCTAAGCCTGCTTTCTGTATTCTGTTCACATCCTCTTTCAAAATAGTTTTTCTCCACTGTACACTACTTTTTTTTTGGTCAAACCATTTTCTTATATCTTCTCAATGCATTTCTTCCAATTCATCATAGTTAGTTATATAGTCTACCCCCTCTTAAGCTAATTTAAATCTACTGAGCTCAGATGCTAAACTAAGGGACGAGGCAATGCAGCAGCACAAAACAATTAACACAAACAGCAATGATAAAAAATACAAAAGGCAAAGGAAGCAGCATAAATTACAACTAATATAAGGCAATGAGCAGCAAACAAGAAAAATAAATGCATAGTAAAACTGGTTTAACAGCGTAATACAAAGTCAAATTCAGTAACATTATGCCTGGCAAACAGCAGCAGTAAATGCTATAACATATGACTAAGCATGACAAAGCTCAAGCAGAAAAAATAGTACACTAAAGATAACAATGCAGATAAGGGAAATGTATAATCACATCTTAATGTCTAAGTAATTAAAGTGGTGCACCACAACTATTTCTACAAAAGAAATTACCAAGTACTTGAAAAGAAAATTATGAATGCAGTTCCTGTGAAGGTAAATGTCTTTTTGTGCTCCCTCATTTTTTTTTGAAAAAATTATTATTTACTCGATCTGTAGCCAGAAAATATTTATATTAGTACATCTATAAAATTCTATTTTAACCAATGCTGCAATGCAGCTAGAAACTACATATTAAACAACATGAGCAATCTCTCAACTAGAAAGACAATGGATGTAAAATGTTTCTCATCATTTCATTGGGCATTTTAGTAAATATCATAAATTAAGAGCTCCACAGTGTAATCATATGTTTTCAAGTTTGAGCGTGTCGTATTTGCGATGCTTTCTACAAAGGAATGTCAATAGCGAGGATAATGGCCTCTTTTTTTTGCACCTAATGGCTTTCTTTTGTCAGACGTCTACCTCTCAGCTGGGCGCCCAAAACACATTATGCCAAGGTCACTTACCTTTCTTGCTGAAATATTTACGACGGCAGTTTCCGCTACAGTGACAGTCTCATACAAAAAAAATCACAGGTTGAGAATTTGCGTTACAAATGTGTAGAAATAAAATCCTATTGATATAACAGTGTCCAAGAAATTTTCATCGGCATTGTAATACACTCACGCATTTACATACATTTCATAACTCTTAAAGTACGATTCTCGGTTTCCAACATCCTTTTTCACAAACCAGAGTCCCTAATCACTGTTCATTACTCCTTACCTTATTACACATATAAGTATTCGTTGACACTTCTTCAAAATTTCGTCATAACAGGTACATAGCATAATCAAATTCCTCATATAGCATCAGCTTATTGACCATAAACATACCTCAGCAGCATAATACACATCGTGGTCATACTAATATCATAACACCTCAGTCAAATCTCAAAAACGTTGTAGCTTTCTGCAATAATTTCAAAACCTAAAAAAAATTCTCTGCTCATTTCAATAGTGTCATCTACCTCAAATGTACTTTAAAAATCATGAACCCATACCAAATACAACATTCAAAGCTTTCATAGTATCACAATGGTTCCGAAAAATATGAGCATTTCACAAAGTACAGACAAAATACAATTTCATAAGTGTGAAGTTATCCAAAGGTGTAATTACGTAAACATCTGTCACTGATGTAGTAAAATAAATATTTGTCTCTCTCAGTTAAATGATCAGATAGCTCTGTAATTCTGTGTTAGAGAAATATGGTACCGATGTGTAAAGTTGTATAAGCAAATACCATATTAGCTAGGGCTCCTTGTGCTTGCCAAACACATGGTACACAAAGTGAGCGTGTACCCCCCCCTGAGGATAAATGTAATTATATCCTCAAGTGTTACAGATTATAGCAATGGAATGAAATGTATCACGGAAAACTTTCTTTGTAATACAAAAATCTTGAAAAATAAATGGTTTAAGTACAAAATTGATCACTCAAATGCGTGTCCTGTAGCGCTAAATGTGCGTCTTGCTGTAAGATAATCTCTGTAGAAGTGTCGTAGTTATCGTCCTCCGAAAGCTAAGTTCTGCAAAAGCCAATGTACTTACCTCATGATACACCAAATTTCAAGTAAACCAAAATGTTGCATTAAAATCTCATTAGCAGTACTGGTAAATGTTCTACGTATGTGAGCCTTATAGTCGTTACGTTTTTCACATGCCATTATTGTCACAATATTTCACACGATAACACAGAAAAGCACAATTTGAAGAGCAAAAATAAGAGAACACATTAACATAGCACTGAAAATAATATCTAGTTAATTGCAAGCGCAGCTGCGAAATACTTGCTGCAAATCTACATGCATGCCACAACTGTTTTACTGTACAACAATGAAAAACTACAACTACAAAGGAAATTCTCTCTATAATTACGCGCTAGCAATAGACAAAGGCTGCACTAATTGCACAAACTACAAGAAAAAATCAGAAGATTCCAGTGAGATATCCTTAGAGAAATTATACAAGACTGAGCTTAAACTGACATACAATATTTTTAGCGCAACGCAATCTGACTTTCAAAAATCCTTACAAAAGAATGGCCCTGACTAACATTAACCTATACGTTTCACAAATCACTTACCTCACAAAAATCTTCGCTACTCAAGCTACTGCAATACAGCGGGCGCCACTACTGCCAGCTAAATAAAAGATTCAAACTACTGAAGGCACTAACTACTAATAGGCATAGTTAGCAAATGAAAGATTTTAATAGAGAACAAACAATGCATTTACCTTAATAGTCATAATATATATAGCAGTTCATGACAAATTACAAAACTTTGCCACCTCTCTCCCCACATCCATCACTGCTGGCGGCTCACCTCCAACTGCGCAACGCTACGCGCTGTTCACATCCAGCTGCCGCTGCCCAACACTACAATGGCAGACAACAATGCAAACTAGCCACAGACTGCACACAGCACAGCCAGTGATTCTCACACAGAGTGCTACGTAACATTGCCAATAAGAAAACATAAACAGCCTACTTACACTATAATGCTTCGCCTTTCAACTGATGCACCAATGTTGTTGTTCAATATGGAGATTGATGAACGTATGACCAATTTCCATCCTTGAAAATCCAAAAATAAAAGGAGAGAAGAAACAGAAATGAACTGAGGAATGTGAATTTCCAGCGTGGATATGGCGTAGTGACAGCAGTTCCCGAAAAATTCTAATTCTAAGTAAACCTGAATTTTAAGTATGCGCCTCCTAAACACCTCACACTCTGGCAGAAAATGCTATATTATCAACGTTCGCGAGCGGAGAGAGTTAGCGTAATATTCGAGCCGTTTTCCCTTTCGTGATGCTTGATAAACAAATAAACACTAGTTGGTACGGTGAAAATATTTATTTACGTCTGCGTCAGTAAAAGCAGAGCCAATCCCAGGAGCGCCATTATGGTGCGTTTGGTGAATGCCCACGAACAAAAAAAATAAATTTTTCCTCCACACGGCTTCAGCTGTGTTACGGGCTTCTAGCGGGAGAAACTCTGTTGAGTGGGGCAGTCGGAGGTCCACGAGCGCTAAGGGCTCCCTTGCGAGCAGTCCACACGAAATTAAAACCGAACGTAAATCATTTCCGTAGCGCATAGCCTGCACTAATAAATTTGAACTACAACGAGCGCTTTCCTTTACTGTTTCTCCCAGAACTTTCAGTACAGCATTCTACAAGAGTGTCACTTAATCATAGAGAATTTTGTATCTATGTTTTTTATTATTATGCATTCTTCTTACATTGTCTACTACTCTGCTAATCGAAATCAGGGTGAGAAACGTTATTGAGAATAAAGACATAAGGCAGGGCTTCAACTTTCCGGCACTGCTCAAGAAGACGGAAGCGAAAATTAAGTTGGTGATGCACCCGGTTGCAAAGAGAAGGTATGCTGGCTATTAGAGAGACAGAACAACTGTTCAATCGAATGAACAGGCCGTTTCACATACAATTCGGATGAACGGCAAAAAAGTATGGAAGTACATATAGAATGATTACAAAACTACTACACGTCAACATTTAAGCGCAGGTCTCTAGCACAAATAACGACAGCTACAGATGGATATCAAGGTATTTTATGTATTTTATAACATCACTCGTCAATATGATGAAATAAAATATTGGAGTCCACATGATAGATAAACTTGTGTGCAGCCATCGTTGAACATAGAGAATACAGAAAAGAACAGCAATCGATCACGAAACCCGCCATTTCCTTACAGCAGATCTAGATTTCAGCTATTACATAGTCATCTTCAGTGCTAAAAATTACATAACGGGAAAAACAAGAACAACTATAATACAGTTGACAACGTATCATAAGAGCATATTTCGCCGGCCGGGGTGGCCGAGCGGTTCTAGGCGCTTCAGTTTGGAACCGCGCGACCGCTACTGTCGCAGATTCGAATCCTGCCTCGGGCATGGATGTTTGTGATGTTCTTATGTTAGTTAGGTTTAAGTAGTCCTACGTTCTAGGGAACTGAAGACCTCAGATGTTGAGTCCCATAGAACTCAGAGCCATTTGAACCATTTTTTAAGCATATTTCACTTATTTGTTCATTTTCATGAAGCACTGGCTAGCTTTATACCTTTCGACATTATAATGCTGCTTTATTCCACATGTTCATACTATAAGCTAATGTATTTTACGAAATGTGTGATTTTTGTTTATGTCCAGAGATGCTATGTTTTATTGTACTGCTTTCGTTCCTTTAAATTTTAATTATTTTGGTCCCTTTTTTTTCTTTCACTGTACATGTAGTTTTGTACGGAATTGTAAATGGATCTTCTTCCATTAGTTTTTAATGCAAAACTACATGACATGCTATCATGTTCTTACTTTCATCGAGCAGGCTATACTTATGACTCCACAGAGGTGATTTGTTTTCTACGGTTTAACCATTACTTGTGCTTTATTTTTCAGTACAGCTTAAAGTAGGACTCACCGGCAACCCGACAGAGAGCACCACACTATTATGACATCACTCTTTTTTCCTGTTCAAAAATGGTTCAAATGGCTCTGAGCACTATGGGACTCAACTTCTGAGGTCATTAGTCCCCTAGAACCTAGAACTAGGTAAACCTAATTAACCTAGCGACATCACATACATCCATTCCCGAGGCAGGATTCGAACCTGCGACCGTAGCAGTCGCGCGGTTCCGGACTGAGCGCCTAGAACCGCTAGACCACCGCGGCCGGCTTTTCCTGTTCAACTATGTAAGCAACGCTTTCTGTTCATGTTAGACTCCTGTATGCTCTACACCAACCAATACTGTTTATTACGTGTCACTTTAGTGTAACGTAACCTATTGTTATGTGGTATATAATTGTATCGTTCGTACGTTTGCACTTTGGATAAGTTGTCAGTTACCTAACATTTGTTCCTGATTTTCTTGTTTCGTAATTTTTAGCACTGAAGATGACTACGTAATAGTTGAAATACAGATCTACTGTAATAAAACGGCGGATTTCGCGATCGATTGCTTCAGATGTATTATTAATTTCTGCTGTCCTTAGAATATTCTTTATTCCTACGATTACTGTCGAGGTAAACAAAAAGCAGTGAACGGAAAGTGTGGGCACTGAAACATCCGTAATTTTAATCTTCATTGTCAGTATATGAATAAAACTAAATTACGAAGATCACTAGTACCTCCACTAGTGTGATGTACTTAAACATAGTAAATACAACAAGAACTAGCCATTAATGTCTGAGTAAAAGATGAGTGCGTCACAGTGGTTTTTAAGATAACATCAGTCCTGCCTAGGCTCAGTGAGGAGGAATGCGACCTGCCAGGTCGCACTTTTTTTTTGTCGGTTTCTTAGACTCTGGTGTTCTTAGGTGCTGTCCTCATATGCCAGAGACACTGATCATGAGAGGAGCTGCATCCAGAAGGACCGACTGATCCATTGAAAAGTGGGTGGGTATGTTCACACCATCAGCCATTGCCAGTGAATACTTGGGCCGTGTCATCGTGCCTATCAGTTGACATAAGAGGAGTCCTGACGGTAGCGGGTAGCGTTACCATAGCATCACCCGGTGGCCGTGCGGTTCTAGGACCTACAGTTTGGAACCGAGCGACCGCTAGGGTCGCAGGTTCGAATCCTGCCTCGGGCATGGATGTGTGTGATGTCCTTAGGTTAGTTAGGTTTAAGTACTAAGTTCTAAGGGACTGATGACCTCAGAACTTAAGTCGCATAGCGCTCAGAGCCATTTAGCAACACCCGTGTGTGCACTGTGCCCAGGCGACACTTTCGACAGCGGTTTGCCCAGCTGGAGAAGTTCGAGAGGGGCCGCATCGTGGGGCTGCGAACGCCTGGCCGGTCCTATCGTCGTACTGCGCACCACTTCGGTAGTGCGGACACAACTATTGCCCGTTCTCGACGGCAATAGATACAGGAGAGCACGAATGAATGACCTATAAGATCTTGGTTCAAAATGGTTCAAATGGCTCTGAGCACTATGGGACTCAACTGCTGAGGTCATTAGTCCCCTAGAACTTAGAACTAGTTAAACCTAACTAACCTAAGGACATCACACACATCCATGCCCGAGGCAGGATTCGAACCTGCGACCGTAGCGGTCTCGCGGTTCCAGACTGCAGCGCCGGAACCGCGCGGCCACTTCGGCCGGCTATAAGATCTTGGTGTCCGACACACACCACAGAGACGGGGAGCCGATTGATTTCCCGCAACGCGCGAAAAAATCAGACGACAACGATAGCAGCTGCTCAGTGATCTGTCCCGCCTTCTAGCAACATTCTAAGTACTACAGTCCACTTAAAATTACTTGACAGTTGACATCTGTCACTCGGCGCTGCAGTGTTGCCACTTCGTCTACCGCTCGGTTAAAAGCAACAGCAAAGTTGGTGGATCACTTCGGAAGCGCTGAAATGTTAGTCACGTAACGCGAAGCGAGGCCTGCCCGGCTAGCCGCGCGGTCTAACGCGCTGCTTCCACAGCAGGAAGACATGCCGGTCCCCGGCAGGAATCCGCCCGGCGGATTTGTGTCGAGGTCCGGTGGCTGGCCAGCCCGTGGATGGTTGTTAAGGCGGTTTTCCATCTGTGTCGGCGAACGCGGGTTGGTTCCCCTTATTCCACCTCAGTTACACTATGACGGCGATTCCGGCGCAAACACTGTCTCCACATTACTCTGTACGCAAACATTTGGGGTTACCCTCTTCTGGTATGCGACTTTCCTGGGGGGGGGGGGGGGGGGAAGGGGCGGTGGAATGGGTGGAAAGAGGGGGGTGGGGTCCACTTGGGGCCGAACTGCACAATAACCCTACTAGGTTCGGTGTGGGGCGATGGTAGGGTGGGTGGACTGCTGTGGCCTCTTGTGGGGTTGTAGACCACTGTGGGCTACAGCGGGACGAAGCCTCTCTGTCATTTCGAGGTCCCCGTTTCAGTACACAATACACACAAAATGCGGATCGATGTTGGAAGCTGCTGTTATCATGTGAGGCGGGAACTCGAGATTCTCTGTCCACAGGTGATTGCAAGTGACCAATAACTTAACTGTGGCAGACAACGCCCTTTGTAACCCTGAATTTACACCCGTCTCCTAATCTAACCACAACCTCTCTATACGCAATGTATCCGACAAAATGGCGGTCAGAAGTCTGCGGCGGACCTATTAATCACGCTCGCTTTACTCGCGATTAAAGCGGACCTGTACGAGCAAAGTCAAGGCAGAAAAAATTCAGTTCGCGAGCTGACGCGACAGTGAAAAATAAGCATTGCTGATTGGAATCGATTTACAGCTTATAGGCGACACAGGCAGATTCCAAACGAAGAATGAATGACATGAAGAAAAATGAGAGCAAATAAAAAAGTCACTATGATGATGAAAATGGTGCGACAGATGATTAAAAATAAAACAAAAAAATACGTTGAAACCAGTTAATTGGAAATAATAACAATCAGAGTCATTCTAGTAAAAATTAAAAGAAATTTGTCACCCGATGAGATTCGAACCCAAAACCACCTGTATATCAATCTGGATCTATATCATTGCACTGCCGAACACGCTTATGTGGTTATGTTTTCGTACCTCTAGAACCAGTTGCAATGGTTATTTCCTGCCTTTAAAATATTCAGCTTCACGCCTTATTGTACGGAGTTCACCTACTGCAAGCCAATCTCTGTGATGACAATAACTTACTATGTGAAGCAGAACAACGTCTTGTGCGAAAGGATCCACTAGTATTTGGCTGGTGGTGTATACGAAATGTGCGTTACTTCGTTGCCACCACTTTGTGTGTTGTTTTGAACGCGTTCATCATATGTGATGAAATGCGATATAAAAGGGCCGGACCCATGATTCGGGACCAAAACAAAATAAGAGAAAAAGCCAGACAAGAAAGTGGAAGTGAATTCACCAGTTCCTGTGGCAGTTTGGCATCGGCGAACAGTTGGGGCGTGACGTTGAGTGCTCTGATTGGCTTAAGACACTTCCAACATGTGGCCAACTTTCAAGTAATTTTAATTAGACTGTAGTACCACTGGCAGGCGGCTGAATGACGCAGGGCTCGCCCCATGCCGATCTTGGCTCCGCACCTGACTCGCCCGTTCCCGGCGATGACGGAGATGCGACCCTGCACACTGGCAGGAGGTCATCTTGAGTGACGAGTCCCATTTCTGACTTGGAGGTGACGTCCTCTGGGACCATGCCCGGACGCGCTATGAAGAGCCCTACGGGGAGCAGTTTGTGGTCCCCCATTACACGCCCCGTCAGACTGGTGTGGTGATGTAGGGAGCGATATCTTACGATACCTGTTCACCATTAGTGCCTCTAACGAGCTCCGTTACAGCAGCTCGGTACGTGGAGGAGGTCCTGCAAGGTATAGTTCTGCTGCTCGTGAAGCCAATACCTTTGCCCTATTTCAACAGGGCAACGCTGGTCCTCTTAACGTGGGCGCCTCCCGAGCGTACCTTACAGCTGTGGATACCCTGCCAAGGCCAGCCGCATAGCCTGGTTACTCCTCGATCGAGAATGTGTGGGGTGGCATGAAGCGTCTCGTCAGTACTCAACCACTAACCACCGTTCAGCGGCGACTATACTGACACGTAGGTTTTGTGTCCGTGTAGCGCAATAAACTTTGGTTCTTCAACGTTGGAAGTGTAATCTTTTGGTTTGTGTACTACCATCTACCTGCCTGCAATCCGTCGTGTCCTTCTGGGTGCAGCTCTTCTTATGATGATCGCTCTACATATCATCAGTCCATCTTGGCTCGGCCTACGAATAACACTAAATGTTTCACCATCTCCGTTTCTATCTCAGACACACGATTCTGGAATAAAACGCCCAGTAATCTGCGTCTTATCTGACTTGCGCTGTAGGAATTTAATGCTATATGTGTTCTCAGCACCGTAAAGTTCCTGTCGGTACATTCAGCTGTCGTTCTTCTGTCCACTAGCAAGCCAATATTTCTGTCACAGCGTCACAGCTTTCCTCAGTCCTATTTATTACCTTTCTGTTTTGCGTCGGTGGGAGGATGAGTGGCTGGAAGTGACTGACAATAAGCTCCGTATAGTCAAGCCCACAACGCGTGTGTGGTGTACTTCCTTTCAGCCCCGTCGACGGGACGAGGTTCTCCTCACTCGGCTTCGGATAGGCCACAGCCCTATGACGCATGGCTTCCTGCTCCGGCGGGAGGCCCCTCCAATGTGTGGTGCTTGTGGCGTCCAGGTCACTGTGCGCCACGTTTTATTGGATTGTGTTTTATTTTCTGACCAGCGGGCCGCGGCTGACTTGCCAGCGGACATGCCATGTCTTTTAGGCAACACTCGGATGAATGTCGTTAAAGTTTTAAAGTTCTGTGCCATGTCAAATGTTTTTACAAAGATTTTAGGGAGAGGATCGTAATTTACTCACTGTGTGACAAGCTCGCCCATATTTTATGTAAGTGGCTAGTCAATGACAATTTACTGTGGCATTCTTGTTGCTACGTTTTCCCTTTCCTTGCGTTTTACTTTCTTATGTCGCATTTTCCTTCTTTTCCTGCTTTCTTTGCGTGTGTGTTTCAGTTTTATTAGCTCTTTCCACAGTCATTCCCTTTAATGCGTGTCAGGGCGCTGATGACCTCGACGTTGAGCGCCCATAAGCCCCAACACACACACACACACACACACACACACACACACACACACACACACACCTTCCACCTCATTGGCCAACTTGACCTATTTCTTCAGCTGTTCGTAACTTTCAACTGTTTCTGGAGATGTAATTTCTTCTGTACAATCGCCACGCACTTCTGTTTGTATATTTCTCCTATTCTATATGAATGTAATTATCAAACGTCCTTTTTCACCCGAAATTTTTTCACCCGAAATACTGTACAATGGTCTTCGACGGAAACCGGTCGCACAGTGAAGAATAATTTAAACAGTAGCTTGATGTTTCTGAATTTTTTAGCTTTCTGATATCTCTACAATACGGACAATATTGACGTTACTATAATACCATTATATTCTTAACTATAAATGTTATTTTTCTTAATTATTGCAGGCACTTGTTGTACAGTTGCTACTATCGCCTTTCCCAATTCAATGTTGATTTATTTATTTATTCAACCAAACATGGTTCACCTATTGATACTAGGCATCATTAACTGTGTATAAGGCAAAGAAAATTATTGAATTATATATTTTGGCTGGGGGACCTGTAGTATCTGCTAGCAGCACTTTTAAATTATCTAACGATTTATAATTATATCGTTTCTGATCTCTTCATGTGCGCATTGATATTTTCTTGTTCACGCTAAATGTACAGAGTAAATCTTTCGAACTGATAACGCGTCACACTTACAAACTTCAGCACAAATAACCCTTCTTGTCGTACACTATACAGGGCACGCTCGCTACGTGGTCCATGATTCCTCAGGTAATCCTACAGAAAATGAGCAAGGCCATGTAAACTGTGCATCAGGAAGCATTATACAGTGAAACGCATAGGTGTTACGGATTAACCGAAATAGTGTGGAATGTGCGTTTAGTGCCTAGATTAAATGATAAATCACAACTATATAATTATAAATAGATAATTTGAATGGCTGGCTCATAAGCAGTACAAATCTACTAAAACATACATATAATTAAATAATTGTCTTTAGTTACAGATCACTGACGATGCCTGGTATGAACAGATGGAACGTGTTTGGTTAAAAACACAAACGTAAACATTGTTACAAAATGTGGATATCTTACCTACATGTTCAACATAATAAATATTATTATTGTTACTATTAAAATGTTACGTCTCTGTCTACCGAGTAAAAAATCAATGTAGCTTAAACATCGATTCATCATTTGCTGTAATAAAGGCTCCAAGGTAGTACGTAACTGTTGTCCATAGCCGTACTTCTTTATTGGGAGTGGACGTAGCAGCTGTCGATTGTTTGTGTAGTCCTTTACGCCGCTCTCGCACAAGGATTACTTTGTCTAGTGTAGGAGATGAAGGTTATATTGGATTGTTTTTACAGTGAGGTGAAGCAGAGCCGAACAGCGCGCGAAAAAGTGGTTTTCCATTCGGACTAGCGCCTGCTCTCAATTTAACTATTACAGAGGTGCCGAAAGCCATGAGATTGCTAGCTAATTCAGAGGGATCCGCGTCACTTGTACTAATATTTACTCAGACTACCTCATCTCATTTTCCGGTGTATGAAGTTATTATGTTCGGTAACACATGACAAGCGGCTGGGCCAGTCAGTGGAAGAGTTGCAATAACTGCACGTTGGCAGAAACTGTACAGTAATGATTGACTTTCCTACCGTGCGCCTGCCTGTGGCGGATAGTTTCTGCCAACATACAATGATTCGAGCTCTTGCGCTGACTGGCCTCACAGTATATGTTACCGAATAATTTCATACAGCTGAATATGGGATTAAAATGCTTAAACCGGTTGTCGTCTGAATAAATATTAGTACAACCGAAGTTCATATCTCTACATTAATTATCATGCCCATCGGTAGCGGACGTCCTTCGTACCAAGTCATGATGGGATAGCGATACGCGCATATACCACAGGCGGTAGTATCGCGTATATAAGATACAAAAGGGCTGTACATTGACGGAGCTGCTATTTGTACCCAGGTGATTCATGTGAAAAGGTTTTCGACGTGATTATGGCCGCACGACGAGAATTAACAGATTCTGAACGCGGGTGGTAGTTGGAGCTAGACGCATGGGACATTCAGTTTCGGAAATCGTTAGGGAAGTCAATATACCGGGGCCCACAGTGTGCAGAGAATACCGCATTCCAGTCATTAACTCTCACCACAGACAATGATGGGGCCAACAGTTTTTACTTAACGACCGAAAGCAGTGGCGTTTGCCTAGAGTTGTCAGTGCTAACAGACAAGCAACACTGTGTGAACAACCGCAGAAAACAGTTTGAGATGTACGATCAACGTTCCGTTAGGACAGTGCGGCGAAATTTGGCGTTAATTGGCTGTGGCACCAGACGACCACCGCGAGTGCCTCTGCTAGCAGCAAGACATAGCCTGCAATACCTCTCCTGGACTCATGACGGTATTAGTTGGACCCTAGACGACTGGAAAATCGTGGCTTGGTCAGATAAGTCCAAATTTCAGTTGGTAGGAACTGTGGGTAGGGTTCGAATGTGGCGCAGATCCCACGAAGCCATGGATCCAAGTTGCCAACAACGCAGTATGCAAGCTTGTGGTGGCTCAATAATGGTGTGGGCGGTATTAAGATAGAATGGACTGGGTCCTCGGTTATGTTCGGCTAATTGGAGACCGTTTGCACCCATTCACCGGGCCACAGTTGTTCACGATTGGTTTGAAAAACATTTTGCACAGTTCGAGCAAATGATTTGGCCACACACATCGCCCGACACGGATCGCATGGAACATTTACGGGACATAATCGGGAGGTCAGTTGGTGAACAAAATCCTGTACAGGCAACACTTTCGCAGTTATGGACAGCTACATTGGCAGAATGAGATATTCACTCTGCAGCGGAGTGTGCGCTGATATGAAACTTCCTGGTAGATTAAAACTGGGTGCCGGACCGAGACTCGAACTCGGGACCTTTGCCTTTCGCGGGCAAGTGCTCTGCCAACTGAACTACCCAAGCACGACTCACGCCCCGTCCTCACAGCTTTACTTCTGCCAGTACCTCGTCTCCTACCATTGAGGAGGGCGGGGAAGGCAGAGCGATCAGGGGTCGTAACCCGAGGCCTGGTCACAGTGTCCCCCTCGGAATCAGGGATGGTAAGGGGAAATCTTTTGTGGGAATTTTTATTTATTTATTTATTTTTATTTACTGTTTTTAATATATTCTTAATTTGGTTTTACTTTATACCACAAGAAAAATAAATGTACCTAGCACCGCATCGTGCTCTGAGTAATGAAAACAATATCTCGGCACGTTCCTACACCGAGGTAATGTATATGGGGAAAACGAAAAAAAAAAGTGCTGCGTACATGCTGCAGAAGGTTGTGTCGCTACTCTCCTTATGCTTCATCATCCAGGTACGTCTTCACGTATGTCGTATGTTTTCCACCGAGAATCTAACTTAGTCTTGTCAGCTCACTCAATGGGTGTCTTCTCCTAACTGTTGATGATCCAGCTGCGTGGAGGGTCGCGTAGGGCACTCCCTAAGTAATTAGAAAAATACTGTCTGTATTTTGGGTTCCGTACGATCTTACAATGACGTTCTTGTAGGTAGTTCCAAAAGTCGAATACATCTTTAGATCCATCGTGAAACAAGTAGTGTACCGCATGCGCACGGATCCACGTAACAGCGTTGGTCTTGGTGCGCGGGAAATACTGTTGATCCGGAAATAATAGAAACCGAGGTGTAATGTGTTCCGGAGTCACTCGTAGAAAATACGACAAAATTTGCCGCACCAAGCGCCATACGTCTTCTGCTGCGCCACATGTGAGACGGTGTTCGTCCGTGTCTGGCAGCCTTCCAAACTTAACAGAAGCTCTCCCGCGGAAGGTAAAGGTCCCGAGTTCGAGTCTCGGTCCGGCACACAGTTTTAATCTGCCAGGATGTTTCAGCTATATTGGCAGTATGACTCATTATTTCTGCAGGGGGACTTCCAACGACTTGTTGAGTCCATGCCACGCCAAGCTGCTGCACTACGTCAGGCAAAAGGATGTCCGACATTATAGTGGGGAATATCCCAGCTCAGTGTACCATGGCTGAAGTCCCTGAGCTGCACCCAAAGTAGTTTCAAGGCTACCCAACTTTTCAGATTTTGCTCCGTGTTACAGTTCCATGAAGAAGTCATCATTGTTGACATATTCACTGATTAAAATAATTATTTTCACAATGAATAAAAGTAATCTAAGCACGCAGTTCCAAATGCATCGATCTCAATGGAGAAGAAACTAAGATAGACATAATTTTTACAAACAGTTTGTTCGTCCTTCCTTGAAACATCAGTTTCAGCCATTGGACGCTTTCAAGACTATACGTTCATCATGGAAGTCTCTGTGACAAGTTATGATTTTAAAAACAGTGTATATAGTTAACCCCAACGCAACCGACAAAATTTCAGAGATTATTAGGAGATATTTTCTATTTTAGTAAGGGAAACGTAGTCTCTGTTGACTCGATACAGGTAAATGACGTAATTATGATATATTTGGTTCGTTCGCAAGAGTGAAGTAGTATGTAATGGTTCAAATGGCTCTGAACACTATGGGACTTAACATCTGTGGTCATCAGTCCCCTAGAACTTAGAACTACTTAAACCTAACTAACCTAAAGACATCACACACATCCATGCCCGAGGCAGGATTCGAACCTGCGACCGTAGCGGTCACGCGGTTTCAGACTGAAGCGCCTAGAACCGCACGGCCACACCGGCCGGCTAGTATGTAATACTCTATCAAGTAACGTCTCAAAACACTGAAAAATGCAGTCCGCAGACAGATAAAAAAGTATTGCACTGTAATTGCCTTCCCTGCGGTAGTGGCTTTGCTTAGAAACGTTATCTCGCTCTTCCATTGCATCCAGTGAACCCTAGCCCCGAGGTGCAACGTTGCACTAACACTGCTAGAACAACAAACACCGAGCACTACCAAATGGAAACTTTTGAAAAGAAGTGGGGCACTACTGTAGTCAACAGCAAAAACTGTGAGAGAATGGAAAAAGTTGTGTAGGTATTTTCACTGCAATACAGATACAAAGACAAAGGTAGTACGAAACCATACCAAATGTAATTATTCTATAACGATATACGGGAGACTACTTATCCCTGATGCCAAAATGTCCGTAGCAGTCCTGAACGAAGTTCAAACTTCTGTCTCTGACTCTCGAGTGAGCCGATATTTCCCACTCAACACGAGAATGGACCAGCGCACGGAACTGCACCATACACCTCTGTATTTCTTATTAACTATAGCAAACGCGAGACTAACTGTTGAATAGCAGTTACCTTTGGTAAGTTTGTAGGTGCTATACAGGCTGTCCAATCTGTTTTGACCACCCTAAAAAAAAGTGTCAAGGAGCTGTCTTGTAGTTACGAGGAGGACTTTAACCACCTTGGTTGCCATTCCTTAACATCGTTCATTACGAAGATATGAAAAGCTAAGAAACGTATCACAGAGTACCATTGACGCGAACATGAGTTTATTAAAACCTTGACACAGTACTGACTTTGACTCCCATGTATGAGCACAAAGCGTAGGTACCCTGCTAACGCAACTCGTTTACCCGCTGGAGTTGGCAATGAACGAATGGAAACTAAAGGAAAATGCCCAGTTGTCATTCACTCGACTGTCTTCAGTCGAAGGTTTGAGTGAAAACAATGTACTAGTGATCGGAAAAACCGACCGCTAAAACCAGATACGGTACTTTAGTTCTGCATAACCAGTATTTTTCGGTATCGGCTATAACAGGTGTTTTTATTTCTCGCTAATAACCAGGTAAAAAACCGAAGTATCTGTTAGCTACAGCTGCAATGTTAAAATATTTCGTTTTTGAATAAACATTTTTTGAAGAACGTGTAAAATTTGCATTGCTTTGAAATACTGAGCTATTATGGAAAAATTAGGAAAAAATATCAGTGCTATTTCGCTAGTAGTGCCGAAAGAAACAAGAGATAAATACAAGGAACACATGAAATAAGAATTGGTACATCACTGGTGAGATAATAACGTACCTGTAACCACGTGGTGTGTCCTATTTTATGGTATGCGAGTACATGACTTGTGCAAGACTTGCCCCATCTGACCGGTATGGTCATCGCCGGATGTCAGTTGTATTACAGATTGGCACCATTCCTAGTCTGGAAGTATTTTACAAAGTGCGGTATCAGTGCCATAAAACTGTCCGTTTGCTTTAAAAGATTAAAAACTGGAGGAGGCACAATCAACTTGTGACGTAATCTAAGGAGAAAACATACAATTTAACCTTTCATTCATAGTACACATTAAAATAGAAAGTAGCTGATCTACTGCGTGTGTCTGCATACTCGTAACATGCTTTTATCTGCTTGCAGCCCTTGAAAACTGGAAGGTAACACGAAAAACAGAGTTTTTTCAATCTCAGTTTTCACCTTTTAGCACTGACTATTTATAATGTCCAAACAGTCGTAAGATCCCCGATTGCAACATGATTTTTGGACAGAGTTTGTGGCCGTGCGGTTTTAAGCGCTTCAGTCTGGAACCGCGCGACTGCTACTGTCGCAGGTTCGAATCCTGCCTCGGGCATGGATGTGTGTGACGTCCTTAGGTTAGTTAGGTTTAAGTAGTTCTAAATTCTAGGGCACTGATGACCTCAGATGTTAAGTCCCATAGTGCTCAGAGCCATTTGAACCATTTTTGAACAGTGTTTAAAAAAGCTGGAATAAGTGGGAGAACACTGGTGATATTCGTAATAGTCAACCAATCATCACTTTTCGAGAAAAGCAGTGATTGTTGGAAGGACTAAGTTTTTCTATTTGCGTATTTAATATAATACTTTGATACTCTACATCTTGAAACAGATGGAGTCAAAATATCTCAGTCTTACTCCGATTTCTACATTTGTTTCAGGTAGTAATGGGAACAGAAAAAGCGGAAATCGGTAATTTCAGAAACCGGTTATTTTGAGCGGTTTTAATAGTCCTGTTAAACTGGCATTGAAAACGCCGATATAACCGAAAACCAGTTGTTTTAGCTATAACGGCCATCCCTACAATGTACCGGGTGCCTGCATTTAAGGTGCAGCTACTCATAGAGGTCCTGTGTTGTCTGTAATTATCGTATGGCAGCGAAACTTGGTAGAAATGCTAATGCGTTAATGCTGAACCAATTTACACTGGAAAAAAATTCATTCCAGTTTTGGCCACCGGGTGCAAATCTGGAGCTGTGAATGTGAGAAGTATAGGAATGCTTTCATATGTAATGGACTAGGAATGGAACGTGCGCAGAAAAGGTGAGACAAGGAAGAAACTTGCAGTGTTGAATTTATTATTAACCGCCGCTTACACATTGTTCAATATGAGCACCGGAGACGTCGACAAGATGCTGTACAATGCCAGATTTGCATCTGGTGGCCAAAATTGGAACTAATTTTTTCCAGCGGTACGCATTATAATATCCACCAAGTTTCCCTGCCGTACAATAATTACAGCCTACATCGAACCTCCGCTAGTAGCTGCACTTCGATTGTAACTACTCAGTAGGTGTAAATAACATAACATTATTCCAAGTATTGCTTTGATAACTTACGTCGTACATAGAAAAGTATCATTTCCATCTTCTCTTCGTTCGTGTTCATTGTACTCGCAAAACAGTCAACTGAAAACGTCTGAGCTAATGATCACTGCGTATTTTCCTTGTGTTTCCATTTGTTTACTGTCATCACCAGCAAATAGGCGATTTACGTTCATGTTACCGTCAATAGTGCAGTACAAAATTTGGGTCGTATTTTTAAAAAGACGTACTGCTACCCACATATTCGTAACGAACAAAGCTACAGAGAAGGCATATGTTAGCGGTGTCATCCTTTTGGCTAAGCATCTGGTAGATACATGGTTTATTTGACTTTCAACGAAAAGTTATTTGAGATGGTCAAGGTAACTTGGACATCATGTGTAGTTGCGGCCTCAACATTGTTGTAATTGAGTACCAAATCATGTAAACAATGACTGACTCGGACAAAAAGTCTGTAGTGAGGGTGGTTGAGCGAATTAAATAAAGCAACTGAATCGACCACCTCTTCAGTTCAATATGGATGTTACGTGGTATTTCTATTTCCTATTGTTATTACGATTTCACTTTTAAGGCCTCACTCGACCGCTTTGTTCTATCATCTGTTGGTCACCTTCTTAGATAAAAGCATGTTTAGTTCCTTCCGAATTTGCGCAACGTCTTTTCGTTCGTTCTAATCTTTTCTGTCTTTCGTCATCTATAAATAACCCTTTCATTGTGTCTCGTTCTTCTATTTTTCGTTTAGATATTATTTCCTTGTTTCTCGGTTCCCTGAGAATTTTTGTTTTGTTTTGCGGATCAAGCAGGCTTATTTCTAATTCTTTCATATTTTGTGCATTGTCCATCATCCATATTACTTGTTCTTTCATATTCCAAAATTTCTCTACAATTCTTCTTGTTAATCTGATCTCTCGTGTCCTCATGATGCGGCCAAATAAAGAAATGTTCTTCTTGTCTGTAGCATATGTAATAAACCCCCGTTTCCTGTACACCACTTGATTTCGCTCTATCCACCGTTATCATTCTTTTAGATATTTTTTTTGTTTATGCACGTTACGGCTTTTCTTCTTTCTACTTATAGGATTCTGTCGCTTCTGTTGTTATGAGTGAATTTAAAATGTTTCACTTGCTTATGTTAACAGTGGCTGAACCATGGTCAGGAAGTGTTTAAATTTTGTTTTGATTCACAGACATTTTTACTGTCTGTAGACCATGTTAGTTTTTTAGTTTTTATCATGTTATCAGTTTTTTATTGGCAAGAAGGGTTCTCGTTCAAGTAATTTCTCCTAAGTATTTAAAATGTTTCATTATTTTTACTTTTACGTTGTTTTTTACCATGTATTTTATTACTAGTGGGTCTTTTACCATCATCTCAGTGTTTTCGAATGACATCTGCAGTCGTATTTCTTGTACAATATTTCGTAGGTTTATCTTTTTATTTTTGGCTCCTCGTATGTTACTAGGCAGTAACGAAAGTCATCGGTGAGCCCTACACAGTTTAAGTTAATCTGATATTTATTGTTTCCAGTTTGCATTTTCTTATGATTTTAATTGTACCATTCTCTCGTCAATTATTCCAGAGAACAATTGGATACTGAGAGCGCTAGGCCATCGCCGTGTCTTATCCCTGACTTAGTCGTCGATGGCTCAGATAGTTCTCCTCTGTTTTTTACCTTGTTTTGGCGTTCCTGAGGGTTAACTTTATCATTTTTATTAGGGATGAAGACCGAAATTTCCTAATATGTCCAGCAGTAAAGAATTGTGTACACACTCACAGTCTTTTCGAAGTCTACAAAGGTTATGACTTATTGTTTGCGTCTTCTTTTGTAGATATCCATTACTAATTTTAAAGTGATTGATTTTGTGAAAAAATTCTTAACCATGGCTGCAAAACAGCTACTGTGTAAATCTGAAAAGGCTGAAAAATCAGCCAACCAGTTACAAATATAGGTTTATCAGCTCTTGACCTAAGTTTCGATATGTGTAAAAACAAGTCCCACTATTCCTGAAGAAGATATTTTTACAAATATCGAAACCTAGGTCAATAGCTAATAAACATTTATTTGCAACTGGTTGGCTGATTTTTCAACTTCAGATTAATTTTGTGTTGCGGGCAGGCTCCTAGTTCCATTTCTTAATAAATACAGAATTTACGTTAGTTAAAGAAACGTAGTACTACCTTCCATTCAAATTTATATTGCGTTCAATCATCTCCGATAACATGTTTTCTAATTGAAAGTGCTTGGTACTGTCCTAAACAACAAAGGAATTTTTATTTATTTATTTATTTTAATAACTGTGTCGTAATGCATTACCAAATTGATGTCCTGACACTTCGATGAAGAAAGTCGAGTTGATCAGTCCACAAGGTCCCCTTGTCTAACTCTATTTTTAATCCAGTGTAAAGGATAGAATTTGTTGGAGGTCGTAGTGGGGTGGGGTGGAGTTCACATACGCCTGCCTGCGCCGGCTGGCCACAGACAGTCGAGTTTGCACAGTGCGGAATGCATTTCTCCGAGCGATTGACAGAAGCCGTGTCAAGGTGCCCGCCTGGAAACAGGCGGCGGAAACTTGTCCACGAGGAGGGGCCCCGAGGCCGGCAGAGGTGGTGCGTGGGCGTCCGCTGGCCATTCTTACTCCGTGACGGACCCCTTTAACTGGACAGCCAGGTAAATACGCAGGGGTCAGGAACTGCTCGGCACTTAGCTCGGGCGCCTGGCGCTGCAGGCATGCATGCGATGCACGCATGCACGAGATGCTAAATGACCTCAAAAAATGGCTCTGAGCACTATGGGACTTAACTGCTGAGGTCATCAGTCCCCTAGAACTTATACTCCTTAAACCTAACTAACCTAAGGACATCACACACATCCATGCCCGAAGCAGTATTCGAACCTGCGACCGCAGCGGTCGCGCGGTTCCACACTGTAGCGCCTAGAACCGCTCGGTCACCCCGGCCGGCTAAATGACCTCATCACGTTCTTTTGCACACATAAGTAACGGATTAAACTTTGACGCCAACGTGCAACGTCTTATATAAATCATTTCTATTTTTAAGCCCTGCTTTATCACGTTACAACGTCTGCTTCTGCATTCTTCGTCTGTCCTAACTATACTACTGGTATTTCTAAACAATCTATTCTGAAATATCCGGTAACAGCTTGTGTTTTATTGTTTCCCTTGTGGTTTGGTAGTTCACTTTTTTATGCTTCTTAAATTCTGTGGTCTCAACTTTTCACTTCCATTTTTTTTTTTTTTTTTTCTGTGTGAAGCACGCTTATTCACCGATCTGTTCGTGCGAGTTGGCTGGCACTGACACCTCGGCAGTGAGCAGCAGTCCAGCTCACGGCGAATATTGGCGAGGGGAAGGGGAAGTGAGTGGGCAGGAGGGAGAGAGGAATCAGAACCGGGCAGCTCGGCACGAGAAACCGTTGTCAACGAATCTGTTGTACCACCGCTTATGTTACTTCTACGGAAATGTATAGAGTCACTCAGCCTAATTAATGCCCTCTTTGTGGCAAATTAATTTCCTGAAACTGTTGCACTGATGAGAAATGGCAATGTAATGCAGCTATCAATTCTTTTATTGACAAGGCCGTAAAAGTGGGATTTCTTACGATTGATGCAGGCTTATGATGAATATGGTTTTTGTACGAAGTTTAAATTGACATCAATTTGTATTTCGTAATTACTATTGTTGTGTACGACATCGTACACAATGGTAAGGGGAGGTGGACTACAGGGTGGTGTGGCGATTGCCGGCGTATGAAAGCTGGACATGAGCAGAAATGATTAGCTAACAAGTCAACCAATTAAAAAGAAGATTTACTTTACTTATATTTCTCCAAGCATACAAAGACATTATGAATAATACAGGAAGAAATAGAGTCCATCTTTCAGTGTCAAAAAGGATAAGAGTCTCCGAACTAAAGCTCGTACGATGGTGTCGGAGCCGCCACTGGACGGAGTCAGTGTAGCATCACAAAGCAAAGTGGCTGCAACCAGTCGTGCTATATTGCGGTGGCAGATGATGTTCGTATTGCAGAGGCACTGGAGACGTGGCTCAGTGGGCATGCACTATTGGGTCCACCAGACCCCGTAAAACCGTTATCGACGTCTGACGGAAAGATGCAATTCCGTTCCCAACTTTGACGACCTTTTGGCTTTAGAAAATGTAAAGGCATCGGAGAGGCAATTCTGACGTTGCGGTTGATACTGGGAGCAACACTAAAGAAAAATCAAGACACGTTCATAGGATTTCTCGACCTGGTAAAAGAGTTCGACAATATAAATGGTGCAAGATGGGCCTAATTCTGAGAAAAATAGGGTAAAGCTGTAGGAAAAGACGGGTAATATACAAGATGTACAAAAGCCAAGAGGGAATAATAAGAGTAGACGTCCAAGAACGAAGTGCTCCAATTAAAAAGGGTATAAGACAGGGGGGGACGCAGTCTTTCGCCCCTACTGTTCAATCTGTACATCTAAGAAGCAACGATGGAAATAAAAGGAAGGTTCAGGAGAGGAATTAAAATTCAAGGTGAAAGGATATCAGTGATACGATTCGATGATGACACTACTATCCTGAGTGAAAGTGAAGAAAAATTTCATGATCTGCTGAATGGAATGAACAACCTAATGAGAACAGAATATGGTGTGGCAGTAAATCGAAGAAAGACGAAAGTAATGAGAAGTAGCAGAAATGAGAATAGCGAGAAACTTAAGATCAGGATTGATGGTCACGATGTAGGTGAAGTTAAGGAATTCTACTACCCTAACCAATGACAGACGGAGCAAGTAAGACATCAAAAGCAGACTAGCAATGGCAAAAAGGGCACTCCTGGCCAAGAGAAGTCTACTATTACCAAACACAGGCCTTAATTTGAGGATAAAGTTTCTGAAAATGTACGTTTGGAGCACAGACTGTTGTGACTTGGCAAGACAGCCAAGTCACTATGAGGTGAAGCCGAAAGGCACGCGCTTAAGCTCACGCAGGCTGACGCGAGGTCTGGAACAGTTAAAGGATTTGAGTCTAGCAAGTAAAGTACGTAGCGGTGGGAATACTTAACTTTAATCCATAATTGGAGAACATCGCTCTTGATGATACATAATTAAAATCTCGATATAAACTGGTAATGGCGCCTTGCTAGGTCGTAGCAAATGACGTAGCTGAAGGCTAAGCTAACTATCGTCTCGGCAAATGAGAGCGTATTTGTCAGTGTAGCATCGCTAGCAAAGTCGTCTGTACAACTGGGGCGAGTGCTAGGACGTCTCTCTAGACCTGCCGTGTGACGGCGCTGGGTCTGCAATCACTGACAGTGGCGACACGCGGGTCCGACGTATACTAACGGACCGCGGCCGATTTAAAGGCTACCACCTAGCAAGCGTGGTGTCTGGCGGTGACACCACACAGACTTGTATGGTAGTGAAACATGGACTGTGGGAAGACCGGAACAGAAGTAAATTGAAGCATTTGAGATGTGGTGCTACAGATGAATGTTGAAAATTAGGTTGACTCATAGAGTAAGGTTCTACGTAGAATCGGTGAGGAAAGGAATATGTGGCAAACACTGATAAGGAGTAGGGGCAGGATGATAGGATATCTGTCAAGACATGAGGGAATGACTTCCATGGTATTAGAGGGAGCTGTAGAGTGCTAAAACTGTAGAGAAAGACAGAGATTGCAGTACATCCAATAAATAATTGAGGATGTAGGTTGCAAGTGTTACTCTGAGAAGAAGAGGTTGGCACAGAAAAGGAATTCATGGCGGACTGCATCAAACCAATTAGAAGACAGATGACCCAAAAAAAGAAAAGGTGAATATCAAGCTGAACACGGGTGGGAAGGGGGGGGGGGGAGGGGGTGGATGATAAAACGATGAAGCAAATGTGAAAACGGCGACTCTATGTTGTGCTAGAGGCTCATGTTGGCTAACATTCATCTAGAGTTCGTGAATGGTATGAAACTCTAGGTGAATGTATGCCTATATGAGCTTCTAGTACAACACCACCAATTAGCAGCCCATAGCATTGGCGCAACAAACACTTGCTGTTTTCACCTTTGTGTAATTGTCTTCTCCCCCCTGTGTTCGGTCTGACATGGTGCTTAAAGCCAATTTTACTGTTGACAATAACCTATGATGGATCAAAATTTTCGATTTGCAGCTGAATTATGAGACATCCCAGTTTTGAGGATTAATCATTGCAACACCTGAAAATGCACCTGTAACGGTGCGAGACCGGTAGTGCTTCAAACAATGGACTACACAGCAATTAAAGCGGCTCGAAAAGACTTCAATCACTGTGAATCCCATAGATTCATAAGAACTTTTTCAGTGAAGATACTTAAATACAAACAAGACATAGAAGTAATTAAAACGCAATCATATACAGTAATGCATATTACTTGCAGTTTTCATGCAGCGTTAGTGATTTGACTCGAGTGAATGTTGGGATCTGCATATTATTAATAAAAAGTTATAAACCTTCAATCTCCATTGCTTTTCCTAGACAGTTTGCAATAAACGGTCCCTACCGCTCTCAACTACATCCAACTATTGGTTGGCCAACTATTGTTGTAAACTTAAGCCACAGCTCCTCCATATTCCGTTGCCGTTATTGCAACCTGAGTAGTATGTTCTCTTCCAGCAGTACAGCGTCTATCTGAATTCATCTGGCAATGCGAAACGCGCTCCATCACATGCTCACCAGCGCCCTTGTCGAACATCACCACTAGAACTGTTCCATGCTTAGAACGTGTGGAATGCAATGGGATGACGTCTGGTTTGTAGTACCGTCGCTACCCGCTGATCACTTGCTACAACAGCGAGAAATATAATGGAACACTGCGTGTTGAGATGAGATGCGACACATTTATCGTCGTTTGTGAGAAGGATCGGGAAATTTGCGTCCAGGCTCTTTACCATGTGATGCGCGATATTACTTTAAAAGACTCATTGTGAAGTTATCCAAAGGTCCCACATTAAGGATTCCCTGATAAATTGAGCGATTTAGCTTGTGATCCGGTTTTAATGAGTGTGCAGAATAGGCAATGGGTCTACAGGTCTTACGCCACAGAAATATTGATCATTTCATTCAGTATTTTAGTTGTTTTACAGATTGAGCAATTATTATAAAAATTCAAACCATTTTATTTCAGAGCACTGCTATAGTGTGTTTGTATAATCATCCTTGGTTGACATTCTTGGCCTGCTTCTGCGTTTTTTAGTTTTGGATAGAAAATCTGGCTAAATTTGATGTAGCCAAAAGTAGTGCTCAGCTAAATGAGAGACTGTCTATCTTCTTCCTGTTGCGTGTTCTTCAGACGTCGACTTAACGATAATCCAATCTTCTTTGTTCAAATGTAACTTACTCTTATTCCAGCTGTGAATATTTAACATTTGCGCAGGGGCACAATTTTGCAGTCCTACTGATAACTGTGTAAGTAGGCTGTTTAGATGTAAGTAAGCTGTTTAGGTTCTTATGTTGGTAACGCCACGTAGCGCTCTGTATGAAAATCACTGACTGTGCTGTGTGCAGTCTGTGGTTGGTTGGCATTGTTGATATATTCGCTATTGTAGTGTTGGGCAGTTGGCTGTTAACAGCGCGTAGCGTTGCGCAGTTGGAGATGAGCAGCCAGCAGTGGTGGATGTGGGGAGAGAGATGGCAGAATTTTGAGAGCGGACGATCTGGACGTGTGTCCATCAGAAAGAGTAAATTTGTAGTATTGAATATCATGAACTGATATATACGATGACTTTTGAACATTATTAAGGTAAATACATTGTTTGTTATCTATCAAAATATTTCATTTGCTAACTATGCCTATCGGTAGTTAGTGCCTTCAGTAGTTAGAATCTTTTATTTAGCTGGCAGTATCGGCGCTCGCTGTATTGCAGTAGCTTGAGTAACTAAGATTTTTGTGAGGTAAGTGATTTGTGAAAGGTATAGGTTAATGTTAGTCAGGTCCATTCTTTTGTAGGGATTATTGAAAGTCAGATTGCGTTGCGCTAAAAATATTGTGTGTCAGTTTAGCGTTGATCAGAATAAGTAAAGAACGAAATGTTTGAGTACGTTCAGTTCTGCTAAGCTGTTTGAAAATCAAATAACGCAAGGGGTTTATCAGCACAGTCATTAAATTATTCTAAGTTGATGATTCAACTGTTGTCGACAGTTTTCTCCAGACTGGAAAATGCAGAAAACCTAGTACTTCTATTTCGCATTTCGCCATTTAATATTCTCGCAATGTATAATTCAGTACGCTGCGTGTACGCCATTTGGTCAGAGTTGTCACTGCTGTTAATAGATAATGAACACAAATACAAGCGCCACTCTTTCCGTCTTCCACGTAAACATTTAGTCAAGCCCATTTCTCGTCTACGAGTTATTTATGCTTATTGTCAACATTTTACACACATGTCGAATGTTTGTCTGCATTGTGTCATAAGTTTGCATCGAGCTGCGCTGCATACACTCAATATGTAAATGAGGGAAATAACATTGCGATGTGTCGAGGGTGGAATCAACAGAAATTCGTCATGTTGTTACATAAAACACAAAACAATAAAAGTTGCTTGTATTCCTGGCAGTTAACGAAGTGTTTATTGTTTGTGCTTACAGACTACGTCATCTGCAAAAATGGCTCGACCGAAGTGCTCATGCAAACTACTGGTTTACATGTGTTGCATTTGCTGCTGTAATTCCCCAAATAGACATAATATTTTCTGCTGTTGCAAAAATAAAATACGTGACCGTTTACATTAACGCGATTGCATTAATTTGTGTTCTTACACATCTGTGGAATGGTAAACAAGGAAGCGTCTGCACAACGCCAAAGCTGTATAACGCACATGTCCATAAATTTTATTTTTGTCTCCTTCGTTTAATATCTTTTAACGTTCCTGTTACCCAAACCGCTGAATTGCGATAGAATGCAACTGAGAACAGTCGATTGAATAGGATGGTCCAAAGAACCTATTGCATAAGTCAGTACTCATCCCATATACAGTGACTGATTACTACTCTGAGTATTTTCTGGGTGTAACGCAGCTTTAGTCCAGAGCACTTCCGTTACAAAAATAAATAAATTTACTTTCTTAACCACAGTGTTTGGATAGACATAAAAACTACAAGTATTAGCAACAAAGAAAAACATCACGCCTTTGCGTACGATCGTTTGCCATAAATACACGCACATAAAAAAGGTTTGCGTCACCTCGATTCCGAGAGTTCCGGAACCTGTACAGAAAATTGGAATAGAGATCGCCGTAAACATCATTTCCGCCCTTTTTATTGCTCATGAAAACCACACACTGCATGTTGTACCACCATACAGCGTGACCCCTAATTCCCAGCAGCACGTCCTCTTGCACTGATGCATGCCTGTATTCGTCGTGGCATACTATCCACAAGTCCATCAAGGCACTGTTGGTCCAGATTGTCCCACTCCTCAACGGCGATTCGGCGGAGATACCTCCGAGTGGTGGGTGAGTCATGTCGTCCATAAACAGCCGTTTTCAATCTATCGCACGCATGTTCGATAGGGTTCATGTCTGGAGAACATGTTGGCCACGCTGGTTGAGCGATGTCGTTATCCTGAAGGAAGTCATTCACAAGATGTGCACGATGGGGCCGTCCATGAAGACGAATGCCTCGCCTATATGCTGCCGATATGGTTGCTCTATCGGACGGAGGATGGCATTCACGTATCGTACAGCCGTTACGGCGCCTTCCATTACCACCAGCGGCGTACGTCGGCCCCACATAATGCCACCCCAAGCCAGCAGGGAACCTCCAAATTGCTGCATACGCGAGACAGTGTCTAAGGCGTTCAGCCTGTCCGGGTTACCTACAAACACGTCTCCGACGATTGTCTGGTTGAAGCAATATGTTAAACTCATCGATGAAGAGAACTTGATGACAATCCTGAGCAGTCCATTCGACATATTGTTGGGCCAATCTGTAACGCGCTGCATGATGTCGTGGTTTCAAAGATGGACCTCGCCATGGACGTCAGGAGTGAAGCTGCGCATTATGCAGCTTATTGAGCACAGTTTGAGTCGTAACACGATATCCTGTATCTGCGAGAAAAGCATTATTCAACATGGTGGCGTTGCTATCAGGGTTCCTCCGAGCCATAATCCATAGGTAGCGGTCATCCACTGCAGTAGTTGCCCTTGAGAAGCCTCAGCGAGGCATGTCATCGACAGTTCCTGTCTCTCTGTTTCTCCCCCATGTCCGAACAACATCGCTTTGGTTCACTCAGAGACGTCTGGACACTTGTTGAGGTCCCCTCCTGGCACGAAGTAACAATGCGGACGCGAACGAACCGCGGTATTTGCGGTCTAGGCGTGGTTGAACTACACAAGAGCCGTGTACCGCTTTCCTGGTGGAATGACTGGAACTGATCGGCTGTCGGACCCCCTCCGTCTAATAGGCGCTGCTCATGCATGGTTGTTTACATCTTTGGGTGAGTTTAGTGACATCTCTGAACAGTCAAAGGGGACAAAATTTTTTGATGTGTGTAGTTTTGAGAATATACGATCCACGGTCGCCCTTTCGTCTCATATCATGCTGTTGTGCAACGCACCTCAGCTGCATCAAAGATTCTGAAACAACCAGCCAGATCACGGTACATTCTGTCTGACGAAAAAAGTCACCAGAGGATAAACGTACAGTAAATAGGTATCACACAAAGTTTACTTGAATTCTACTTACTTCTAACATCTTAATCATGACAATAACTAAGCAGTTTCTCCTGTACATATAAAAAAAGTGCTTAACCTAAAAGTGAGTACCCCTGAAGTTGCAAATGTTTGATAAAAGGAATTAAATTCTTGGTAATACAACTGGATATCCCAATGCTCAAAGAAGTAGCTTAACATGAAAATCATGTTATACTCTCCGGGTTATAGATTCTTTGTTCTACTCAGAGCTCTGGAGTTCTCCTGGAGATTCGACCTTAATCTTCGAATGTTGCACGATAAGAGAGATTCCATCAGATGAGACAACTGTAACGACGATAAGCTATTCCAGCCAGTAGGAAGACGCCGGTCCCTTCCTGCAACTTCTTGTTGATCTTACTTACACGCTTCTATTAGCGACATATACAACTGAGAGTGTAAATCAATGTGTTAACTATGCTGTTAAAATGCACTATACACTTCATAAAGTGACACCAGCAAATTCTTAGTATTTTCGGATTCACGCCGCGGATTCGCTAGCTGAGTGAAGGCGCGTCATCTTGAAAAGTGTGGACGGTGCGTTTCAATTTCCTCGGGGACGATGTAAGATACTGAGAAACCAGCTGGGGACGGTACACAATTTGACGCCTTGCCGTCTACGTGTGTGGTCAGAGCCTTTGCTTTGCTGTTTTTCTCAGCAAACAACACCTCTTTCTTCAATACCTGAAATAGTTTGCAGTATGACACATACGAGGGTAGGAACTTTAATAGTGGCAACTATTTATTTACAGCTCGTGCAAGATAGATTCGTGTTTCAAAGTTTTACTGACCTCCAAAGTAGTTATCAGCATTCAGTGGAACCCGTTTCCAGCGATGTGGAAGTCGCAGGATACTCTTAGCAGTGCCAGTTGTGTTGACAGTTCGAGAGGCACGGTATATTGCCTGACGAATTTGCAGCAGTTCTGAAGCGAATGCCGTCAAGTGTTTCCTTCAGTTTAGAAATCGAGTTGAACTTACGAGGGCTTAAGTCAGGGGAGTGCAGTAGGTGGTATAGCACTTAACAGCACCATCGGTCAAACAAATCAGTAACAGCTTGCACTGTACGTGCTTGAGCATGGTCCTGCAAAATGATCAGGTCCTGCAGAAAGTATAATCACTTTCGTCTCTAAGCTGGCCGTCAGTTGTGTTCCAAAACTGAACAGCATAGAGACAGAAGTGATGACACTTACTGCAGGGCCTGACCATCATTTTGCAGGACAACGCTCAAGCACGTACAGTGCAAGCTTTTAGCGATTTGTTTGACTGATTGGGCTGCTAAGTGCTACACCACCTACTGCACTCCGCTGACTTAAGCCCTGGCAAGCTCAACTCGATTTCTACCCTGAAGAAGACACTTCACGGCATTCGCTTCAGAACTGCTACTAGTTCGTCGGGTAATAGACAGCGCCGCTCGAATTGTCAACACAATTGTCACTGCTAAGAGTGTCCTACGGCTTCCATATCGCTGGAAACGGGTTATACACAATGCTGGTGACTACTTTGAAGGTCAGTAAAACTTTGAAACACGTATCTATTTTGCACTAGCTGTAAATAAATAGTTGCTACTATTAAAGTTCCAACTGTCGTATAAGGAACACTAGCATTGTCTCTTGCAGATTAGGCGTATATCTCCCTATCTTCCCAACTGTGAAACCTAGCTCGCTCTGTTCGTCCCATACGCTAGGTGGATGCCGTGTTCCTTGACGTCGTGAATGAATTCCATACAGTTCCGCACTGCTGCCTAATAAACGAAATAGGAGCACATGGAATATTAGACCAACTATGTGAATGGAGTTTCTAGCAAACGGAACACAGCAAGTCATTCTCCACGGAGGTAAGTCCTCACACGTAAAAGTAACTTCGGTAGCGCCGTAATGGGGTGTCACAGGGCCATTGCTTTTCACAGTATATATAAATGACCTAGTACATCACGTCGGCCGTTCCTTGATGTCTTTCGCGGATGAAGCTGTTCTATACAGAGACGTCGCAACGCTAGAAAATTGTAGCTAAATGCAGGAAGACTTGCAGAAAAGTGACACTTCTTGCACGGTGGCAATTGACACTCAACATACTCAGACGAAAAAAAAGACCAAAACCAAGAAAGAATTATTGTTGAGTAATAAAAATTGGGAAATATGTTTGTCTAAGTAAAATATTTAAGTGATTAACATTGTAAGTTCACAGGTTAGTAAGAGCGAGGAAAGTCGTTGCAAATTTGAAATGCTGGTACATTAATAACCTGTTTAATCGCCAGAATGTTGAGTACAAGCATGCAAACGTAAAAGCATTGTGTTGTACAGGTGCCGGATGTCAGTTTGTGGGATGGAATTCCATGCCTGTTGCACTTGGTCGGTCAATGTAGGGACTGTTAATGCTCGCTGCGAATGACGCCGGATTTTCGTTTTACGATGTCCCATACGTGCTCGATTTGAGACAGACTTTGTGTTCAAGAAGACCAAGGCAATATGTCGACACTCTGTAGAGCATGTTGGTTTCAACAGTGGAATACAGGTGAGCGTTATCCTTTCGGAAAACACTCCCTGCTATGCTGTTCATGATTAGCAGCATAACAGGGCGAAGCACTACACTGACGTACAATTTTGCAGTCGAGTGCGTGCGATAACAGCAGGATGCTTCTGCTGTCATACAGAATCACACCTCAGATCATAACTCGAGGTGTATGCCCAGTGTGTCTAGACCATAGATGGGTTGGTCGCAGCTCTCAACTGGCCTCCTACCAACCAACAAGTAGCTACCACTGACACCGAGGCGGAACCAGCTGTCATCAGGAGACACAACAGACTTCCGCTATGTCCTTCAAAGAGCTCTCGCTGGACTCCATTGAAGCCATAAGTAGTGGTGGCTTGAGGTCAGTGGAATTCAGGCTACAGGGCATCCGACTGGAAACTGTCCTGGAAGTAACCGATTTGTAACAGTTCGCGTGTCACTGTGGTGCCAACTGCTGCTCAGATTGCTGCCGGAAATGCAGTGCAAAGCGCCAGAATCATACGCCGAACACGACGTCCTTTCCTCTCCGTCCCGGCCGAGGTGGCCGAGCGGCTCTAGGCGCTACAGTCTGGAACCGCGCGACCGCTACGGTTGCAGGTTCGAATCCTACCTCGGGCATGGGTGTGTGTGATGTCCTTAGTTAGGTTTAAGTAGTTCTAAGTTCCAGGGGACTGATGACCTCAGAAGTTAAGTCCCATAGTTCTCAGAGCCATTTCAACCATTCCCTTTCCGTAATGCCACGTAGCCGCCAGGGGGCCACTCATCTGGCGATCGTACCTTCTCGTGACCAGCAATCATGTTCAATGGCTGCATTCCTGTCCAATATCGCGGAAGGTACATCCAGCTTACACGCCCTCATTCAAACTCAGTAAGCTGCTGATAATGGCATCTTAGACGTCTTAAAGACATGCTTGACTAACATCAACTCTCTACGTCCAATCTCAAAGATAAATAACGTTCACGACCGTAACAGAAAATCTGATACGCACACTCATGGCGGTGCTACTGGCGTGAAATCTGAATAGACGTCGTCTTTCAGACGTAGAAACACGCCTACCAACTTTCGTCAACTCCCACAACCCCTTCTTGGCCATGGTATTTTTTTTTCAGTCAGTGTAAATAAATATAAAATATTTCATATAAATAGATGGAATGGCCCTTTATTGATCACGCGATTCCAGAACAGTCACTGGACGCAGTTAATTCCGAGCTATACATAGGAGTATGCTTACGGAGCGATTTGAAGAGAAACGACCAAATAAAATTAATTGCATGAAAGGCAGATGACAGACTGACGGCAGATGACAGACTGAGACACAGTGAAAGAATCTTCAGGAAATGTACTCCATCAACAAAGGAAGTAGTGTACAAACCACTCGTTCGACCAATACTTGAATATTGTTGGTCGTTCAGGGATCCTGATAGAGGAAACAAAGAAGATCCGAAGAAGAGGAGCACGATTCGTTACAGGTTCATTTAGTAAGAGCAAAAGCGTCACGGAGATGATCAGCTATCTCAAATGGTAGACGCTGCAAGAGAACCGTCCCGCATAACTGCACGTTTTCGTAGTACACAAGTGTGAATACTGAAACCACCAATTACGGCATTTTAGCTGTACAGTCACGTAAATCAAAATGGTGCTTGCTCGTTTTGCTCCTATGAGCCAATCGGAGCCGTAACTACGCTACCTGTTCATCACAGATTTCATGTCACAAAACAGTAAAAATTACGTTGAGATACATTCTCGTTGTGCTGAACTACTGCTGGAAATACGTTTGAATCACATCATGCTCCTGTGCTGCAGGTGGCTAATTGGGGCAAATTAATGAAGCGCCTTGTTGACTTGCGGATATATGAAGCCAAAGAGCCGTAGTTGGTTCTGTTCGTATTTACAGCTGTGTACTACTAAAACATGCTACGTAATTCATGCGTCTAATTAGAATGCTCGTAGCTATTGGATCGGTCTGTTGTACGTAAGTCTCGGGAGGTGTGACGTCGGGGATAAACCTCTTACCTCCATTGGTAGTTAAAGCGGTTCGAAAGTGTATTCTTTATTATAGGATAATGAATTTATAGAATGCAACTAGCGAATGGTGGAAAACATGTAGACAAGAACGTCAGATGTGAAGGAAACACTGAAATGCACTGTATTGCACCCTCAGACATGGCTGCGAACTCTTACAACAGAGTATCTATCTGTGTTCACATCCCCAGGTTCTTCTCTCAACCCAGTGAGAATTCTGTTAATGAAGAAATAGCAAAGGGCTTATTGTGGGTAATTAGAATGGCAAATTTCTTCAGTGTAGATATTAGATATTTTAAATACACACAAATCCTTTCAGAATTTAGCGTATAAACTTCCCATGTACACTCCTGGAAATGGAAAAAAGAACACATTGACACCGGTGTGTCAGACCCACCATACTTGCTCCGGACACTGCGAGAGGGCTGTACAAGCAATGATCACACGCACGTCACAGCGGACACACCAGGAACCGCGGTGTTGGCCGTCGAATGGCGCTAGCTGCGCAGCATTTGTGCACCGCCACCGTCAGTGTCAGCCAGTTTGCCGTGGCATACGGAGTTCCATCGCAGTCTTTAACACTGGTAGATGCCGCGACAGCGTGGACGTGAACCGTATGTGCAGTTGACGGACTTTGAGCGAGGGCGTATAGTGGGCATGCGGGAGGCCGGGTGGACGTACCGCCGAATTGCTCAACACGTGGGGCGTGAGGTCTCCACAGTACATCGATGTTGTCGCCAGTGGTCGGCGGAAGGTGCACGTGCCCGTCGACCTGGGACCGGACCGCAGCGACGCACGGATGCACGCCAAGACCGTAGGATCCTACGCAGTGCCGTAAGGGACCGCACCGCCACTTCCCAGCAAATTAGGGACACTGTTGCTCCTGGGGTATCGGCGAGGACCATTCGCAACCGTCTCCATGAAGCTGGGCTACGGTCCCGCACACCGTTAGGCCGTCTTCCGCTCACGCCCCAACATCGTGCAGCCCGCCTCCAGTGGTGTCGCGACAGGCGTGAATGGAGGGACGAATGGAGACGTGTCGTCTTCAGCGATGAGAGTCGCTTCTGCCTTGGTGCCAATGATGGTCGTGTGCGTGTTTGGCGCCGTGCAGGTGAGCGCCACAATCAGGAATGCATACGACCGAGGCACTCAGGGCCAACACCCGGCATCATGGTGTGGGGAGCGATCTCCTACACTGGCCGTACACCACTGGTGATCGTCGAGGGGACACTGAATAGTGCACGGTACATCCAAACCGTCATCGAACCCATCGTTCTACCATTCCTAGACCGGCAAGGGAACTTGCTGTTCCAACAGGACAATGCACGTCCGCATGTATCCCGTGCCACCCAACGTGCTCTAGAAGGTGTAAGTCAACTACCCTGGCCAGCAAGATCTCCGGATCTGTCCCCCATTGAGCATGTTTGGGACTGGATGAAGCGTCGTCTCACGCGGTCTGCACGTCCAGCACGAACGCTGGTCCAATTGAGGCGCCAGGTGGAAATGGCATGGCAAGCCGTTCCACAGGACTACATCCAGCATCTCTACGATCGTCTCCATGGGAGAATAGCAGCCTGCATTGCTGCGAAAGGTGGATATACACTGTGCTAGTGCCGACATTGTGCATGCTCTGTTGCCTGTGTCTATGTGCCTGTGGTTCTGTCAGTGTGATCATGTGATGTATCTGACCCCAGGAATGTGTCAATAAAGTTTCCCCTTCCTGGGACAATGAATTCACGGTGTTCTTATTTCAATTTCCAGGAGTGTATTTACGGGACACTTGCTTCGACACGATGAGAATGCTACGTTACTGGATCGTCCCCAACATCACCCGACAATCAGGAAAAGAATACACAGATTTACGTGTCACCGTTGTTATGGAACTTGACTCAGGTTCGAAAGGAACCAGCAGTCACAATTTAGATTTTCTGTGCGTTGTGCAAACCGTATCGGGTATGAAATGGGGTCAGATAGTTGCTTCTCTTAGGCCACTCTAATGGTAGTACTCGATTATTCTGTAATCCTCTAGTCATGCATGGCATCTGTGTAATATCCTGCAGCATCACAAATCACCGACGCGCCTAGTTGCGGCATGAAATTAGCGCAAAGCAACTCTGGATTAGCGTTACTCGTAATGCGATCTGGCTTAAAAGGTCACGTCGGCTTGCTTAAATCCCCACGCTATTACCTATTGATCTGGATGACACTAAGTACAAAGTAAAATTGCCTAAATCTCACATGGCTAGCGACTTCCACACTGAAGAAAGAAGCCTGCCATAAAACGAAAATTTTCCAGCATACACAGAAGGTATTACTGAAAGTATTAATTTCGTCAGAAAGAAACATCTTCCTCAGTAAAGCACACTCACTCTGTCTTCAGGCCTCAAGTGGCCCTTCGGGACCATCTGACCGCCGAGTCATCTTCAGATGAGGATGCTGATAGGACAGGCGTGTGGTCAGCACACCGCTCTCCCGGTCGTTATAAGGGTTTTCTTTGACCGGAGCCACTGATATTCGGTCGAGCAGTTCTTCAATTGGATTCACGAGGCTAAGTGCACCCCAAAAAATGGCAATAGAGCATGGCGGCCCGGATGGTCACCTATCCAAGTACCGGCAACGCTCGACAGCGCTTAACTTCGCTGACCTGACTAGAACCGGTGTACCCACTGCGGCAAGGCCGTTCCACTCACAGTAAAAGGTTCTTTATAAAAGCTCCGTCTTGCTACACAGACAAAGACTCAGTTTACCATTTTCGAGAGACTTTCGATCTAGTCCAAAGAACGAAGGTGAAGACTTTCTTCAGAGAGCAACGCATCATATTAGAGTAATTGATAAAATGACTTCCTCACTCGTACACCTCATCTGATATGTCACGATACTTCACTTCAGCTTTCAGTAGGAAGGCAGTCGGAAATTGCTATTAGTAAAGGATGTCGTTTTCATCATGTTTTTAATATTGTGGACCATCAAGGTACTTCCAAGAAAATTGTTAAGTCACGTCAGATTCGTACCTTGATTAGCATAGAATCTGTTATCCTAAACAGGTCACAGGTTCATCATTGATCCTTCATAATATCCTCACCAGGTTTCAAAAGTAGAGAGATTGTGTAATTTAAAATCCGTCTGCCAGAATAACAGAGATCAGTCCACACGCAGTAAGGCTCCGATAGAAGCAACTGAAATACAAAATACGGGAGAAAGAAAAAGAGCATACAGCATGTGCTCATCCCACATTCTCACATTTTCTGGCCAGCGTCGCCCACCAGAACGCCACTTCACGCTCTAAATCAGCGTTCCTTAATCTATTCGATAGGCTGAATCCTTTTCAATGTTCACTTTTATCTAGGGAGCCTTGTTTGTAATGCAATATTCTGTAAATGGATTAATTGATACAAAAAGATAAAAATTTCAAATAATATTTATTTTCTTAGAAAAGTAAAATCAAAATAAACCAACAAGTTTTTAATGTAAGTTAAATCTGAAATAATATAAGAAAACAGTACTTTCAAATTTAAATTTTGAAGAGATTTGTATTACTGATTTGGCTATTATTTTCTCAGATAGATCAAAAATTAAATTTTTTGGATGGAAATTGAATTCTTGTTACATGCTTCACATCAAGTCTGTTTTGGCATTAAATTTTTTGTCGAGACAAATTCCCCGTGAACCCTATTTCGCACAAACATGCAGCTGCAAATGGTAAAAGAACCAACACGGCCTTGAGGACATTCATATTTGAAACTGCACCAGAATGTACTACTTTAAAGTTTTCTTCCGACGATGAACCAAAAATCAGTTCAATAAAAGTTTTGTATTCTTCCGCTGAAATGTCTGAAGGTCCTACATTTTGACAACAAATAAGTTTTCAACGTGACACTTTTGCCTTTTGTACACGAACATCAAAGTACCAGATGCCGTGGTGCCATCTAATCAGCGTGAGAAAGTTGGCTGCTATCGGCCCAAAAATTTTGGTATATCCATTCAAATGGTTCGCCACTGCAAGATTGATACGTTGTAGCGGACCAACTTAGATGACACTGCTCCAGGCTTGTACCAACGAAATGTTTGTTAATGTGCTTTTTGTGCGCCAATAGCGGAATGTTTTTGCTGTGTTCTCCTGGTTCTTCATAAAATAAGTGATATTCTCATCCCATTTGACTTTAAATTCGTGATTTTGTCTCATTAAATTTGAATTCTCCAACTGCCCAGGCAAAGATAGCCTGCAGTGTTCTATATAATTTGGTATCCCTACACAGTATTAGCGTGTGTTATTCGATTGAGATTTTAGAGACTTTGGCACTCTTCGTCTTCTTGTGAATTTTGTCCATTAATTACAGCAAGTAAAACACTGTTATAAGCAGATTTGACTTAAATTTTAAGTTCCTTTAGTTGTCCTACAACTTTTCCACAAATAACAAATATTACCTGTCTAATCTACATCTACATCATACTCCGGAAGCCAACTAATGGTGTGTGGTGGAGGGTACTTTCGGTACCACTATCTGATCCGTCTAAGTTTCATATTCTCACTGTGTTGTCTTATCGTTGTGCGCAGTGTCCATACTCATGAACTACTGATTAATCAGTGAAGATAACGAGCACTGCACTTGCTCATCATATACGACTACAGATTTCTTTATTGGTTAGGGAGAGTTGTGGCGATTTCCCCTAGGATTACGACTTTATTTTGTGTTGTTGGATGATAATTTAAATAACGACTTCTCAGTACTCAGACATAATGAACGACAACATTACGTCATGATCGTAAAGCATGTCAGGGGCACACTGTCCTCCCGATCGAAGACGAAGACGCATACAACTTTCAAAATTTACGTGATTATGTGTGTCGAAAATATTATGAATAGCCGAATACAAAACTGAAACAAATTGCTACTGCAAGCAAATATTCCCTCTTATGTAATTTGCTTAAAAAGCTACGAAGGATTGATGGGGAGTGGGGTGGGATTCGAAATGTTACATAGTTTGTAGACTTCCATTTTCTTAATGATCAAGAATACAAATTGCTACCTAACTGAGCAATAAAAGTGTATAATTTTATAACAAAAGTACAGACATTCTTCTTTATACAAACAATATATCACCATTCTGACAATAGACAACAGAGTGGTATGAACTGCTGTGGACGCAGGTGCACTGTGGAATGGGCGACGGTGGCCATTTGTATGGCCTGTTACAATCACTCCTTGTGTCTGGTCTGATAAATACAACCTTATTCACTGTCAATGTAACAGACTATCCAAATTAATAAGTGGATGGTTCAAATGGCTCTGAAAACTATGCGACTTAACTTCTGAGGTCATCAGTCGCCTAGAACTTAGAACTAATTAAACGTAACTAACCTAAGGACATCACACACATCCATGCCCGAGGCAGGATTCGAACGTGCGACCGTAGCGGTCGCTCGGCTCCAGACTATAGCGCCTAGAACCGCACGGCCACTCCGGTCGGCTTAATAAGTGGAAGCGAGGATTATTTGTTATTCTGTTTTCGTAATTTTTCTTTAGTTATCTCTGTGGATGTTATGGGAAGAAGCACGTAAATTTGACAGAAGCCTAGAGTGATATTCACTGAAGCGCAGTTGTTCGCTAGACGTTAAAAAAATACTGCTCCGCACGTTAATGCTCTCCAAACTTTGACGATCTTACTGGCATACTATCTTTGCACCGAAAATGCAACACAAGAAATATTTTGCTTTCGTGGAAGCAATTATCCCATTCCGGGAATGTTACTTTACCTTTAATTTCAATACTAGAGTCCAGAAAATGAAATGCGAACAAAATTTGACTCCTGCAAAGGGCAGGTTTCACGCTAGTCAGCTGGCGTTCACAAGGCCGCCCACACCAAAGTTGTAAAATTCTACCCTCTCTGTGCTGTATAGTAGCTGTTCTAGCAAACCTTTTAGTTTTCTCCTTTACCGTCATTACGTTTGCAATAAAACCACATTTGTAAACTGTTGCAAACGCAACAAATTAATACAAAGTTTCACTCTTGTGGTGAAATTTAGTTATGAATAAATCTCATGACATATTTTCGTTTCAGAACGTAGATCAGTTACATGAATTATGAGAACTGAGCGATAATTGAAGTCAGTTTTCTTCACAGGGTGCAACGAGACAGTAGACTGAAGAACTAGAGAACCTATAAAGAAGAGCTATGCGACGCGTCATTTATTTACTCATTATGAGAATTGATAGCGTGTATTACAGGTAAAACTTTGTGACTGCAATCGCTAATGCAAGCCAGTATAATGATCATCGACCTGGATGGAGACTGGTTGGTTCACTGGCCATAAAAAGCATCTTATAGCTCCCTCTGAACCGTAAAAAATGTACGTGTCGACCACCTAAGTTTATGAATACATTCAGGAGATTCTGTTCTCTCAGATCAACTGACAAAGCACAAATGTTATAAATAAAAGATGTTCAGTTTTTCTGTTTCACTTACTATAATACACTGACGAGAAAACAAATCGCAATACCAAAAAATAGTTAATGTGGAGTAATGAAATTTCGGGAATACATTTGACTGGGTGATATATTTAAGTGATTAACATTACAAGATCACAGGTTAATGTATGTGCGAGATAAGCCACAGCAGACGTGAAATGCTAGCACATTAATAACCGGAGTAACGGCCAGAATGTTGAATGCAAGCACGCAAACGTGCATGTATTGTGTTGCACTGTTGCCGGATGTCAGTTTGTCGGATGAAGTTCCATGCCTGTTGTTCTTGGTCGGCTAATACAGGGACGGTTAACGCTGTTTGTGGATGGCGTTGGAGCTGTTGTACGATGATGTCCCATATGTGCTCGATTGGGGACAGATCTGCTGATCGAGCAGATCAAGGCACATGTCGACACTCTGTAGAGGGTGCTGGGTTACAACAGTGGTATGCAGGCGAGCGTTATCCTGTTGGAAAACACCCACTGCAGTTCGGTTCATGAATGGCAGCAGAACACGTCGAATCACCAGACTGGCGTTCAAATCTGCAGCCACTGTGCATGAGAAAACCTCGACAGCTCTCCTGCTGCGCACCCCAGACCAAAGGCGTAGGTCAAGTGTACCGAGCACGCAGACATTTGTTTGCAGGCTCTCAACTGGTCTCCTCCTAACCAACACACGGACATCACTGGGACCGAGGCAGAAACAGTTTTCATCAGAATTCACAACAGACCCCACCTTGCCCTCCAAAGAGCTCTCGCTTAATTCCATTGAAGTTGCGAATGGCGGTGGTTTGGGATCAATGGATTGCACGCTACAGAGCGTCTGGCTCGCAGTTGTCCTTGAAGTAACCGATTTAAGCATTTCGTTGTGTCACTGTGGTGCCAACTGCTGCTGCAGATGCAGTACGATGCGGCAGAGCCGTACGCCAAACACAATGGTCTTCCCTCTCGGTAGACCGGAGTCCGGTCTTCTTCCGATCGTATATACCCATGACCACTGCTGCCAGAAACGCGCACTGGGCTTCATACCTGCCAAATTTTTCCGCAACACCACAGAAGCAACATACAGCTTTTCGTATCCATATTCCATAGCCTTGTTCAAACTCAGTGAGGTGTTTATAATGGCGTCTTTACCGCCTTCAATGCGTTTTTGACTAACATCAACTCACTACGTCCAATATCAAAGGTAACTAACGCTCAAGACCGTTGTAGCTTGTACTTAAAGCAAATCTGATTTCAGAATGAGATTTTCACTCTGCAGCGGAGTGTGCGCCGATATGGAACTTCCTGGTAGATTAAAACTGTGTGCCGGACCGAGACTCGAAATCGGGACCTTTGCCTTTCGCGGGCAAGTGCTCTGCCAACTGAGCTACCCAACCACAACTCACGCCCCGTCCTCACAGCTTTACTTCTGCCAGTATCTCGTCCCCAAGGCTGTGGCTAAGCCATGTCTCCGCAATATCCTTTCTTTCAGGAGTGCTAGTTCTGCATGGTTCGCAGGAGAGCTTCTGTAAAGTTTGGAAGGTAGGAGACGAGATACTGGCAGAAGTAAAGCCGTGAGGACGGGGCGCGAGTTGTGCTTGGGTAGCTCAGTTGGCAGAGCACTTGCCCGCGAAAGGCAAAGGTCCCGAGTTCGAGTCTCGGTCCGGCACACAGTTTTAATCTGCCAGGAAGTTTCAAATCTGATTTGTCCTCGTAGTGGCGCTACTTGCGCCAGTATTATGCGTCTAGCACGAAATTTGAATAGACGTCATCGTTCAGATATAGGAACACACCTACCAGCTTTCGTCCATGCTGCACAACGCTTTCATGGTGTTGCGGCTTTTTCTTCATCTGAGTATGTAGTAGTACCTCATACTTTGCTTAGTAAAAAAATTTTTTAAATTATTTTCATTACATCTGAAAACTCCCGGTGATTCCTCAAAACTGATAAATTTGTGAAGCTGTGTAGTCGTTGTAGTACTTTAACGAACTTCGTATAAATTTTAATGGCACGTTCATATGTGTTGCATTATACCAGAAAACATTGGCAACAATGTAAAGTTGTAACATTACTACAGAGCTGGGAGCAAAGTCACACTGGGGTTGTGGTTGCTATTATGATGGTATGAGGGAGAGGGGGCGGTAAATAACGTTGTTTTCTAGAGCAATTAAGTAAAACAGTTGCGATAGACCTCAACGGCAGTGAAGGCGGAGATGAAGATCATCGGTACGGCGGAACTGGCGGAAGAGGGAACCTTGCTTTTTGGGATACTATAAAAGCAATCGTCCGAGGTTATTTGGACAAAGGGCACGACGGTTCCACAGGTTAGTGGCGGTAACCCTACAGCGTCTGTGCCACATGTTGGTGGCGGCTGATCTATAAAACTCAGAAGTGGAACTCTGAGCTTAACCAGACTGAAATCTCAATTTCAGTCACAAACCCAGTCCAATTAAATCAACATGGATACAGCACCTTCAAAGACAAATTACCCCAGTGGGTCAAATCCCACGGTTGAAAAACCGCAAGTGGTCTATTCGGATTCTGGGGAGACCACAGAAGTGTGCATGGAGGTAAATCGGAGTACCTCAAAACCCCGTAATAACAAAATCAAACCAAAATCTAGAATTTGGCTAATGACATTTAATGTAAATTCTCTCTTAAAAATGGGAAAACTAAAAAACATCCTGGACAAATCCAGAGAACGTAAAATCAAAATTATTGCGTTTCAGGAATCACGATATATAGATGAAAATCCTTTTGATTCGGAAGCATACAGGATATACAAAGGAAAACCTGGAAAACGAGCCATGGCAAATTGTCCACAATTTGGAACTGGATTTATAGTAGATACATCAATACTTGATTCAGTCGCAACTTTCAAATCTTACTCGGGTCGGCTCTCCACGACGACAATAAAATCAGCTAATAAGATATACACCCTAATCAACGGACATGCACCAACTAACATCACTAACAAAAACAAAATAGAAGAAGTAGAAGAATTCTGGAACAAATTAGATAATATTCTCCAAAAAATCCCAAATAACCATGTCAAAATCCTTATGGGCGATTTCAATGCACAAATCGGTAAAGAAAAGAAATATCAATATTGGGTAGGTAAATGGTCAGGGCATACACAGAGCAACCGGAATCGCATGCGACTCATTGAAAACCATGACCTATTTTTCAAATCAACATTTTTCAAGAAAAAAGCCTCGAAAACGAAAACTTGGATCTCACCTAATCCATTACTAGGTGAATATCAGTTGGATCATGTAATGATCTCCCGCGTAAATACAGTAGAAATCATGAAACTTAAAGTCCTTAATGGACTAGACCTGGATTCCGACCATTACCCAACAAAATTCTCCCTAGATGTCATTCCAGCAAAAAGAAAATTCACTACGAAATCTCCACACCGTAAATATGATTCACAAAAGATAAATGGCAATGAACAATTTACGAAAGAAACGCAAAATTTAAAACCACAAAATTGGCAACAACTGCAAGCAGGACTTTTAAATGCAGCTGAAACTGTAGCACCACAAACAAGAACACGTAAACACCCATGGTGGACAGATGAATGTGACCAACTGATAAATCTCAGACAACAGGCGTGGCAAAATTGGTTGTGCAACAAAAATCAAAAGACCTTGGAAGATCTCAAAGATACCAGGAAAACAGTCACAAAAGCAATACGAACAGTCCGTAAACAACACGAAGACAAAAAATTGCAAGACATAGAAAATGATTTCAAGAAAAACAATTCCCGAAATTTCTACAGAGTATTCAAACAAAAATTAACAAAGTACTCTCCTCCATCACTCCAGTTCAAAAATGACCATGGGGAAATTGCTCATACCAACACCGAAAACTGTGAAATTCTTGCAAAATACTTTTCTAAATTACTGAATTGTGAAAAGCCTGCAGAAAAATTTGAGTTCCATTGTACACAACGAAACCCAGACTCAAAGCCACCAAGTTTACAAGAGATTAAAGAGATAATTCAGTCACTGAAAAATAACAAAGCATCAGGAGAAGACCAAATCATCGCAGAATTATGGAAAAATGCAGGAGAAAATCTTATTGCAAAACTCAAAGAAATTATACATGAAATCTGGAAAACTGAAAAAATCCCCACAGATTGGAAGCCTGCAATCATACATCCTCTGTAGAAAAAATAAGTAAAACAGACCCCAACAACTATCGTGGAATCTCTTTATTGTCAATAACATACAAAATTCTGTCTAAAGCCCTACTAAACCGCGCAGAACCTCAGCTAGATTCAAAACTAGGCGAATACCAAGGTGGGTTCAGAAAAGGTCGATGTTGCGTAGAACAAATCCTTAACTTGAAAAACTCAATGAAATATTTACACAGTACTTCAAACAAAAGTTATGTCATCACGTTTGTCGACTTTAAAAAGCATATGACAGTATAGACCGAGAATCCCTTTTTGAAGTATTAGCAGAATTTGGACTAGATCAAAAGACAACAAACATCATAAAAGAAACACTCACGGAGACCAAATCCAAAGTAAAATTTATGGGAGAATTGAGCACAGAATTTGAAATAGACACAGGAGTACGACAAGGGGATGTACTGTCCCCAGTGCTCTTCAATTGTGCTCTTGAAAAAGTTGTTAGAGAATGGAAAAAAGCAGGTGCACCAGCACACAGACTGGGACCAAGACATAAGGGCATAGAATTACACTGTTTAGCATTTGCTGATGACATGGCACTGATCGCACAAGACATTACTGATGCACAGAAACAGTTAGAATTATTATAAGAACAGGCAGCTAAAATAGGATTACAAATTTCATTTGAAAAAACAAAATTTATGACTGACGTCAAAGATGCACCTTCTGATCTCAAAATTGGTAATAACTACATCTCTCGAGTAAAAGAATTTAAATATTGAGGTGAATGGATTGCAGAAAATTGTAATGAAAAGAAATCTGTCAGATCAAGAGTCCAGAAAATGGAGACGGCGTTTCAGTTAACAAAAAACATTTACAACAAAAAGAGTCTCTCGTGGAACTGCAAAATACGACACTACACAACAGTAATTAGACCCGAAGCTCTCTACGCATCTGAGTCACTAAACCTTCAACACAGAACACTAAAAGAGGAATTAGAAGTGAAAGAACGAAAGATAATGAGGAAAATCCTAGGACCAAGAACTAAAGATGGGGTACATTATCCAAAACCCAATGCAGAAATATATAAAAATATCTCCAAAATAACAGACACAGTGCGCATGAGAAGAAAGAATGGACTCAAACAGGTTAACGCACAAAATCCATACATTTTTAAAGAACAAAACTACAAGACCGAACTGGTACAAACAGACGGACAGTTTATGTATATGTCAGTCGGCATTAACAGGTAGTTTCAAGAAAATCTCATGTTGCGATGCGATTATCAAATATTGCACACACATTTTTGTCGAACTGTGCTTCGCAGAATACCCTCCCATTAACATAAGCTGTTTTCCTGTGAACACTACTTAGTGCTGCGTTCAGCTTGTCGCTAATCATGCGTGCTCCTCTCGCTCACTCGAACGTAACGTCACAGCGACTTAACTCGGTACAGCGTATTCCGCAAATACGAATGAGCAGACATCTGACAGCAACTGACAACTCCATGGAAATCACGGTTTCCGGGATTTTCAGTGAGGCGCAGCTGTCCTGTTTATTAACAAGGCTCAGTTCCGCACCCGTTTTAGAAATATTTTAATTTTATTTTTCCCACTCTTTACCAAAGAAATGTCGCCAAATAGCAGTATGTTCTCAGAAATTATTAGACACATCAAAAAAGTTTTGCATCACCTCGGTTCCGAGAGTTCCGGAACCTGTACAGAAAACCGCCCGTCTTATTGATCATGAAAACCACACATTGCATGTTGTACCACCATAAAGGGAGACCTTCAGAGACTGCTTTACACACCGGTACCTCTAGTACACAAGAGCACGTCCCCTTGCATTGATGCACGCCTGTATTCGTCGTGGCATACTATCCCCAAGTTCATGGCCCAGGTTGTTCCACTCCTCAACGGCGATTCGACATAAATCCCTCAGAGTGGTTAGTGTGTCACGTCGTCCATAAACGCCCTTTTCAATCTATCCTAGACATCTTCAACAGGGTTCATGTCTGAAGAACATGCTGGCCACTCCAGTCGAGCGATGTCGTTATCCTGAAGGAAGTCATTCACAAGATGTGCACGATGGGTGCGCGAACTGTCGTCCATGAAAACGAATGTCTCGCCAATATGCTGCCGATATGGTTGCACTATTGATCGAGCGTTGGCATTCACGTATCGTACAGTCGTTACAGAGACTTCTATGACCACAAGTGGAGCACGTCGGCTCCACATAATGCCACCCCAAAACCGCAGGGAACCTCCACCTTACTCCACTCGCTGGACAGTATGTCTAAGGCGTTCATTCTAACCGGGTTGCCTACAAACACGGCTCCGACGATTGTCTGGTTGCAGGCATATGCGACCCTCATCGGGGAAGAGAACATGATGCCAATCCTGAGCGGTCCATTCGGCATGTTGTTGGGCCCATCTGTACCACGCTGCATGATGTCGTGGTTGCAAAGATGGACCTCGCCATGGACGTCGAGAGTGAAGTTGCGTATCATGAAGCATGTTGCGCACAGTTTGAGTCGCAACACGACATCCTGTAGCGGCAAAAAAACAATTATTCAACATGGTGGCGTTGCTGGCAGGGTTCCTCCGAGCCATAATCCTTAGGTAGCGGTCATCCACTGCAGTAGTAGCTCTTGGGCGGCCTGAGCGAGGCATGTCATCGACAGTTCCTGTCTCTCTGTATCTCCTCCATGCGCGAACAACATCGCTTTGGTTCACTCCGAGACGCCTGGACGCTTCCCTTGTTGAGAGCCCTTCCTGGCACGAAGTAACAATGCCGACGCGATAGAACCGCGGTATTGACCGTCTAGGCATGGTTGAACTACAGACAACACGAGCGTTGTACCTCATTCGTGGTGGAATGACTGGAACTGATCGGCTGTCGGAAGCCCTCCGTCTAATAGGAGCTGCTCATGCACGGTTGCTTACATCATTGGGCGGGTTTAGTGACATCTCTGAACAGTCAAAGGGACTGTGTCTCTGATACAATATCCTCAGTCTACGTCTATCTTCAGTAGTTCTGGGAACCTGGGTGATCCAAAACTTTTTTATGTGTGTATTTTGTGTACGCAACTTGTTTCGATGGATCAACGGAGACATTATATAAGTCTCCGCAGATACATGTCCAACGAAATATGGGGTATGCTAAAAACTATTAACAGTCGCAATACCAGTCACAATCCAAGAGGGTTGGGGGTCGGGTGGAGAGGGTATTTTAAGCTCACCTTTTGAAAATATTTTAATCTAGTCAGCTATTTCATATTTTAAAATTTTGAATAAAATATTTGCTGCTTTCAATGAAGTCTTCTACCAGATTCTAAAATGTTTTGAACTTTTCAGTTAAACTTAACCCGGAAATTTAAATTTCAGTGAATGTGACTTTTCACAATAAATGTCACTTCCAGAACTTTCGGCTTCAGGACCATAGAACCACTCGTAGACGTCTATATCTCTTCAAAAATTATGTTGTCAACAACAGTTAACGAGTGCGCTAAAATATATTTTTGGGTTCTGGAACCTACTTAAACATCAGTACCTCTTTAAAATGTATTTTGTTTATATCAATCAACAACAACTGAATGGTCGCACAGAACAATGTTGTACATCACTTTTTGCCACTTTTTAGCATTGACGAAAGACATGTCCTACGTATTTGGTCTGATAAAAATGTTCATATGTGTAGAAAAAACAGTATTATGAATTATGCAATGTAGAGGCGCTGCCTTCATAAATTGGCACACATTCTATTGTAAGAAAAACCCTTACTTTCCATGGAGTAATGTTATATGTTACACAATGCTATAAAATGTTGTATATCAATAATTACCATTTTTATAAATATTTTTATTGATAGTTGAATTTTATGGAGTTTCAATAACACGGTAAAGAAATACGTTGGGAAACAGAGGTTTTTGTTTATCACAAACATCAACACAATGAACAGTCTCAAAAGATTAAAATATAGTCAGATTTGCTGTAGATCTCTACAACAACATTGTTTGCCTGCGCTTTTGTAGAAGCGGTTTTCATCGTTGCATAACCATCGTCTGTACTGCGATGATGAAGTTCGGCTCTGGTCATTATCAGCAGCAATCATTTTAATACATAGCTCATCACAGGATTGACAAGTGGCTGCTCTAGGAGACCAAAGTTGAGATTGTACTCTGATCTGAAAAATCTTCATACAAGTGCTTCCTTGTGTTACCTTACGGGTATTTTTCCCTAAACAGCCTATACATTGCACATAAGCTCAGTCCCGCGGATTGGTATTTAGAGTATATATGTACACTCTGTAACGACTGATTTACGTTAGCTGAGATAGCATGTTTTCTATATAAATCAGTGGGAAACTGGACACCATTTTATTTTGCAGTACCTGCAGACTTCGCGGTGTCACAGAGGAGTATCATAGTGTTTTCATGTAGATTTCTATTTCTTTATTGTCAATTGTGATGAAATCCCTGAAATTATATTTCCTTCGTGATGATGTATCTGTATTGTTGCCTTGTCGTTTTTCTGATTCATTAACGCGTGTGCACTTGTAAAGTACCTGCGACTGTCCAGTGTCATGAGCCCCATAGAACTCGTGAAAGAAGGTCATCTTTTGTTTAATGGCGATTTTGGCTCAGCCCTGTTTGAAACATCTTTTAGGTTTACATGCACGATCCTGAAATAATGACAACCACAATTATACCCTATAATACATATTAACGTATCACATTAGGCTAGTTTTTTGCCCGCTATTAGATTTACGCTTTCATGAGCTTCATAACAATCAGGTTGTAAATATAATCTGTTACTCTTGTAACACAGCGTAAATTTAACTCCATTGCATGTCAACCTCGCAAGATTTAACATGTTTACAGTAAAGACATGTAGAGGTCAAAGCATAGTTTTGAACGTGAAAATACGCTACATTCAGGTTTCAGTAGTGATACGAACACTCAAGCCTACAAGTGATATACGATGTTTTATGCTTGTCGTATCTGAAGGTGATTTCCCATCTACGAGTATGTTATCACCTTTTGCAGTTGTGTATGGTTTTTCAGCAATCCGCATCTTCTTTCTCGCGTTGTTTGACCATTTATCTGTGATGATTTTCTCGCTTTCTTCCCTTGTTTGTTGCATTTAAAGGACGAGGAGAAATACTCTTGCAACTGCGTCTTACATCTTGTTACGACATACAACGTTATTCCAGGGGGGGGGGGGGTGTATTTTCCAAAGTTTTTGCAGCAGCCCACAGGTGTAGCAGTCACGTTATGATAGCAACAATCGTTTCCAGAGGTAATGTTCAACATTACTATGTGTATAGTTCTACTTGGCCAAAAATTGATGACCGCTTTGTTCCGGGGGACCATTCAATAAGGAAATTAGTTTTTTTTTTTAGTTTTTTTGGATGGGCATAAAGCTGGTAATACGCGTTACAGAAAATGCATTGGTATTGCTATGATTAACGTTCGTACTACAGCCTACTCTCCGTCAGAAATAACGATTAGTCGTAATACCATTATTACACTGCCATAAATACGCGCTACTTCCATGCTTTGCTTCGTTTCGAGGTCAGTTGGGAAGTGAATCCCCTGTAAGTATCAACTGTCTTTCGCTATTTCCAGTGTTGGACATCAGTCTCTGACTTCAATATCCGAATAATCGCATATATTTACTATACAAAATACTTAAACGTGATATGACGGAGCGGGTGTGTTTCTCACATTCTCCTTGCATGTAGCATTCGTGATAAGAAATCGGATGATAGAAATGACACTGAAACGGCAAATAACAGTCGCCACATGTCACAAAAACAAAAATTGAAAGTTGTTGAGGTTTCCACGTACGGAAATTATGTCGGATAGTCTTAAAAATTAGATTGTTTCGTCCCGTCTACCCTGATCTGATTAGACATTAATGTTTTCGGTGATGAATGTTGGGAGAGGGATAAGGAAGTTTGTTTAAGGAACATTTTCGAAATTCGCTTTCGGTAAGCCAGGGAAACCACGAGAAACCTAAGCAGAGTTTCTCCTCTCATGTGGTGAGAGTCTTACCACAGCGACATTTCACTCTGTCGTATTCGCATTCAAGTATTGTATATGTGACATATTGCAAACATAGCGTTAAGATAGTTGTGCAAGAGGAATTGAAAAAAAAACACAGTACTAGTATGTAACTACAAAAAGATGTTCATTTGGGCTGAAAAGTAACCAGTACTGACGCCAGGAAAACTTGAGTGTCGTATAATCTGACAGTACTAGCTCTGGGGAAATAGTTACTCTCGTTCTCCTACAAAATATCTAAAATAACATTAGCCCTCCACAAGGTGTATTCCATCGTATGACTGTTGTTATGACAGAACTATTAATCACGATCATGTACCCCACGACAGTCAAATAGTTTTCACTGTAATTGTAGTGGTATCACAGCGAGCTTAAGAAAATGTTGGCTAGCTGCGACGTGAAGTCGTATTGTAACGTAATTTTTAACGAACCGGTACACAGATTAATGTCGTGGAAAAGAATTTCATTTTTCTTTTCTGGGAGAAACTGAAAAGTTTGCCATTAACATGAAATATGTTGTGATAAATTAATGTAAAACAAACAAGAGTGCATTTGGAACTAAGGACCACAACAACAATAACAGCAACAACAACAGCAACAGTTAGTCTTCCGCTTTATGTACTACATTGCATTTCTTTCCATTAGTAACGGTAGATACGTTCTCTTTGTTACTTATTTCTTCTCATTATTATCCGTGTACGAAGGAGTTGTTATATTTTAGAGATCTTGTAACATCTACGATCTGAACATTTTGCGGCTTCGTATGACATACTTTAAGTCTTCACTTTCTCATTATTATTTTCTTTTAGTCAGGCAATGAAATTGAGTAACCCTGCACTGTACCTCAAACAAGCCCGTTTCTCTCACGGAAGAAATAAATGAATAAACAACAGGGCGTGTTCTCTTGATTTCCACGCGAGGAGTGGAAGCGGAGTGCATTTGTATTTGTTCCCGCAGCGTCCTGTTTCGTAATTACTGGGACATGGGTGGGAGGTCAACCGACCAACTCATGAATGTTAAACGAATGAGCGGAAACAAGTGGTCTTGCGCACCGAATAGTACAAGGGAAGCACGAGTATGCGACTGCTATTAACGAAGCGAAGTGGCCTCGCACGGAACTCTGAATGTTCCTGAACAGAGCCGGCGAGTTTTTTGTAACAAAAACTTTGTTCGGTGTTCTCAGTTGCGATTTACACGGCTTTCACACATTTTACCCGTTATAATCGGAAACACAATTTTTTGGTCATGAAAACGAACGTAATGGTATTTAGTCAATGAATAACATGGGGTAACTTCTTTGCCTTGTTAGATGAATTATTCTGAAACAGCTACCAGTCACGAAGCGGGTTGTATATGTAAATACATTCAAACCAACTTCTTTTTTTTTATATTGTCACTTCTGATATCGGATTCATTATCTTCAGTGGGCTCTGGTACATACGTGAAAATTTATAACGATTGTGTGCTACATTTTTGTTGTCTTGACATAGCGTACTACTGGACGAAACAAAAATAAATGAAAAATTAGGAATGGAAACGAAAAATTATTTTGTTATTAAACTGAAATTAGCGGGATAAATACCCGCCTCCGTATCTGTCTATAAGTTGGCACTCTCCTTGAGGTAGCCCGTTCGAGTACTGTGGTGTACTTTCACCGTCAGATCGACTAGTGCAGGAGAGATGGCAGCGTAAAGCTCCGGAGTACCAGACTTCGTACGACCATCCTGGATTAATTTCCGACTCTCTCCACGGTGTTTCATGAAGTGGGGGCTCGTGATACTATTGTTGGTGATCAGTGTGTCAGATGGAGACGGTAAGCTCGGCCGGACGCTGGAGAGTATTCGAGAAGAGTAGGTAGCTTCCATATTCCTAGACTTCCGGAAAGCATTTGACAGATTGCCACGCTCTGGACTGTTAACTAAGTGGCAGCATTAGGAAGAATTTCTCAGGTATGTGAGTGAATCGAAGACTTCTTAAGTAATAGAACCCATTACGTAGTCCTGGATGGTGGCCGGCCGGTGTGGCCGTGCGGTTAAAGGCGCTTCAGTCTGGAACCGCGTGACCGCTACGGTCGCAGGTTCGAATCCTGCCTCGGGCATGGATGTGTGTGATGTCCTTAGGTTAGTTAGGTTTAAGTAGTTCTAAGTTCTAGGGGACTTATGACCACAGATGTTGAGTCCCATAGTGCTCAGAGCCATTTGAACCATTTCAACCTGGATGGTGAGTGTTCATCAGACACATGCGTATCGTCAGAAGCGCCCCAGGACCATTCTTGTTCTCTACACAGCGTGCCCAAGAGAAAGCGTCAGTATTCAGGAATATGATGATCATTCGAAGTAAAACAATCAACATTGGCTCTAAAATACGTACGTTATGAGCTATGAGCACTCCTTGATCTTTGATACTTTGAAACAAATCTCTTCTACTGTAAGTTCTTTGCTCTCCATATTTTAAGAGGAGGTAGCATGCACCAAAACAAAAAGAAATTGCCTAGTAAACACGGGCTCTAAATCGCACACGTTAAGAGCTATGGGCACTTGTTCAGTAGAAAAGATGTGTTTCAAAGCAGCGAAGATGAACACGTGCTCATAGTCCTTAAGGTATGCATTTTAGAGCCCACGTGCAGTAGAGAGCGAAAGGAACCTGTGGGTACTCTATTTTACTTATTTTATGTTTACCATTAGATATCCGTTTAATTTTTTGTCAGGAGAAATCCAAAACCACGTTCTGAAATACTGTCTTGTTTCTCCACTAGGCAGGGCCACAAGTTCCTGCAAAAAATCGTGACACAACACACACACAACTGCTGGCACAAATTGTATATCTATCTGCATATTTTAAAGCATTAACCAATGTATCATCCCAACCTTTAGGCAGCTAATATATGTAACATGTAATCTTATGACCCCTTGCCATGTAAAGTTTGCTCTCATACCATCACTCTTTCCACCCTCTCTCTCTCTCTCTCTCACTCTCTCTCTCTCTCTCTCTCTCTCTCTCTCTCTCTCTCTCACTTTCTCTCTCTCTTCTTCTCCTTCTGCCTCCAGCCTCTCACATCTGTCTACTAATCCCAATCAGATATTGTCACCTATGTATAATTTTACTGTTGTAGTCAATATGATTATTGTACTTAAAGTCTGTAACATTTCACCTGATTGTTATTAACAAGTATGAAGTTTAAGCCAATTAACATTTCACCTATATAAACGAGTACGAAGGTTAAGCTGTTTTAAGTTGTCAAAATCGGATTTATATGCCACCCGAAGTACACACACATATATTCGACACCTCAAACCAAACACCTCCAAATCCTTTAAATAATTATTCTGTAATAATGGTATTACGATGTGTATTCTCAGTACTTTGCGATTATGTCTTCTGTTCTGCTATACTAACCTTGCACCCTGCAGATTCCAGACGCCATATTTGTTTACAAATCTGACAGTATACATGTGATGTGTTATGACAGCGAGAGGAACCTGTGGCCACTGGAGGTACTCTATTTTACTTATTTTATGTTTACCATCAGATATCAGTTTAATTTTTTGTCACAAGAAATCCAAAACCATGTTCTGAAATAGTGTCTTGTGTCTCCACTAGGCAGTGCCACAAGTTCCTTCAAAAAATTATAACACAACACACACGCAAATGTCATACTAACTATTGTAAATCCGCCCTTTGAAACGCGTCGTGGAAATAAATAAAACGGTGACTGGTAACAGTAAACTTGTTGTTTCATTTAAATGCAAATAATATTTCGCAAGGTTAAAAATCACACACTGGACAAACACTGAACGATGTGTGGTTCTAGTTAAGTGCAAAACAAACAAACGAAAAACGAAGAGAAATCGTCAGCTCCCACTTTCTTCCTCGCACATTCTTTTATATTTCCTTCCCTACCAATGCAACCAATACTGCAGGTAAACCTATAATTTCTTACGTCATCTGTCTGCTGTACCAAACCTACAGAGCTGTAGTTTTGGCAGAGCGGAACTCTACTCCTCTCTCATGAGGTATAACAGGGCCTTCTCACAAACAAACAACACTCAAATCCGATTTGTGAATGGGAAGCCGCTGCGTAATTATTTCCACCTATACAGAACTGGCTTAGCGTCTGCTGCTTCTCTCACGTGGACTGTATAGTCTGCTCAGAATATTTTTAGTTTTTCCTTAATTGATTTTGTATGTTTTTATACCCATTTCTCATGTGTAAATGTATCCCCTATAAAAGGGTTAGTGACCTTTTACATGGCTGCCAGTCTTTGCACAATTAAAGTGTTCCAACGAGTTTAATTTAATTTCATACAGTGAATTAAAAAAAAAAAGAAAGAGACAGATCGGATAACTGGTCCTACAGTTATTAGCACCAGTCATACACCAAGTATTCAATTCTCTCATCTCAAACAGATTTTAATGTATTTGGAATCGTATTTTAACGTGGTATCTATTTTGTCATCAGTAATGATTAATTTACCTAGAAACTGTAACGAAAATAATTTTATAAACTTATATTAAGCCTACTGAAAACTTAATGTATTAAAGATTTGTTTCTTTTTCTATGCAAGTCTAACAAAGCAGATTTGTCATGTTGACTGTTAAATAGCTTTCTTTGATTTAGTTCGCTGCATACTAATTTTAATGTATTCAACTTCAAAAATGCTCAAAATGAAATATTTCCACAAAAACGTTGTCTTATTTCACCCAATTAGAGGCTGAATTTCCAAAAACGCACCAACACGATTTTTTTTATTTCTAACCTAGAAGCAAAATACAAATTGTCAGAGGTTTAGTTACAAAAACTCTTTGGTAAAGAAATATTTCGATAACAAATTTCCTACCCTATTTGAACCCCTTGAGGGCTGAATTTCCGAAAACACAGTAACACGTATTTTTTTATTTGTGACCGAGAAGGCAAATACAAATTTTCTTAGGTTTAGCTTTAAAAACGCTTTCCCCTAAAGAAATATTTTCACAAAAAGTTTACTACATTGTTTCACCCCCTTAAGCGTTGAATTTCAAAAAAAACATTGAAAAACGTAGAACTTTATTTCTAGCCGAGAAGTCAAATAGCAGTTTCATAGATGTAACTTTAAAATTGAGTTTGTACTTTAAACATGATTTATTTTCAGAATAAACTTTCACCCACTCTTTTACCCCCTGAGTGGTAAAATTTGCAAAAATTGTGAAGCTTGTACTTTTCTTTTTTCGTACGAGAAACCAGATACCAAAATTCGTAGTTTTGCTTCAACACTGTCTTAAGACAATCATATTTTCAAAAACTTTTTCATTTAATATTTCACCCTCTTAGAGAAGGAATTTCGAGCAGTGCCTTACTAAACGATGACTACTGTATGCAATCTACATCCTCTTCAAATTTCAAGTTTTATTCTTAGCGGTTTGGGCTGAGATGATGAGTTAGTCAGTCAGTCACTCAAGACTTGTTTTCATTTTTAGCTTCGGGCAGCAAAGATCATATAGCAATATTTTCAAAAGTACCATATTAACATAACTGCAATGGCCACTGTAGGACAATTAAAAGAGTTCGGTGTGCAAACATAAGTTTTCAATGTAAATTAATAACACTAAAAGATGAAAACCAGAAAGCCAGCAGCAGTTACCGCAGTATCAAGTTGACATACTGCAATTTTCACAATATTCCGATGATAAGAGTGTGAAGATACGTTCGTTATATAAATTTAAAAAACAAAAAATGACGACCATGAGTTCGAACTGGGCCGGCTCCAGTGGAGACTGGCATCCACGGAATATTACAATTGACAGCTGGACAACGGCGTCATTTACAAAGATAATTTCTTAATGCAAAGTAAAAACGCACACAGACGTCCCAGTTTTCAAATCGGGCTGGTTCCAGGGGAGGACAGGATCCACACTGATTGCAGATCAAAGCAGGGGCCGTCGTCTTTGAAATAGTTAGCAAGCAAATAATATATATATCGAGCAGGTGAAGTAAAGAAATTACTCTTGTAGGGAGAGGGTTGCTCCTCGTAACCAATTCTTGGTATAATACTGCCTGTACGGCCGAGTACTTGGCACACGCAAATATTTCTTGGTCAGAACATTTCCTTTTATACTAGGGCTATCAAGAAGGTAACAGACGTCGTGGTCTACGCTACGGTGGGCGGCGCTACAGCCGCCATCTTGGTGCCGTAACATTTCTACACTCAGTATGCAGTCAGCGGCGGTAGCGTGTGGGGTGTGTCTCTGCTACTTCGATTTTTGTGACGTGTCAAAATGTGCGCTGCAGTAGAAAATCCCGCCACTTGTGAGGCGCTCCGTGATCGTGTTTCTGTTGGCTAAATTCTGCAAACCAGTAGAAATTTATCGCGACCTTTGTGATGTGTACAGAAAAGGAATAATGCGTGAAAGCCGAGTCAAACAATGGTGTATACATTTTAAAAATGGCCACATTGATGTTCACGATGACGACTACAGTGGAAGGCCCAGCCTTGTGACTGACGAATTGGTGATGGAAATCAGCGACAGTAATAGTGAAAATCGTCGATTCACGATTACGGCAATGGCAAAGTTAAAGCAGGAGATACGAAACAAACGCCGGGAAAGCTCTGCGCATGAGTTTTGTTTTTTTATGACAACGCATGTCCACAAATGGCCAATCGTACCTGAGAGCTCCTACGGTCTTTGGAAGGGAGGTGTTTGACCATCTATCATGCAGCCCGGAATGGGCGTCGAGCAACCAGCACCTCTTCCCAACTATGAAGACATGGGTTGCTACACAACGCTTTGATAATGACGCTGAACTGCATGCCAGTATAAAGCAGTGATTGCAGTCACTGGCGGCAGATTCATACAGAGGCGATACTGAAAAACTTGTGTCACGGTATTACGTAGAAAATTATGCGTACTTTAAAAGGTATAAAGGTTGTTTCAGAATTCACGTTACGCACTTATAGCTGTTGTAGAGCGGACTTAGTACATCAAGTTTCACATAGGAACCTACGTCATCCAAGGACGGTAAAGAGCGTCAGAGTTATAGGCGCCGGCGCGTGTAAATGTATGTATACGCAGGATGATTCCGTAGTGATGTTACAGACTTCAAAGGATGATGGAGAAGGATAACTGTATCAATTTGAGGTAAGGTCGCTGTACCGGAAACGAACGAGTCGAAAGTTACAAGCGAAAAGCGTTGTGATACCTCTGACAGTGGAATGCATGTACTGGTACTGTTGCTGCTTAAGATGGGAGGGTAGACAACATTCAGAGGTGGTAGTATGGACAAAAATATGAAAAAAATTAGTAAATATTGGCACTAAAATTCATACTTTAAGAGCTGTGAGCACTTGTTCAGTAAGGGAGATGTATTTCACACTAGACAAGATGAACAAGTGCTTATAGCTCCACAGGTATGTGTTTTAGAATCCAAGTTTATTAGACTTATTTTAGTCACCGTCTGTACTACTACCTCTGAAAGTTGCATAACCTACATTCTTAGCAAGAACACTACCAGTACATGTATTCCACTATCAGAGGTATCAGAATGATTTTCACTTGAAACTGTAACACCCCACCCGTCACTTATCTGGTTTTGGCGTGTGTTCACCCCAGCTAATTGACTAACAGATCAACAGAGAGTGCAAAACTGCCGCAATATCGGATAATGCAAAGAAAGTAATAAGGCCCTGTGACTCCTGACTGAACTGCGGTGGCAGTGTTGACATTAATTGATTCAGAATTTATTCCTTTTAATTAAAAAGGGATGCACAATGATGTTATATTCAGCTATTGAACACCAGATGCAACTTTTGAGCATAAATTTAATTAAGAAAGTGACTTGGGATTTCAACTTTTGATTGAAAACAGATGCAGTCGATTAGCACAAATTTATTTTGACTCACGACCTTCAGTCATCACATTACATGACTCTTCCAACAGGCAGTGGGAATAAATTGCGTTTACGTGGAGTAAAACGCAATTAATCAAAATTAATTCCTATCGACTGACCCAGGCGTAATGCAAAGTGCGAGAAGAATTCTACAATACACGGCCCATGAAACCCTCGTGGAAACTTTGCCGGCGTGATCCAACAAATTAATCAGTGGCCATGATCCAACAAATTAATCAGTGGCCTAATTCAAGTCAGAGCGGGCGCAGTATCACCGAATTCAGCGTTGCATGGCGGTATAGTTGTGTGGACGTTGGCCAACCTCGTGGTGCTGCAAGGCTGTGCTCATCTATTTACTCCTAGCTATCTTGTTCAGTAAATAGCTAAACGAAAACTTTCTGTCACCAAGCTCAATCGTTTCGTTTGCTAAATCATAAACTGCAGAGATGCTCACTCCCTCTCAGGCAAGCTGAGTAAAGAACGCCACGTCCGCACTCTAGGCAAGCTAGGAACGGAAGTCCTCTACAGAGAATTCTGCCAGTCCACTCTTCGCCTCGGTTTCGCCTCCAGCAAAAACACTTACGCCAATTGCAGCGCCAGTCATGTTAATTATGCGTCGCTTCCCAGCGCCGACTACTGCCTGCTCTGGGAAGTGAACCAATTCCCTTCCTCTCAACTTCTGCTATTTAGCTCCTCCCAGGCCACCCATCAAGGTTAGCGTCTGGTTAAAACACAAATTTTTCCGAAATTCTGACTCCCAGGACAGTACTTCAAATTCCTTGGTCCTACGTTCACATCGGAGGCCAGAGTATTTCATTCTGTCGCTCTTCACCTGATTTACTTCAGACTCTGTGGGCCGTTAATTCAGCGTGAAGTTGCTATAGTCACGACCATTCATATTTTGGCCTCTATTGACCGTTCCACCATAGCTTTGCACGGCTTTCTTGCATGTTTCACTGAAAACGGGACAATGGACATTTATCAACAGGCATACAAGTTCTCCATCTGCTTCCCAGTACACCAGCATGGGTTCAACCACCGCCTCACTGTCACTCATCTTAAGGCAGCTGGAGGCCACGTCCCGTTACCTCTTTCTCAGAATTTGAGCTGCCCTAAGCTGCCTATTGTCGCTTCCCTTCGCCGCTCCCCAGCCGCATGCCACCACCCGGCTGTGGTCAACTCTGAATACTTCTTCACTGGGATAAACTAGCCTCCAGTAAATCGACGCGTTTCCACAAAGTTTTCACGTCACGTAAATTCCTTTAAACCCATCACCCAACATTAATTATTCTAATATGTCCATACTATACCCTCTACAAGATGCATTGTGCCTTGTCAGTCATTTTTCTTCAGACCTACTGTTCAGTCAACGTGAGTTTGGTGATCTTTAATGACTTCACGTAAGGGGCATAGTTCTTGTCATGTTACAAAACCTCCTACATGTTCGATTCTGGTACAGAGACTCTTACCTCCAGTTGAGACATTTATCGGTCTCCATCATCCTAGAAAGTCTGTAACATCATCGTGGAATCACCCCATTCATAGATACATTAAAAGGTGCCGACGCCTATGACTTTGACGCTCTGTAACGTCGTTGAATGACCTTTTCGGACATGGGTTCCTATGTGAAACGTCATCTATCGAGTCCCCTCTACAGCCTGTATAATTGTGTAACAGGAATTGTGAAACATCCTGTGTAATAAAATTTGATTTTTACACATTGTAATTCTGTCAGAGACAGCAAAGGACTTGGAAGAGCAGTTGAACGGAATGGACAGTGTCTTGAAAGGAGGGTATAAGATGAACATCAACAAAAGCAAACCAAGGATAATGGAATGTAGTCGAATTAAGTCGGGTGATGCTGAGGGAATTAGATTAGGAAATGAGACACTTAAAGTAGTAAAGGCGTTTTGCTATTTGGGGAGCAAAATAACTGATGATGGTCGAAGTAAAGAGGATACGAAATGTAGACTGGCAATGGAAAGGAAAGCGTTACTGAAGAAGAGAAATTTGTTAACATCGAGTATAGATTTAAGTGTCAGGAAGTCGTTTCTGAAAGTATTTGTATGGAGTGTAGCCATGTATGGAAGTGAAACATGGATGATAAATAGTTCAGACAAGAAGAGAATAGAAGCTTTCGAAATGTGGTGCTATAGAAGAATGCTGAAGATTAGATGGGTAGATCACATAACTAATGAGGAGGTGTTGAATAGGATTGGCGAGAAGAGGAGTTTGTGGCACAACTTGACAAGAAGAAGGGATCGGTTGGTAGGACATGTTCTGAGGCATCAAGGGATCACCAATTTAGTACTGGAGGCCAGCGTGGAGGGTAAAAATCGTAGAGGGAGACCAAGAGATGAATGCACTAAGCAGATTCAGAAGGATGTAGGCTGCAGTAGGTACTGGGAGATGAAGAAGCTTGCACAGGATAGAGTAGCATGGAGAGCTGCATCAAACCAGTCTCTGGACTGAAGACCATAACAACAACAGCAACACATTTTTTTAGTGAACTGTTTGGACAGCCCTCGTACTTAGGAGATGAAGCTGACGTGAGTTCTACTTAATCTGTGTGGTTGGGCTGAAATGCTAATCATTTGCACTTCTAAGCGTGTAGTACACTTCACGCTACCACAGTTCTGCTGCACACCTTCTTCATGACGTTGTAGTTTTAATGGGTAGCCTTTTCCTTAAATCCCGATGTCGTCTGCTGAACTACCTGATTTTGTTGTTGTGGCTACCATCTTACCCTTGCCTAGAGTACATCACAAACAGTGAGTGACTCACGGTTTTGTTTCAGACCGCGACGCGTTCCAGAGGACTCCCCGCCGCAGCAGAGGAAGTCGTCAGCTTTATAAGGTAAGTGCTCCCCGCATTAAGTTCTTCGAATCACCGGGCCCTAATCTGGATAAATGACGACCGCACCGCGTCGCACCCCCGCCCCCTGCCCCACCACCCCCGCTCCCCTACCACGGTCCAAATTGGATTACTTAGTGCGCGAGCGTGACGCGGTTATGCAAGCCGCCGCCGCCGCGGCTCAGCCCAGTCCAGCAGCGTTCGCCCATCCACTCCACTCCTGCCTGTCCCAACCCCATCCCAGGCGGCCCGCCGCTCCCATGCGAATCACGTCCCAGCCAGTCTGTTGTTACGCACCAATCAACCTTCAGGCTCGCTGCGACGTCAGGAATGCCGTTGGCAGGCGCAGACGCGAAGGAGATATCTGACTGGTACGACGCACCCAAACGAAGCCACGTGCAGCACCGCTAGCTGCGACAGGTTTTTATATACTCTCGGGTGCACCCCGTTGCTCTCGTATTACACGATACGCCCCTCAGTTTCACGATACAGAGCAGAGTGGTGTACTGGTAGCCCTGGGGAGAACAATATTTATTCATATGGAATTACGAACAGTGCAATGAATTAAGACTTTTCTGATTCCTGAGAGGCGAGCTTCAAAATGCACAGAGAAGAACATTTATCATTCAACGTAATTGCATTTAAAAACAATATCGATTTATTATGTCTATTACTGAAAAGCAGAGACTGGGATTTAGTGGGGAAGTGGAGCGGACTCGTTGTGCACTGAAAGTCGAACACTCCTTATTTTAAAAAAATTATTAATTTTCAGTAGCCCAACGACCTTTCTTATGCACTGGCTGAACATTCAAAAGCGTGCCCTACCATTTCACTTCTTTTGCTAACGGCAAGTGTTAGTCTGTTCGTTTATAGCAATCCAACAATTATTTGATCGGTTCCAGTTTAGACCGAAATTCTATTGCTTTGTTTCTTTAACATACACATACAATAGCTTATGCAAAGACAATACCCCAAAAAATTTAAACAAAAATACTGAAACATGTTTTAAAACAACCTCCATTCAAAAAAGTTGCTTTTGAATACCTTAAGTTGAAATTACAAAAAGACCAGAACACAGTTCTTTTATAATAATCTACAAACTAACAATTCCAGAGCACACTTGCCATTAAATTTCCACAAGTTAAATCAGCCTACCAAAAGCATTTACGAGAACACTCGATAGCAAATAATTTAACCAAAGCTTACGCAGAAAATGGTCAGCTTAAGTTCTCACGCTATTATTCACCATTAGTTAACCTAAAGAAAAATATATATATATAAAATTCGGTTTCCTAAGAACAGTTTCCAACATATTAACCTTAGAGCTCTCCAATATTTCCGGTAATTACTACACTGTGTAGGTACACACAGTCCTCAAACAAGGAAAATTCCAGTGTATTATATAACTGTACAATAACAAAGAAGACAGCATTCTATGAAAGTACTATGTACGGACTAACCGTAATTAAAATTACAAAACATCTACCTACCCCCTGGACCGGTCGTGCCTTTGACTGCTCGTACCACACCTCTCAGGCCAGACTACCAGCACAACAGGTCCTTCTCGACCACTACAGCAGGTTACTGTTCGTGCCTTATTTCCAACAAACCGAATCAACTTCCAGAATGAGATTTTCACTCTGAGGCGGAGTGTGCGCTGATATGAAACTTCCTGGCAGATTTAAATTGTGTGCCGGACCGAGACTCGAACTCGGGACCTTTGCCTTTCGCGGGCAAGTGCTCTACCAACTGAGCTACCCAAGTTTGGAAGGTAGGAGACGAGGTACTGGCAGAAGTAAAGCTGTGAGGACGGGGCGTGAGTCGTGTTAGGGTAGCTCAATTGGTAGAGCACTTGCCCGCGAAAGGCAAAGGTCCCGAGTTCGAGTTTCGGTCCGGCACACAGTTTTAATCTCCCAGGAAGTTTCATATCAGCGCAAACTCCGCTGCAGAGTGAAAATCTCATTCTGGAAACATCCCCCAGGCTGTGGCTAAGCCATATCTCCGCAATATCCTTTCTTTCAGGAGTGTTAGTTCTGCAAGGTTCGCAGGAGAGCTTCTCTAAAGTTTGGAAGGTAGGAGACGAGGTACTGGCAGAAGTAAAGCTGTGAGGACGGGGCGTGAGTCGTGCTTGGGTAGCTCAGTTGGTAGAGCACTTGCCCGCCAAAGGCAAAGGTCCCGAGTTCGAGTCTCAGTCCGGCACACAGTTTTAATCTCTCAGGAAGTTTCAAATCAACTTATTCGTTATCGGCGCTGTCCATATTTCTCCCCCTCTTAAAAATCGACTTCACAACGCAATTGTACGAGCTTCTAGAACAAGATCGTTCATCGGGTGAAACCGAAACCAGTCCCCTCGTTTTCAGTTACCATAAGTTTCAGGAGACCCAAAAGCGAAATACTGTCATTCTACAGAAGATGGCTACTGTGGCGTGCCGCCTTCTTCCTCCGAAGTGGCGTAAGTCTGAGCATGCGCCTTCCTTCACACACGCACGCTCCTCGGCTCCCAGCAGCCTCACCAAAGCTGCCCACTCGCTAACCGTTACGCTCGCCAACTCTTACTGCGCGTGCAGAATCACTTCTCCTCCTTGTTTCACTGGCCTCGCACGCCAGATCCATATCACCAAAGACATGCTATGAAGACAAACCAATCAATCGATGCCAACGATAATCTCGAACCACCTAAAAAGGTTCATTTATTCTTTGTTCTACACTGAAGCGTCAAAGAAGCTGGTATAGGCCTGCCTATTCAAATACGATGTAAACAGACAGAACACGGCGCTGCGGTCGGTAAAGCCTATGTAGCACAACAAGTGTCTGGTTCCGTTGACAGGTCGCTTACTGCTGCTACAATAGCAGGATATCATCATTTAAGTGAGTTTTAAAGTGGTGTTATAGTCGGCGCGCGAGTCATGGGACGCAGCGTTTCCGAGGTAGCGATGATGTGGGGATTTTCCCGTACGACCATTTCACGAGTGTACCGTGAATATCAGGAATCAGGTAAAACATCAAATCACCGACACCGCTGCGGCAGGAAGAGGATCCTACAAGAACGGGACCAACAACGTCTGAAGAGAATCGTTCAACATGACAGAAGTGCAACCCTTACGCAAATTGCTACAGACTTCAATGCTGGGCCATCAACAAGTGTCAGCGTGCGAACCGTTCAACGAAACATCATTAATACGCGATTTTGGAGCCGAAGGACCACTCGTGTACCCTTGACGAGAGCACAACACAAAGCTTTACGCTTCGCCTGGGCCACTCAACACCGACATTGGACTGCTGATGACTGGAAACATGTTGCCTGGTCGGACCAGTCTCATTTCAAATTGTATCGAGTGGATGGACGTGTACGGGTATGGAGACAACCTCATGAATCCATGGACCCTTTATGTCAGCAGGGGACTGTTCAGTCTGGTGGAGGCTTTGTAATGATGTGGGGCGTGTGCAGTTGAAGTGATATGGGACTCCTGATACGTCTAGATACGACTCTAACAGGTGACACGCATATGAGCATCCTGTGTGATCTCATGCATCCATTCATGACTATTGTGCAATCCGAGGGACTTGGGCAATTCCACCAGGACAGTGCGACACCGCACACGTCCAGAATTGCTACAGAATGACTCCAGGAACACTCTTCTCAGTTTAAACCCTTCCGCTGGTCACCAAACTCCTCAGACATGAAAATTATTGAGAATATCTGGGATGCCTTGCAATGTGCTTTTCAGAAGAGATCTCCACCCCCTGGTTCTCTTAAGGATTTATGGACAGTCCTGCAGGATTCATGGTGTCAGTTCCCTCTAGTACTACTTCAGACATTAGTGGAGTCCATGTCACGTCGTGCTGCGGCACTTCTGCGTGCTTGCGGGGACCCTACACAATATTAGGCAGGTGTACCAGTTTCTTTCGCTCTTCAGCCTATGTTAAAAATATTAATAACTGTGAAACATTCGAATGATTTTCTGTAATTACTTACTCTAGTCTCGATTATGGATGCGGATGTGAGAGACATTGTAAGTGTACTCATGTTACATTTTGGTTAAATACATGTGTTTATTTGCTCTTACAACCCTTATTTACGCACCTTTAGCACCTCTACATGTTAGAAGTCTAATGACAATATTTTTCAGAGTATCAGAACGCGCAATACAGCACGAGCCTATGATTGATTGCTGGCCATTTGCACTGTCGCAAAGTTTCATTTGAATACTGTCAATATTAAACTGCACAGAGTCGCGGAAATAACTTACAAAGTCTCTTTTTTAATTATATTGTTTCACTTTAGTGTAATTTTAATTTATTTGCAAAGACTATTAACAGTTTTCATTAAATTCTTGTGGTTCCGCATGAAGGCTATCTTTTGTCTCAGCTACTGAAATTCACAAGAATCAACGTACTCCAAAATAATCAGTGATAAATATGCCACACAATAATATTTCTCTATGCGAACCTATGGCATTAAAGCAGTATTAATTCCAACGAAATTGCAATGTAAAAAAAAAACCTGAGATATTTTGTTAACATATGAGCTAGTACGGCGCTTCACACCGCACTTTACATATTTGATACTGCGGTGATTAAACCTTCAAATAATATTTCCATAAAAACGACAGTGTAATTTGCCCGCGATAAACTGTGTTGTCACTTTAGTGTGTGTGGCGTTATTTGATGGGTACCTACACGCGTATGTGCCTACAAATAACACAGTTAAATGAACTGCACATGTACACACAATTAAAGCATACCACTTGACGTTCATAACAGAACACAACAACATATCTATTAAAAACAAAACAAAACAGCACGCATGTCGTGGTCGTGCGGTAGCGTTCTCGCTTCCCACGCCCGGGTTCCCGGGTTCGATTCCCGGCGGGGTCAGGGATTTTCTCTGCCTCGTGATGGCTGGGTGTTGTGTGATGTCCTTAGGTTAGTTAGGTTTAAGTAGTTCTAAGTTCTAGGGGACTGATGACCATAGATGTTAAGTCCCATAGTGCTCAGAGCCAAAATCAAAACAATACTTTTTTGTGTTCTTCTACAGTACCCTCTCTCCTCGAGACGCAACGTGCAGCAATCCAACATTTATGTTGCTTGCGCGTCATATTTACATGTACAAGATGTTCCCAGAAAAAAATCTATTTTTAGGAAACTGTATCGTCTACATGAATGAAAGTGGGATGATTCTTAACTCACGCATTGCTCCACAAAGTATTATTTTCAGGAAAACCACCCGATGTTACATTCATGCACACCCAGAATTGGGACACTTTTCCGCGAGGGCGGGGTAGCCGTGCGGTCTAGGGCGCCTTGCACCGTGCCACGGTTCTCGCGGCTTCCCCCGTCGGAGGTTCGAATCCTTCGGAGGTTCGAATCCTCCCTTGGGCATGGGTGTGTGTGTGTGTGTGTGTGTGTGTGTGTGTGTGTGTGTGTGTGTTGTCCCTAGCGTAAGTTAGGTTATGTAATGTGTAAGCCTAGGTTGGTTGGTTGGTTTTTGGGGAAAGAGACCAAACAGCGAGGCCATCGGTCTCATCGGATTAGGGAAGGACAGGGAAGGAAGTCGGCCGTGCCCTTTCAGAGGAACCATCCCGGCATTTGCCTGGAGCGATTTAGTGAAATCACGGAAAACCTAAATCAGGATGGCCGGACGCGGGATTGAACCGTCGTCCTCCCGAACGCGAGTCCAGTGTGCTAACCACTGCGCCACCTCGCTCGGTGGAAGCCTAGGGACCTATGACTTCAGCAGTTTGGTCCCATAGAACTTACCACAAATTTCCTTTGGGACACTTTTTATTATTACGTTTAGGATATGCGTTTTCATTTACTCTCCACCGCACGCTCGGAAGCGTCCAAGCGATAGCCAAACTTACCCCACAACTTTGCGATCATGTCTGGAGTTTTCTGTTGTTGAAATGTCGCGCCGGCCGAAGTGGCCGCGTGGTTCTGGCGCTGCAGTCTGGAACCGCGAGACCGCTACGGTCGCAGGTTCGAATCCTGCCTCGGGCATGGATGTTTGTGATGTCCTTAGGTTAGTTAGGTTTAACTAGTTCTAAGTTCTAGGGGACTAATGACCTCAGCAGTTGAGTCCCATAGTGCTCAGAGCCATTTGAAATGTCGCGTCGTAGTTCATGCAAAACTGCTGGGAAGGGAGGTACAAAGACGCAGCCTTCCAGAAACCCACAACAAAAAAAAGTCACATGCCCTGGCGCCTGGCAACGTCGGAGACCACTGGAGTGCTACACGAGAGCCACTTAAGCTGAAGCAGTATCGAACTCCCGACGAAAATCACATTACGCTGTTGTTATTGAATTGCAACTGTTGGAACGGAAAATACAAAACACTCTTTGCTGCTGCGTGATTTCCATTAAGCCCGAAGCATATTGAGTAATGAATAACGAACGAGGAGTGAGCAAGCGCGTTAACTGCAGTAGGGGGACTTCTAGAAGCAAACACGTTAACAGGCAACTTACAACTGGCGCCATGATAAACTCTCCGTTTCTGTGCGTAATTCAATATTCGCCCAAGATCTTGTCTTCATTCACGTAAAAAAATAGTGTGTTGTGAAATCGGACGATTCTTTTTGTGACACCCTTTACTTTCTGAATGCCTGTTGTGAAGCTGAATTTGTCGCGAACCCCAGGATTCGTCTGAATACGGAAGTTCTTTGTACAGCCCTATTAGTGATGTGACATTTCTCTGAATGACTTACGAGAGCGGTTATAGGAGGACCTACAGTTTAACGTGGACACGGTTCACAATAAGAGATTATTTCCTTGGGTGAAATAATAGATAATCCCAAGACTAACTGCGTTTGATCCACTGAGTCATCCGTATAAAAACAACACATATTGCCCGCAGCTCGTGGTCCACTGGTGGATGGGGTGGATGGGGTGGTCCACTGGGCACCGAACCGCACAATCACCGTGGGTTCGGTGTGGGGCGGCGGTGGGGTGAATGGACAGCTGTAGCCTGTTGTTGGTTTGTGTACCACTGTGGGCTACGGCGGGAACGAGGGATCTCCGTCGTTTCTAGGTCCCCAGTTCCATGCAATACAATATAATACAAGACCCAGAACGACTAGAAGGCTTCGGCACTAGCAGAGGCGGCTAAAGAGCCCGTACTACGCGACGAACGATTCAGTGTTCGATCTATTAGAACGAATACATCCACATTTGGTCTATGTTTACTTTAGTTGTGAACTAGACGCTAGAACCTTAGACTCTTCAAGAAGTCTGCGTCACTATTAGAGAGTTTACACGGCAGATACAGTACCCACTTACCGTCTAGTTCATTGCTCACAAGTCCTTCTAAAAACGTAGCACGGTGTTAGTTGTGATGCCAACTGGTTCACGACTAGATTGCTTCTGACATGCTTGCAACTGCCTTTAAACCTGTTATTCGCAATGTAGAGCAGATGTTGTGGCTATATGGATGTGATCTCTCTTTGATTGTCAGTATCCAGCTTTGGACAGGGGAAATAATGTTAAACACTTGATGTTTTCTCGTTCTTAACTTTCAAAAGCGTGGACCATTCCGCAATAATTTTCGTTCATTATTTATGAGCTTCTCTTGAAGCTCTCCTCACTTTGCGAAATGTTGTTCACCAGAGATCTTGCGTTGTCTTCTTACTGTGCTGGTGTTTTTCCAATCTCTTTTCCAGGCGTTCTTCATATATGCATGACATTTATGTCTGTTCTGATACAAATTCACTATCTCCCCTCCTCCCTCCCCCTTTCTCTCTCTCTCTCCCTCCCTCCCTCCCTCCCTCTCTCTCCCTATCTCTCTCTCGCTCTCTCTCTCTCTCTCTCTCACACGCACAAACACACATACATACACACACACTCACACACACACATACACACACACACACACACACACACACACACACACACATACATTGGATTTCTGTGTAAGACATTGATCCACGTTTTTCAAGGAATACGTTAACTCGCCAAATAAACTCACAGTAACATCATTTATTTACAAATTAAAAGCAACTAATGTAGCAATATAAAGAAGGGCCTAGAGAACCCAAAAATATAGAAGAAATGAAAGTATCGGCAATAACGTCAGACAAAAACTGTTTTCAGTCGTAATTTCGTTGGAGTAAGTATTCCGTGAAATATATTAACATTTTTCAGAACTGAATAAAAGTACCCACTATAGACGACATGAAGGAGCTGAAACAAGTTTGGGTATTATAAATAGTTCTGTCTACAGGTGGACCTGAAATCCAGCAATTCTTTAATTCTACTGATGAGTAAATTACTTAAGTCACTAGCAGTAACGAAAGAAGGACGGTAGGAAGGGAAATTTAAACATGGTATCACGTCAGCGTCACTATTGTTATCGTCGGGAACAAAGCCGAACAATGACGGACCAGGAAAAAGAATGGACATTTCGAAGAAATATCCCGGCATTTGACCAAAATTATTCAGGGAAAGTGAAGGAAATCGATATCAGCATGACCTGACGTCTTTCCGAAACCATTGCCTTCTGAATATGATTTAATTAATGCCATCTCGCTTGGTGAAGACGCTAAAGGAGTAAGTGGAGACTATACGGAATTCCCTGACGAGTAAATATATCGTATAAGCCAAGCATACTACAAACATCTGTGATGGGGGCAACAGGGACTAGTATAGACCCACTCTTTTGAAACCACGAATTTAGTTTGCTACGGAAATTATTTCATAGCCGAAACGGATAGTAAATATCTGTTTCTCTGTATGTCTGAACATACCACCGCTGCGTATATTATTTCAACTTTCCAGGTGCCACCGAGGGAAGTAATGAATTATTAACACATTGTAATCGTATTCAGAAGGATCGGCGTTCATTTCGCTGACAGACCACGCAAATTTCGGTTTTCCGTGGTTTCCGTAAACCGTTTAAGGCAAATGTCAGGATGTTTCCTTTGGTAAGAGTGCTGCCGTTTTTCTTCTCCGATCACGAGCTTGTGGTCTGTCTCTAATGCCCTCGTCGTCGACTGTATATTTGGACGTAACCTATCTTCTTTCTTCCGTAATAAGACGCTGGAATAGTTGTCTGAATACTGGCAATGCCAGTGCTAGGAGAACTTTCATCTGTTACAAAAAGAACTTTTCAAAGTATTTTCGCACCGCTCGCCGTACCTCACTGCGCTGCGGCCGTAACAAGATTGGTAATGGTGCAAGTCAAGAGTCTCTTCTTCTTCTTCTTCTACCTTGAACCACATAAGGCTTTCAATTTGCTGCGAAGTCCAGTCTGGACGAAGTTTGTCATTCGACACAAATAAATGGGTCTGAGCGGAGTATGCGCCGGAAATGATTCACGCTCGTTTCGCTCTGCACCGGTAAACGCCGTTCCGTCTTTGTTTCTGCGCGCTCCACTGTGAGGACATGCTGCATTAATTTCCTGCTTACAGATTGCTCATTTTCTTTACAGCGGAGTGCTGTTCATCTTCTCCTTGTTTATCCAGAGATAGCAACCTCTGAGTCATAAAGAACAAAAGCGAAAGAAAATAATCTCCTTAGTGGGACGTAAATCCGCCGAGAGCTGTTACTGCTCGAGGCACGCAAACTCCTCCACGTTCTCGCTTCTTTGTCTGTATTATGGTAAACATTATGTGCGTGTGAGGCAAACGGTGCTAGACAAAAGATTTCTCATTCGTCCCGAAAATATCTAATTGTTATGTAGTTTCAAATGGCACAGTAATTTCACAAAATACTGTCCTCTAAGAATAGTAATATTCTTATTAGAGAGTGACGTTTTGCAATAAAATGACGTAATTTCCAAAATTCTTTGCTTAGTTATCTTTTCTCAGACATTTTACCAACGTGTGGTTTCATTCTCTACGTAATTATCGTTGTTGTACAAACAACTGCTATACTATGTGATCAAAAGTATTCAGACACCTGGCTGAAAAGACTTACAAGTTCCTGGCGCCCTCCATCGGTAATACTGGAATTCAGTATGCTGTTGGCCCACCCTTAGCCTTGATGACAGCTTCCACTCTTGCAGGCATACGTTCAATCAGGTGCTGGAAAGTTTCTTGGGGAACGGCAGCCCATTCTTCACGGAGTGCTGCACGGAGGAGAGGTATCGATGTTGGTCGGTGAGGCCTGGCACAAAGTCGCTGTTCCAAAACATCCCAGAGATGTTCTATACGATTCAGATCAGGACTCTGTGCAGGTCAGTCCGTTACAGGGATGTTATTGTCGTGTAACCACTCCGCCACAGACGGTGAATTATCAACAAGTGCTAGATCGTGTTGAAAGATGCAATCGCCATCCCCGAACTGCTCTTCAACAGCGGGAAGCAAGAAGGTGCTTAAAACATCAATGTAGGCCTGTGCTGTGATAGTGCCACGCAAAACAGCAAGGGGTGCAAGGCCCCTCCAGGAAAAACACGACCACACCGTAACACTACCGCCTCCGAATTTAACTGTTTGCATTACACACTCTGACAGATGACGTTCGCCGGGTATTCGCCATACCCACACCCTGCCATCGGATCGCCACTTTATACACCGTGATTCGTCACTCCACACAACATTTTTCCACTGTTCAGTCGTCCAAAGTTCACGCTCCTTACACCAACTGAGGCGTCGTTTGACATTTACCGGCGTGATGTGTGTCTTATGAGTAGCCGACCATGAAATCCAAGTTTCCTCACCTCCCGCCTAACTGTCATAGCACTTGCCGTGGATTTTGATGCAGTCTGGAATTCCTGTGTGATGGTCTGGACAGATGTCTGATTATTATACATTACGACCCTCTTTAACTGTTTCTGTCTCTGTCAGTCAACAGCCGAGGTCGGTCTGTACGCTTTTGTGCTGTACGTGTCCCTTCATGTTTCCACTTCACTATCACATCGGAAACGGTGGACACAGGGGTGTTTATTAGTGTGGAAATCTCGCTTACAGACGTGTGACACAAGTGACACCGAACCCAATCTCCTGACCACGTTCGAAGCCCGTGAGTTCCGAGGAGCGCCCCGTTCTGCTCTCTCACGATGTGTAATGACTACTGAGGTCGCTGATACGGAGTACCTGGCAGTAGGTGGCAGCACAATGCACGTAATATGAAAAACGTATGTTTTTGGGGGTGTCCGGATACTTTTGATGACATAGTTATATTGCAACTTGACACTTTACTCTCTAGCTGCGGACAATGCCTCGAATATACAAGTGAGAATTTTCAGCCTGACTATTGGAATGCTCCATGAACGTGTCGCTGTGAACGAATACAGGACGGGCGTTCTTGTAGCCATATTGATGAACCATGCACTGTGTGTACTTCAGTCCGGGTAAGTAACCAGTTCATGCGACATCCGTAAAGCCAAATTCTGAAACCAAATTAAAATGAAGTAACAAATTAATCTGTCTGATATCACAGACAGTGAATCGCAGTGTAGACACAGTAATAAATGTGGAAGGTAAAAGACATACACATACATATAGCCTACGCGGAGAAGAAGCTATGAGGACTTGAAAAACTTTTTTTTTTTTTTTTTTTTTTTTTTTTTTTTTTTTTTTTTTTTTTTTTTTTTTTTTTTACGCAAGGGTAAAGAAAGCATAGCAGCGCTTGGAGAAAAATGTTGTAAAATGAAAAATGTCAGCCATTGTGCGACTACATGGCGCCTCTGAAAGGAACGGCTAGTGACTTCCCATTGTGGAGACAATGGTTGCCAACGGACGACCTCTGTGCTACGTCACACAGGAAGCCCCTCTGCCGCGACGTCATTCAGATATTCCGCTATCTCTCCCCCTTACCCCTCGGAGCCCCTCCACCATCATTCCAACTCTCTTCCTCCACCACTGCCTCCTCCCACAGTCCTAATCACATCCGAAGAATCCGTAGTGGGACTGAAGGCTGTTCAGCAAAACGCTGACAGTACAGGAACCTTCCGGTGACCTTCGCATTGACTCACTGTATCGTTTCTTTCATTTTACCTTCCCTTGCCTGGCGAATGTGAAGCTATGTCCCGTCACATTAACATTATCTCCAGTGACAAGTGTTAGGGTTCAACCACTGAGCAGTAGAAAAATACAAGTAGTATGTCAATAGCTCGATGAGTAGACCGATACGTAAACGTTGACATACACGTTGCACATGGAAAGACAAGCCGAGGAACGAAAAATAGCATGCACTACGATGAGGTAAACAGGACTGTAGGACCATAAGAAAAGACAAGGTGATGTGGCTCTTGTTAAGACATCAAGGAATGACTCCATGGTACTAGAGGGAGCTGAGAGGGTAAAAACTTCAGGTGTGGACATATATTAAAATATGTTCAACAAATAATTTAGGACTTCTACGACCTTTCAACCAAGCTGTCCTTGGCCGCTGTCAAGTGGTAAATGACTGCCGTGTCGCCATGCTTCGAAGTTACATAGCCGCACTGCTAGCTGTGACGTCACTGGTGCTCTCTTCCTCGCCAAATATGGTAACGTTTTGCCCGCGAACCCTGCGATGGTTCTGTCCAAAACCGTGCTGAGCTGCAAATTGATAGTTTCTTCCTTATTTACGGTATTATCAGATATCTTTACTCCTACAGCATCTTTTATAACGCTATCGCAAAAACCCCTCGTCCTCATAATCACAGATGTTTCGTCGAATACAATCCGTTGTCGATTTTCTAAAGCGTGGTCTGCTACAACTGATTTTTCAGGATAGCTTAGGCGGAAGCACCTCTCGTGTTTCGTCCGGCCTTCCTCAACTGCTTAGCCGACGTAGTAGCAGCCACACATATATGGTATTTGCACACTTCAGGCTTTCTTAGCCCTAGGTCTACTCCGCAGGCCTAATGAGCTATAGTACTTTCACTGAACACTGATGAACCGTTATGTCTCCTCAGGAAATTCTTAATCTTTCCCGCCACTGGCACACAAAAGGCAAAAAACGCAAGTTTCTTGCTCCCTTCTTCGGTGCTGTTTCACCTGCGCTTCTTACCAGGTGATGATGACCGTCTGGCACTGATTGCTGGGAATCCCCATCTGGGGAAGTTCGACCGCCGAGTTGCAAGTCTTTTCAGTTGACGTCACAATGGGCGCCTTGCGTATCGGTCATGATGAAGTGAGGATGAGGGCAACACATCACCTAGTCCACGATCGGAGAAAATCTTCGACCCGCCCGGGAAAGGAAACCGGCCCGCTGCATAGCTGTCAGACACGCTGATCACTTACGCCAGGTAAGGGGGAGGACGTCTCAGCAAAAATAGCCGGTGACACCTGGCGGTGATTATAGCCATTTTCCTAGAAGAATTTTGGCTTGGAAGGGAGCACCAGTGATGTCACAGCCAGTAGCGCGACTATATAAAGGCGAGGCTGCCTTGGAAACAAGATAACACATGACTCAGGAGAATATAAAAAGGACGTTAGTACAGGATAAGAGGCTATTCCTGGCCAAGAGAAGTCCACTGAAGAAGATATTTTTGAGAATGTACTTTTGAAGCACAGCATTGCGTCGAAGTGAATCATGTAGTGTGTGTAAAACATACAAGAAGACATGCGACTCTTGTAAATAATTTATTTAACGACTAGTTCCGGAGACTAGAAGCAACATTATCAGGCGAAATACGGTGAATCATGGCGTTAAATTTGCAATACGGACGAAACCGAAGAGATCTGAAACATTTAAGTGGTGGTTTAAGATTTGATTCCATATGGAAATTGTTGTGCCCAGCAAGTATGATAGGTACGGCAATCAGTCGCACTGATTTTTTTTTTTTTTTTTTCATACGTAGATTTCGGTCATTGAGTGGCCATCTTCAGCGCAGCAAATGCAGGTTAAAACATTAGAAACACTTGTGCATGCACTTGGTCACAACTGGCTTATTCATCCCAGAGGTTGAAATTCACTCTCAAAACCTCTGACATAAATAACCCTTTGACATGAATAGCAAAGGTGGGATTGTGTAGTGTGTACATACCAAATGTTATTAATGTTTTAATTTGCATTTACTGACCTTAAGACGCCCACACAGTGACTGATATCTAGATATGCAATAAACATCATTACGAGTAATTGCTGTTCCGCCGGCCGGAGTGGCCGAGCGGTTCTAGGCGCTTCAGTCTGGAACCGCGCGACCGCTACGGTCACAGGTTCGAATCCTGCCTCGGGCATGGATGTGCCTGATGTCCTTAGGTTAGTTAGGTTTAATTAGTACTAAGTTCTAGGGGACTGATGACCTCAGGTGTTAAGTCCCATAGTGCCCAGAGCCACTTGAACCATTTTTTGAATCTCTGTACCCTTTGTATTGTATTGTATTCTTTGGAATTGGGGACCTAGAAACGATGGAGAGGCTTCGTCACCGCCCCCACAACAGGCCACAGCAGTCCACTCACCCCACCGCTGCTCCACACCGAACCTAGGGTTGTTGTGCAGTTCGGCCCCCAGTGAACGCCCCCCGGGAACGTCTCACACTAGACGAGTGTAGCCCCAATGTTTGCGTGGTAGAGTAATTATGGTGAACGTGTACGTGGAGAAAGTATTTGCACAGCAATCGCCGACATAGTGTAACTGAGGCGGAATAAGGGGAACCGGCCAGCATTCGCCGAGGCAGATGCAAAACCGCCTTAAAAACCATCCACTGGCTGGCCGGCACACCGGACGTCGACTCTAACCCACCGGGCGGATTCGTGCCCGGTACCAGCACGCCTTCCCGCCCGGAAAGCAGTGCTTTAGACCGCACGGCTAACCGGCTGTACCCTTTAATACTTTATTTGAATCGGGTGTTAGAGAAGTATGTTGAAAATTAAGTAGAATGATAACAAATGAGGAAGTTCTCCACAGAACCGCAGAGAAAATAAACGTATGGAAAACACTGGCAAGACGAAGGGAGAGGACGACAGTACATATGCTAAGACAGCACCAAAAAACTGCAGTACTACAGGGAGATGCAGAGAGTGAAGACTGTAGGGGAAGACAGAAATTGTAATACGTCCAATAAGTAATTCAGGAGATTGGGCGCAAGTGGTATTCTGGCACAAGAGAGGAATTCGTAGCGATCTGCATCAAACGAGTTAGGAAACAGATCACGCAAAAAGAAAACAAAAAAATATTTGCACTACGTGCCATCTGTCCCCGATGTCGGACTATATTTTTCAAAGGGCCCATCCAAGTTAAGCGAACTGTTTCCGGACGGAGGTGTGAACTGTCTGTCTTCTGAATACCGAGCGAGGTGGCGCAGTGGTTAGCACACTGGACTCGCATTCGGGAGGACGACGGTTCAATCCCGTCTCCGGCCATCCTGATTTAGGTTCCCGTGATTTCCCTAAATCGCTTCAGGCAAATGCCGGGATGGTTCCTTTGAAAGGGCACGGCCGATTTCCTTCCCCATCCTTCCCTCACCCGAGCTTGCGCTCCGTCTCTAATGACCTCGTTGTCGACGGGACGTTAAACACTAATCTCCTCCTCCTCTTCTGAATACGAATCCACCTCCCGAGCTTCGGTCGTTAAGGACCGTGTACCGGTGTAAGCCACGCAGTAAGGCGCTCGAAGTGACTGGGACAAAGCATACAGAGCTTAAATCGTCGTAATGGCAGCTCCTGAATTAGGCTTCTAGCGAATGAGTACCTGGAATCGCAAGCACTGCGGCCCGCTTCTTGGAGCGGGGTTTCCAATCAGCCCAGGTGAGTCGCGATGAGCGACACGCAGCACCGCCCAGCTGGGCGCCAGTTGCCTGCCATTCCACTGCTAGCCGCTGCTGGCGCAGCCTTCCCCGGGCTGGGCCTTTGTGTATTCACAGTAACTGAAAGGCTGTCGGCTCCAGCCGCACCTTTGTTTGCCGCTGAATGCGTTGTCGCTCTGCGGCAGAGGCAGCGGCAACGACCCAGTAGCTGCCTAGCTGCCTGTCCCAGCCGCTTCGCATTGCTACCTCGCAGCACCGCTGCTCTCCGAGAGAGTAATTTCCCCAGTCGCACAGTCGCCTCCACCAGAAGAAAAACAGGCGTCGCTACGTTACCACAGTACTCAGAAACCGAACGACAGTGAGTTTTCAGCACATTTCGTGAAAATGCGCAGGCTCTCCAGAAAATAAAGATGCACGCCTAATCAACAGTGAAGAAAACAACCGTTTCCATTGTTCTCCGCATGTCGTGTCGTAAGTAATAGTACCTCAAGTGCTGCATTATTTTACTCGAAATGTGATTTAAAATCGATCGATCGTTTGCGGATATGAGCAAGTGTAGTTCTTCAGCTGACTGGTGCCTATTGTTACGGTGAAACGTTCCTTGTCGTCTGTCCTTTCGGTGTTTGCGTGACAGGAGAAGTACCACTCGTAGCCAGCGTACACGCGCTCTTAAGCTTTTCTGTCACAGGATGTGGAAACCAAAGTGGAGGAGGAGTTGGAGACTCAGGAGCGTGGAATTTCACGTTCCACTACACTACGCCACGTGAAACAGAGAGTCAAGCATGTCAGATCTTTGTCTGGGTGGTGAAGAGGGAGGGGGATGGCGGGAGGGGGGGGTGGGGGGGGGGAGGGTACGTGACCAGTGAATCAGACATCGTTTCTGGGTGACAGGTCAGTTCAATTCAGTTGAGTGGCGCCAGAGTTAGGCCTGTTGTCTGGAAATTCCACAGAAGTCTATATGTTCAATAATCATTGTAACCTAAAACATTTTATATTGTGTGTACAGTTATAACTTATGCTAACAGCAACCATTGGTAATATCAACGTAGAAACAAAACAGAACGTTGAAACTAAGAATTAGTTTAAAAAATAACACAAAATAAAAGCAGTGAAATTGCAAGTGTATAACTTCAAGCTTATATTACTAGATATGTTATTGGGAGCCGCATCTAACTACAACTATACCCACTTCTGAACCCATTGTTGCTACACAATTCTGCATCGCTCACACTGGTATGTTCGTGCCTTGGCAATCCTCGAGTCTTCTCATACTTGTGTGGCTGGCCATAGCATTCTTTCTTTCTTTATTTCTTTTACGTTAACGTAGGATTAAGCAGCCGAAATTTTGTATGACGTTACACATATTTCGTGGGGTTTCATCATAGCAGAGTACGTGCTATACGTATAAGTTGTTTCAAAGCATCAACAAATTGAGCATCTCTCGAAAGCGCGTCGTTTTAACTATGATTTGTTATAATAAAATGACACAAATCTAGATATGTATAGGTGAAAGCTTCCTGTAGTTGATGTTTTTAGTGTTATAATTTATGTGTTGTCAAAATATACAGTTTCAATTCTACAGTACAATGCTGACCTATCAAAAGCGCATTCTTTTTCGTGCAGTGTTCATAATAAATATCGAATAATAACTTCTGTATATACAATCAGTACAGTGTATGCCAAATACAGAGGCATAGCTGCACGTTCAAGCTATACTATAGTTAGTAGTGTCGTCAGTTGTGAGCTTTGAAGAGAAAACTTGACGTTTTGCGTCGACCTCTTTCCAAATGTTTTCTTTCGTCTTTTGTTTACTAAGAGATTCTGTATCTTGCTTATTAATATACGTCTTTTCTGAAAAATAAACATTATTTGTTATAAATAATGTATTTGCCGCAATTCTTGTTGCAAAGTCCAGCGACTGGAAAGTTTTCCCAGTGGCCAGAAGGATTAACGTGACTGCCAGTCTATGTCAGAAACTAATTGCAAGCTACACACTGGAAGCCCGCCGAGCTAGCCGCGCGGTCTAACAAAAATGGTTCAAATGGCTCTGAGCACTATGGGACTTAACATCTGAGGTCATCAGTGCCCTAGAACTTAGAACTACTTAAACCTAACTAACTTAAGGACATCACAAACATCCATGCCCGAGGCAGGATTCGAACCTGCGATCGTAGCGGTCGCGCGGTTCCAAACTGAAGCGCCTGGAACCGCTCGGCCACACCGTACGGCTGGCGGTCTAACGCTCTGCTTCCCGAGTCGGGAAGTGTCCCGGCCCCAGCGGGTTAGTGTCGAGGTCCGGTGTGCCAGCCAGCCCGTAGATGGTTTTAAAGGCGGTTTTCCATCTGCCTCGGCAAGTGCGGGCTGGTTCCCCTTATTCCGCCTCAGTCACAGTATGTCGGCGATTGCTACGCAAACACAGTGAAGACGTATATAACTTCAGAGTGACGGTAGTCAATGCAAAACATCGAGAATATGGATATTATGCTTGAGAAAACTGACGTTTGACACTATACTTTAGCCACAATGATAGGAAAAAAATGGCACCATCAATAAGGAGTTTTGCGGCATAACCGAAAGTTGGTAGACATGTTTCTACATCTGGAAGACTTTGCGCCAGTCGCACATGAGTACCGCCACAATGAGGCTGCAAATCAGGTTCGCTTTAAAAACACGCTCTAACGATCTTGAGCATTCATTATCTTTGAGACTGGACTAGGTGAGCTGATGTTATGTTATGTTATGTTAACCGGGGACCTAGAAACGTCGGAGAGGCTCCGTCCCCGCAGCTGCCGCAGTGGTCCACAACACCACGACGACTACCGCAGTCCACTTCACCCCTCCGCGCCCCACACCGAACCCAGGGTTATTGAGCGGTTCGGCCCCCGGAGGACCCCAAGGGAACGTCTCGCGCCAGACGAGTGTAGCCCCTATGTTTGCGTGGTAGAGTAATGGTGGTGTACGCGTACGTGTAGAATTTGTTTGCGCAGAAATCGCCGACATAGTGTAGCTGAGGCGGGATAAGGGGAACCAGCCCGCATTCGCCAAGGCAGATGGAAAACCGCCTAAAAACCATCCACAGACTGGCCGGCTCACCGGACCTCGACACAAATCCGCCGGGCGGATTCGTGCCGGGCCCGGCGCTCCTTCTCGCCCGGAAAGCCGTGCGTCAGACCTGACGGCCAACCGGGCAGGTGAGTTGATGTTAGTCAAGAATACTTTTATGGCGACAAAGACGCATTTATTACACTACTGGCCATTAAAATTGATACACCAAGAAGAAATGCAGATGATAAACGGGTATTCATTGGACAAATATATTATACTAGAACTGACATGTGATTACATTTTCACGCAATTTGAGTGCATACATCCTGAGAAATCCGTACCCAGAACAACCACCTCTGGCCGTAATAACGGCCTTGATACGCCTGGGCATTGAGTCAAACAGAGCTTGGATGGCGTGTACAGGTACAACTGCCCATGCAGCTTCAACACGATACCACAGTTCATCGAGAGTAGTGACTGGCGTATTGTGACGAGGCAGTTGCTCGGCCACCATTGATCAGACGTTTTCAATTGGTGAGAGATCTGGAGAATGTGCTGGACAGGGCAGCTGTCGAACATTTTCTGTATCCAGAAAGGCTCGTACAGGCCCTGAAACATGCGGTCATGTATTATCCTGCTGAAATGTAGGGTTTCGCAGGGATCGAATGAAGGGTAGAGCCACCGGTCATAACACATCTGAAATGTAACGTCCACTGTTCAAAGTGCCGTCAGTCCGAACAAGAGGTGACCGAGACGTGTAAACAATGGCAGCCCATACCAATACGCCGGGTGATACGCTAGTATGGCGATGACGAATACACGCTTCCAATGTGCGTTCACCGCGATGTCGCCAAACGCAGATGCGACCATCATGATGGTGTAAACAGAACCTGGATTCATCCGAAAACATGACATTTTGCCATTCGTGCACCCAGGTTCGTCGTTGAGTACACCATCGCAGGAGCTCCCGTCTGTGATGCAGCGTCAAGGGTAACCGCAGCTATCGTCTTCGAGCTGATAGTCCATGCTGCTGCAAACGTCGACGAACTGTTCGTGCAGATGGTTGTTGTCTTGCGAACGTCCCCATCTGTTGACTCAGGGGTCGAGACGTGACTGCACCATCCGTTACAGCCATGCGGTTAAGATGCCTGTCATCTGGACTGATAGTGATACGAGGCGGTTGGGATCCAGCCTCCTGAACCCACCGATTCCATATTCTACTAACAGTCATTGGATCTCGACCAACGCGAGCAGCAATGTCGCGATACGATAAACCGCGACCGCGATAAGCTACAATTCGACCTTTACGAAAGTCGGAAACGTGATGGTACGCATTTCTCCTCCTTAAACGAGGCATCACAACAGCGTTTAACCGGGCAACGCCGGTCAACTGCAGTTTGTGTATGAGAAATCGGTTGGAAACATTCCTCATGTCAGCACGTTGTAGGTGTCGCCACCGGCGCCAACCTTGTGTGAATGCTCTGAAAAGCTAATCATTTGCATAACACAGCATCTTCTTCGTGTCGGTTAAATTTCGCGTCTGTAGCACGTCATTTTCGAGGTGTAGCAATTTTATTGGCCAGTAGTGTAGCACCTCACTGATTTTAAACAAGATCTTGTAATAGGGCTACGAGACTGGATATTCATTCTGCAGTACTGCTGGAAGACTTGGTAGGAATATATCCACTGTACATGAGTGCTGGCAACGGTGGTCACAGGAATGTACGGTCGCAAGAAAACCGGTATCCGGACGATCACGTGGCACTCCCAACAGGAAAGACTATCGTGTTCAGCATATGGCTCTGGCGCGTCGTACTGCACCTGTAGCAGCAATTTGAGCATCAGTTGTGCACCTCAGTAATACAAAGAAAGAACCTTAAAAATCAGTTACTTCCAGGACAGCTGCGCGCCGCATTCTCTGTAGCGTGCATTCCACCACTTCAGTGGTGTCTTTGAGAGCTCATTGAAGGGCAGGGTTGAGATCTGCTGTCTTTTCTGCCGAAATTTGGTTCTGCCACGGCGCCAGTGATGGCCTTGTGTTGGTAAAAGGACTGCAGATAAAGCTGTTTACGTGCTAGACACACTGGACCTACATCTGGAGTTATGGTCTGGGGTGCGATTTCGCACGACAACAGGAGCATTCGTTCACATACATCTGTTGCAACCCAACAGGCTCCACAGAGTACCTAAATGTTGCCTTTGCCAGCTCGATCAGCAGATCTGTCTCCAAACGAGCACATATGAGATATCATCGGGTGACAACCCCAGTGTAATTAACAAACAGCATCAGGCTTTCCTGTATTGACCCACCAAGTGCAACATGGAACGCCAGTCTATAAACTAATATCCGGCATCTGTACAACAGAATTTATGTATAATACATGCTTGCATTCGACATTCTGTTGGTTGCACCGGTTATTAATGTACCAGCATATCACGTTTTCAGTGCCTTTCCTAGCACTTACTTTAACCTGTGGACTCGTGATGTTAATCACTTAAATATATTTCCCAGACAAACGTATTTCCGAAATATCATTACTCCACATTAAGTACTTTTTGGTGCTGCAATTTTTTTCTATCGGTATATATTTTATTTAAACCAAAAATAGGATGTAGATTCAGTTGAGTTAAGGAATAACTGATGTTATTTTGTATCTCAGGTCGTTGCACAGAAATTTGTAGTATTCTGCCAGCAGTTCGCTGTTCAAGCCATCGACTAGTCAAGAATCTTCTACCGAGTGATGTGCGCAGTGGTTAGCACACTCTACTCGTATTCTGGAGAACGACAGTTCAAAGAGCTTGTGCTCCGTGTCTAATGAACTCGATATCGATGGAACATTAAACCCAATCTTCCTTCTTTTTTAGATTATTTCTATTCACTACAGCACATACACCATTATGCTAGACAATGATTACATGCCTCGTTTTTGACCCATCAGATAATGTTAAAATAGACAATTCCTCTTTACCACTAATCAGCGCCCCGTAGCGGTCCAGATACTTCCAAAAGACTCTCAGATCCAACGACAGCACTGAAGAACGAACATCGCAGGAAAGACCAATACACCGTTTCCAATCAGTTTATGGTACCTCTTCTATAAACAAAACTGGTAACAGTCTAATGTTAGAAGACAGAAGGCACACATATAACAACGCAATAGGTGTGCACTGGGACAACTGAAATTCATTTTCTTGTGTAAGATCTCAACAAGTTCACCCCTTTTTCATCTAACACTACCTTGAGCTAGCGGACGCATCCAGATTCTGATACGAGACCTCTATTCACTTAGCACACGTTCAATTACGGGGGGCAAAATTTCATGGATGCATAATCTGCTACACAGGTGCAGTCTGGGACTCGAACTTTCTCGGCACTACTCGGTACATCTCGGCATCGTTAGGGTCGTCTCGACTGTGATCGACTCTTTTCCGAAATACCAGATAAAGCGCGTCAGTTAATGCAGCTGTGCGATGCGACACTGCTTCTTCCAGCTTTTGGTGTGACATTTTTTGCCTGGCACGACTTTCTTCAATTTGGCAGAATCGTAGCGGCAGTGCTGTTTATCCGCAGCTGTTTGCTTGTGGTGTAAAGGTAGTTCATAGGCCCTACGGCCGTTGCTCAAAAAGAGGCAGTCTAACGATCTATCTTCACTAGCCTTTAAAGATGAACGGGAATCACAGTACTTTTTTGAAGAGAAACCTTAGAATAGTATTTATTATGCAGTCGCGTAATCGATGGGCACCGCAAGTTTGCTATGGAAGGGAGCTACAACACCATCCACAAAGAATTTAAAGATTTAATTGACAGCTAAGGAGCACAAGATTAGGACGGTCAACGGACGACTTGAATGGTATTGACTTTTCTCCTACATAAGAAGAAATTTGTGCTAAATTTTTAGGCATGGAGCAGATGATGAAATTAGCGGTATCAATAGTAAATTTTCCGAAGTCACATGCACTGTTCTACCGTCAGTTTCAACAGTTTTTGATGGAACTGAACGACGAGTATAGAGACGATATACAGGGTGAAGCGAAATTCGGGCACTCGGGCTTCGAAGCGTGACTCCTCACATGCCAGCGATAAAAAAATATCTCTCACAAAATTTGGTCAGGCGAGTACATCTGGCAGAAAAAGGACGTTAAAGAATGGAAATCTGGCAACACTGTAACCACATGAAGGGTAACTACCGCTGACAGCACATTTTGCTTGTGCTGTGCAATTGGTGCAGTGGATGGTTTTGGGTTAGCACGCAGGATGTTGAGGCGCATTTTTTTTTTTTTTTTCTAATTTCATTCTGACATTCTAATTTCATTCTGACATTTCATACTGTAATTTATACCATTTCTTATGTCACATTTATCCTAAATTTAGAACATTTTGTAATGCTGAACACAACAGATACGTGGTTAGACAAATAAGAAATAGACAGCTGAAACAATTAATGGGAGCATGGTGATAACACATAGAAATAGTAACCGAGTTTGGACATTATTTGCAAAGCATGTTGGTAGTCCTACTGATAACATAAGGCCCTAACGAAATGTAATGGACCTGAACGAGACAAGAATAATAGTTGGTACTAATCTATGGGAACATTAGAGGAAGATACAAAGAAAACAGGTTTTTTGTCTAGTAGATGAAGTGGTGCGAATAAATTCGAGCCCACGACGTGGAAAGGGCTTCTTTCAAAGCCGACCAATCTTCCATTTCTACGATATAAGTGCAAATGTTTCCCAGAGATCCCGCAGCAATCGCTGTTGATGACTAAGATGCCAGGTACCGTACCACCTGGACTACATTTACCAAATAAAGAACACATGCTTGAACCCAGGATCGAACCCTCGATATCCTGCATGCTAACCCAAAACTCAATCCACTGAACCAACTGTACAGAGCTAGCAAGCTGTCTCGACAGAGGTAATTACTGTACGTGTGGTTACAGTGTTGTCAGATTGCCACTCTTTAACGTCCTTCTTCTGCCGGGTGTACTCGCCAGACGAAATTTGGTGACAGTCATTTTTTTATCGCTGGCATGTGAGGAGTCGCTCTGCGAAGCCCGAATGCGCGAATTTCGCTTTACCCTGTGTATTACTGTGCAGTACATTGATTAAGTCAACCCACTTATCGACTAACGACGCATTATTGTTGAATTGCTAATTTGTTGAATTTCTAATGTGAAAAAGAAAAAAGGAAAGTAAGAATCAAAATTAGAAAGTCCGGAATATGTTGTAGACTTGTGGACTTGACTGCGCATTTGAATGTCATCAGTAATGCGTTAGACAGTAAGAAGCAAATTACAGGGTGACAAATATTGAACTATATGAAATAAAATCGTTATAACTTCTGAACGGTTTGCGTTAGGACATTCAAACTGCATGGCTGGCCGTGGGGGATGATGGGAATTAGTATGAGCATGCATGGTTTGGTTTAGCAACGAAGCCCACTTTCATTTCGATGGGTTCGTCAATAAGCGAAATTCGCGCATTTGGGAGACTGAAAATTAGCATTTCGTGACCGAGAAGTCTCTTCACCCTTAACAGGTGACTGTGTGGTGTGCTATGTCCAGTCACGGAATAATCAGTGTGATATTCCTTCGTGGCACGGTGACGACTGAATGGTACGTGAAGGTTGTGAAAGATGATTTTATCTCCAGTATTCAAAGTGACCCTGATTTCTACAAGGTGTGGTTCATGCAAGAGGCAGCTCGAGCCCATCGTAATAGGACAGTGTTTGATGTCCTAGAGGAGCACACTGGGGACTGTATTCTGGCCCTGGGGTACCCAGAGCCCACTGGCTTTGTCCTCAATTGGCCGCTAAATTCTCCGGATGTGAACACATGCTAGTCTTTTTGGTGGGGCTATATTAAAGACAAGGTGTACAGCAATAGCCCCAAAACCATTGCTGAGCTGAAAACAGCCATTCAGGAGGTCATCGACAGTATCGATGTTCCGACACTGGAGCGGGTCATGCAGAATTTTGCTGATCGTCTGCGCCACATCATCGTCAATGCTGGCAGACATATCGAAGATGTCAACCTAAATCCGAATATCAGCGCCGGCCGGTGTGGCCGAGCGGTTCTAGGCGCTACAGTCTGGAACTGCCCGACCGCTACGGTCGCAGATTCGAATCCTCCCTCGGGCATGGATGTGTGTGATGTCCTTAGGTTAGTTACGTTTAAGTAGTTCTAATTTATAGGAGACTGATGACCTCAGAAGTTAAGTCCCATAGTGCTCAGAGCCATTTGAACCATTTTTTTTCGAATATCGGCAGTGACGTTGAGAGTTGGCAATACTCTCTTAGGATTTAAAGGTTGGCTACAGCGCGCATGCACAAGCTCTGGAACCTAAGATATTGTTGTCGCGCTTTGCAGCGCACAGATTAATTAGCAGCAGTTCGGAAGCCAGTGTAGGAGCCCGCCTGGTGTGGTGCGCACGTGTGTTGGGCGAGGGTTCGTCGCCGAGCTGCCGTAATGCCGTGTCCGCCAGCAGCGACACAGGATTTGGTACTGAGTTGATATTTTTTATAATTTCCAGCGCACTTATTAATTTAAAGAAAAGGGTTTGTGTATGTGCGCTGTAGCCAACCTTTAAATCCTAAGAGAGTATTGCCAACTCTCAACGTTTACATATTGGTTCAAATGGCTCTGAGCATTATGGGACTTAACTACTGTGGTTATCAGTCCCCTAGAACTTAGAACTACTTAAACCTAACGAACCTAAGGACATCACACACATCCATGCCCGAGGCAGGATTCGAACCTGCGACCGTAGCAGTCGCGCGGTTCCGGACTGCGCGCCTATAACCGCTAGACCACCGCGGCCGGCGTTTACATATTGAACTAAGTGTGTGCACACCGTAGTTTGTTACTAATTTATACTTTTTCATATAGTTCGATATTTGTAACCCAGTACTTCCGATTTGATAAGGAAAGTTGATGTATATAAAAGGAAAATAGCATTATGCGGAAAGACAAATTTTGACAAAGAACACTGCCTATTTTCCTAAAATGCCTGGCGTTAAAGAAAATGCGAATGAGTGGAACCATTTTTACTCGTTTCCAGGACGCAGTCAATATTAAATCTGTAGCTGACGTATTTTCGAGAATATTTGCAGCTTCAGTAGAACGCACCTGTGTGCATGTGAAAATGGAACTGATCCATGTGCTACATAATTACTACTTATAAGCAAAATTCTTTTAGGTTAAAATTGTCCAAGAGTTCTGCAAAGGTTTCCTTGGGAAGAGCTACCACGGTTCCACAATGGGGCTGTAAACGTGATATAAGTGTTTCGATCAACATACATGAGTGAAAGACATTTCTTTGATTTTGTGACAACCTGAGTGACTAAAATCTGCAAATCGTTTGCATCTCTTCACGTGCCGTTAATTTTTCCCTGACCCAATATAATAAATAATAGTGAAAATCAGTTTTGTTTCTGATCTACGTTGTTGGGAAATTCGAAATCAAGCCAAACGCAAGCTGTTCAACGTTCCTTGAGCAGTCGGCATTGCCATCTGATGCAAGGCGTTCGCAGTTTCCGCCTCTTCCCGCCCAGACAGCGTGACATTGTAGTGGGGAAAGTGTGCACACAGGCGAGAGACGTACGAGTGTGTGCTCTGCACATGTGCAGAGTCCTTAGCAGCCATTGACCTAACACATACCATTCTCGTAAAAGACGGATTATATTAATCATTGAGAATAATTCTCTACCGTCTTCACACATACAAAACTTTTAAGACTTCATCCCGACGGGCTCTCAACACCCTCGTGAGGGCTGCCTGCTGATGCTCAAGTTCGCGGGAAACAAAACTTCTCCACGAAATTGCTTCCTCATGCGGATCTTACGGTTAAGTGGCCATTCCCTGCTAACGCTCTTAGTACTTTCTGTACAATGCTAGTTCCTGCCAACCCTCTAAGAAGTTTCTTTTTCAGAGAAATTCACTCGCCTTTGTAACAGTAGAGTCGGACCAGATCGCCCCCATTTAGTTGGATTAATCAGGCCCATCCTCAGGGAATAATGCCCGGCGACAGGAAAATCGGCGATGGCTTTCACAGTAGCAACCACCGACAGCCGACGAGTGCGACCAGGAACTGGTAAGTTACAACGGGTGACAAATCTAGGATTAGTTAAGTTAGTTACACGTTAGTTAGTTACACGCCCCGTAGACCAACTGAACGATTATTTTTCTAAATGATGAGGAAAATATGATTTTTAGTTTCGGATAAAATAATTTTGATTATTGATCCACGTCACTGCAACTACTTAAACAGCTACATTGCTGACCTTTCGGCCGACTTGCTGCGATCCACTTCAAGTGTGCCCAATACCGAAACTTATCTTGTCCAAAAGGACACCGACCGTAGAAGCCTTTGAACTTATTATTATTTTATGATGTTCCGTGCCGTAATCGGTAAGAACAGAAACCTTACAGGATCAATTTGTTGTCCGTCAGTCTGTCCGAATGTTCAAAACTCTTTTACACAATAACGGGTAGACGTACCAATTTGAAATTAAGGTGACAAATTATGATGTACGGCCCCTTGGTGGTGTAAAAAAATTGAAGCTTCTTCGTCATGGCAGTCAATAGCTCTAGTCATTTACGTCATATACACTGAATCGCCAAATAATTTGGTTTCGGTATGCGTATTCAAATACAGAGATACGTAAACAGGCAAAATACGGCGCTGTGGTCGGTAGCGCTTATACACATGACAAGTGTCTGACGCAGTTGTTAGACCGGTTAGTGCAGCTACAATGGCGCGTTATCACGATTTAAGTGAGTTTGAACGTGGTGTTACAGTTGGAGCACGAGCGATGGGACACAGCATCTCCGAGGTAACGATGAAGTCGGGACTTTCCGCACAACCATTTCACGAGTGTACCGTGAATATCGGGAATCCGGTAAAACATTTGATCTCCAACATCACTGCAATCGGAAAAAGATCCTGCAAGAACGGTACCAGCGACGACTGAAGAGAATCGTTCAACGTGACAGAAGTGCAGCCCTTCCACAGATTGCTGCAATTTCAATGCTGGGCAATCAACAAATGCCAGCGTGCGAATCATTCAACGAAACTTAATCGATATGGGCTTCCGGGGCGTGCATGTCAGCAGGCACTGTAAGGATGTGGGGTGTCTGCAGTTGGAGTGACATGGGATCCCTGGTACGTCTAGATACGACACTGACAGGTGACTCGTATGTAAGCATCCTGTCTGATTACCTGCATCCATTCATGTCCATTGTACATTCCGACGGACTTAGGCAATTCCAACGGGACAATGCGACACCCATACATCCAGAATTGCACAGAGTGGCTCGAGGAGCATTCTTCTGAGTTTAAATACTTCCACTAGCCACCAAACTCCCCAGACATGAACATTATAAAGCATATCTGGGATGCCTTGCAACTCGCTGTTCAGAAGAGATCTCCACATCCTCGTACTCTTACGGATTTATGGACAGACCTGCAGGATTCATGGTGTCAATTTCCTCCAGCACTGCTTCAGACATTAGTCGAGTCCATGTCACATCTTTCCGCGGCACTTTTGCGTGCTCGCGGGGACCCTACTCGATATTGGGAGGTGTACCAGTTTCTTTGGTTCTTCAGTGTATTTTGTTACTAGTAAACTCACTCATCAAAACCTATAGGGTACTTCCTGTTACGCTAGAATTACTTCCCGTTGCGCTAGAATTATGGCATTTGGCAAGAAGAAACGTCTCTTAGTACAAACAAAGAGCAAAATTCGATAGCGGATAATTTGTAATTGTGTCACATTAATTCTTGGTTGTTTGGTATCTGACTGTCTCTCTGTTCATCCATCTGTTGAAATGACTTTTTCTCAGGAACAGGTATCAAGTAGAATTTTAGGTCAAGTACAATGAGTCACTGTCCCTAAGTGTTGTAAAAAATCTAAGCTTCTAAATCAGTGCAGTCAAAAGATACGGCGATTGATGTCACATATTTCGATTTCACAAACTCGTTGAAGCCCGCAGGGCATTTTACGTCGATCTAGATTATGAGATTTCGCAATATTATGAAATTTGGCAGTATTATGAAATTTGGCGGTATTATGAAATTTGGAATTTACCGCTAGAACTTACATTACATTCATCATGCATTAGAAGCATTATAGAAAAATATTACTGCATGTTAACATAAAATATAACTTGTTGCCACGTTTTAATAAACAAATAAAAATATTTTATTAAAACTTCTCTCTCTAGATACTTAAACTGAAATCCCTGCTCTCTCCTTTTTGTACATCCAGGCTAGTCTCAGGAACTTACTATCATTATCATCATCATCATCCCCATCTTAAACAGGTTCAAACTCCATACATGGTCTGTTTGAAATCTAATCCTCGCCATCTACTCCTGTTTTCCCATCATGTTTTTGTTTTCACTCTCGTCCCGTTCTCGTCTCTCTTTTTTTTTTTTTTTTTTTTTTTTTTCAACACTCTCCTCCACATCTGTCAGCCATCGGGAACTACTATAGAGATTTTGATATTGCCCTGGAGCTGCCGGGGCCGACATCTTGCCAGAATCGATATCGATAACAGGCAAAAATCTTCGAGATTCTCAACTTCCGTGATAGATGAACTATCTGTGTGCGTAATTAACTTTGTATGCAACAAGGGGCCAATTTTTATGTCCTACTCATATAACTACAGTTAAAACTTGGGATATTCGTTTTTAGTTTGGGAAATAGTTACTAACGAGGCGTTACGATCTCAAGACGCAACCTGCGCAAGGAGTAAAGGGGAGACTGACGAAATGAGAATAGTACGTACTGTTTGTGCGGCAGTGTTCACTACTGGCACCATCTGCTTTTTTCCACTATCTCTTGCAGTACTTCATAAAACAACGTATAGTTAGAGTCTTGTCGCTAAGCGATACTACATTGTCGCTAGAGGTGCACTTAAGAGATGTTTTTCTGCCAGTGTCATCAGTGTTTTGGTACAAAGTATTTTCGAATTTTATGTCTGCCACTGAAACGTTCGTTGCACCTCAACGTCACAGTTCCGGTAGCGTTGCAACCGGAATCCACACACTCTTAGCTACTCGCGAAATGAATTTACGCATCGTATTGTTCCATTTATTTATTCGGAAACGTTTATTTGTGGGTGAGGACTAGACCTCAGCATCGCTACGCCATTAAATCAGTCTACAAAAGGGTCGCCAGCTTTTCTTTGACACGTGAGACAAGTTTAAAATGATCACTGCTCCTATACCACCAACACTTACCCTGTAGCAATATAACTGCCTTCCGAAGGACTCCTAGATATACGCACTACACGGGGAAACTTACACAGCTCAGTCACTGCACCGACTCCAGCTGGTTTACAGCAACTCCTGCCAATTATCTGATTAAAATCAAAATAGGAGAGCAGTTCAAAGTGAACAGGAAAAAAGTTTCACAAAAACCACAACATTTCATATTTCCAATTAAAAAACTGTAATCTGTTGGCTTCAATTAGAACTCGACAGAACTATAAATTTTTTTAAGCACCACTACCACCTAGCTCATGGACCAATGCTCTGACATGATGCACCTTCCTTTCCAGCACATGCACGCTGACTGAAAGGCAGCAGCTGCAGAGAGAACTAGAAGATCAACCAGAATTACACACTTGCGAACTCTTTCAAAGTTTTTCATAATGACACGACCATTCATTCTTGGTTCGATACACTCAATACTTCAAAACATTACTGTCTCGCAGAGCCCATTTCTCACCTCCGAAATGGATAAGGGTTGTCATCAGACACCTTGTAAGTTTCAAACCACTTCACAAATTTTTTAACGCCCATGCCTTTCAACCTGTCAACTTCAGGAACAGAATGCAAGTATTTCCGTCGGCCATACCCTGCATCTACTCAAAGCGTTCCTTTTGGAAACTGCTGCTGAACGATACCTGCCATCCTAAGCGTGTCACTATCCCTTGAACCAGCATAGCAGACCCTGACCACAAACCTTCAGGGATATAGAAAGGCCAGTCTGTCATCTCCAGGCTGGACAAAGTTTCATGCCATTGCGGACGAATCCTGTTAATGATTTCTACAATAGCCAAGAGCGCGAACCTACAGGATAGGGCAGTCACCACCACCGTCCAAGACGGCCCTCCCCCCATTCTATGTCATCAAACAGTATCGTCCTCCCTCGTCAGTCGTAAGTCTCGTCAGATATACGGGTATTGCTCACGGCAGACAATAATCAATGAACGTGCACCAAACACTCTTCTCCTAAGAAAATAAGCAAAGAAACATCATGTGGATAAATCATGCTAATCACTTCTTCGGACAGAAAAGGACAAGCGCTTCATGTTCACCGTCACCAAGATCCTTAGACACAAAGCACAAGCTCTAATTGAAGCAGACGGGAATGGAGGTTCAGGAAACCGGTAATGTCTTTCCACAAGACAAATTCCCGACGTGTGTCATAACGTCGAACTTAATTGCCCTGGTGGAGATTTATAGTTCTCCTCTTACAGCGTAAAAATAAATGGTCAACTATTCATTAAACATTTTCCTCGAGATCACACTTATTACAATATTACGGATTATTACGATACGCCAAAATACGCCGGAATAACTTAATAACTTTGTCAGTACTGTCCCTGGAAGTTTACACTTTACAACTATTTTGAGATACTATGAGACAGTGTACAGCGGTTCAGAACAAACCTTGAGAAACCCTCTTGTGGAGAATTACTTTCCATCACGACAACACCCATCTGATCGACGTTACGTGAGCCATACAGCAGCTGTTGTAGTCAGGTTGGTGACAAGTTTTTGTAACTAACGCCTTTCAGCTCCGCCATTAAGTGCTTTTCATGAATACTAGGGTTGAGGTTGTTTAATTTCATTTTAGTAGCGCCTTAGATAGTTCAAAGCTATATCTAGAAGGGAGAAACCTCGCAGTAACATGTCTTTCTCTTACCAGCAGTCAAACAGTCCGTTTGTCGACAACTCGGGGTCTACCTGTAAGGGGCGATCGAAGGCTTTCCGTTCGAAGACCACAGAATCGTACTGTCCATCAGGCGCAATCTCCGTGAGCATTGAGACAACTATCCCCCTGATGCACCAGGTTGAAGATATCCGTTTGGTAAATATCGTGTCCTACTGCGTGAGGCATTCCGTAACTGCCTGCAGCACATTCTCGCCCGACAGTCATCGTCCAGCCTTCAGTGCCATTTCTGAAGAGACTGAAGACGTGACAGCCCCATGGAGAGAGATCAAGAGCATACGGAGAATGCCCGAATGGCTCCCATTTGAGTTGGTGTAACGTCTGCCATACAGAATTTCCAAGATGGGGCCGTCTGTTATCATGAAGCAACAGCACACCTTGGCGCACCATACACAACAACGGTTTTCTTCATTCTGCAACGGATGTCTACCCGGGTTGTCCTTCGGCAGTCGAGAAAAGAATAACAGCAAGTTGATCCTGTCGAGACCCATTTGGTAATAACGTCGCCATAGTGCCCGTTTCTGCACTTACGAGTACTACACGCACGTCGGAAAGGCATGAATGCGACACCAATTCCTTGCCTACATGTCAGTGCTTATACACCCGCGTCGGTGCTGCAGGACGTTACATATACCCTGCAGCAATGCCCCAAAATGGCCCAGACAGATTAGTATTATTTAGTACATGGTGGTTACTATACAACATATTACAAACGTAAAACAATGGTAGTAATGAACAATAGTTACACAGAACGTAAATATTTTGCAGGCATGGTGCAGTAATTTAATAGATGCACACTGATAATATTAAATTCAATTTCTCAATCGACGCAGCAGCACTGGAGTCCGTGTCAGGGTATCTTACTCACAGCCTAGATATGATGAAATATACTGCTACAACGATGCGTCGAATTGTCTGGAGTGTCTCATCACAACAGATTGTTCGCACACTTCGCATACTCCATGGTGTGAGGATTCTATTAGCTGCCTTCCCTGGATCTGTGAAGAATGACATCAATATACTTCGACCTACTGCTGTATTTAAAACAATTTTGCAGCTTATCATGACTGGCCTGTCTGCTATTTTACTGGGGCTGGGTTTGGGTCTCCATTTACGGCACCAGAGCAACAAGAGTGAAAGGTCATCTGTCAATATCCTTTTACTTTCCTACGGACTTCTTGTGCATATCATGACTAGGCCACATGCGTAGCCGAATTTCCCGCTGTCAGTATAGCCGGCCGCTGTGTCCGAGCGGTTCTAGGCGCTTCAGTCCGGAACCGCGCTGCTGCTACGGTCACAGGTTCGAATCCTGCCTCGGGCATGGATGTGTGTGTGATGTCCTTCGGATAGTTAGGTTTAAGTAGTTCTAAGTCTAGGGGACTGATGACCTCAGATGTTAAGTCCCACAGTGCTTAGAGCCATTTGATTTTGCTGTCAGCGTGAGTAATATCTGCAGTATATAGGCTGAAAACAATGAATGTAAGTACAGAGCCGTGTCAGAGTCTACAGAGTTATTCAGTTGCTGATTCCCTTACGTAGAGTAGCTCGGAAATATCTATCACTCAACATATTATTTGACAGCTGAGCTACACATGGGCACGGGGTTATTCTTAGGAACTCAGAACGAGTCTCTCCACACGGTATAGAAAGCTGCATTTAAATCAACAAATGCTAGGATGTTTTCGGCTGTTCTTGAAAGTTTATTACAGTTAAAGTTGTCAGAGTAAGAACGCAACCTGCACAACTCTGACCTGTTCGAAAATCTGCTTGCTCCACCGCGGTATGTTCCATAGTTCAGATACTAATTCGATTTGGGGACATTTCTTTCAGTACTTTATAGCAAGGACTAAGAAGTGATTGTTTTCCACTTCATCTACCGGTTTTTCTGAAGATTATTTTGTTCCTTTTAGCTCTTTCGGAACGTGAACGGTCTTTAGAAAAAAGAACATTGCCAACCACTTTAACTCAAGGGCCATTATTCACTAGAAATTTCTTGCGTTTACCAACAAAACCTCAGACTTATACAGCGTTTTTTCTGTTTAATAATGTACTTACATCTTTCATTAGGACCGGATGTGCGTGTTCTGCATTTGTTTGGAATTACGTTTGGCTCTTCTGACTCCTGCTGTACAAGTCTTGTATACACTTTGCTTCTGGGAGATCTTGATAGGTATTAGATTCGGTGAGTAACTTCCTTTGGGATGATTTGATTGTTCTGTTTATTAACCGGCAGACCAGCCCAAAAAATCACCAAGAGGAATGCCTTTAGCTAGTAGCAATGAAACCATCAGTTAG